>NC_079228.1:0-314687 GCF_029633865.1 Lampris incognitus
TGATCAGAACTGGAGAAATTACATATTGACATTGGGTGAAATCATGTAACTCTTAAGGACGTGTTGCAGACTTGTTGAATAGATTCATTTTTCTTGTTTTGTTTGTTTTTGATGAAATTGTGCTTTTCTCGTCGAGAAAAGGCGTTTAACGCGATAAAAAGGTTTAGTGCGTTATGAATACGGGCTAGCTTACCAAAAGTACAAATGTGAACTAAATAAGGCCGGGAGTCGTTTTTATTGCTTAAAACACGATTTCTCGACCAGAATATGCTTTTTCAAAAAAGCCATGTTCCCATGGCGAGAGACTCGTTTTCTGTGAGAAAATGCATTAAAAGGAGGGATTTCATCAGAAACACTATAAATACATATTGTACTTGTCTGAAAACGCACAGAACCTTGAAATAGAAGGTTTTTCACCAAAAAACACATTGGTGAAACCCCTATCTTAAGGCTCTGAGTGTTTGCACACATGTACAACAGGCATGGTTAAACTATAACGTTTTTAGTGAAATCATGTTTCTCTCGAGGAGAAAACGCGTTTAAAGCCATAAAAAGATCTCACTGTGTTTTGGCATTGACCAAGCTACCAACAAACCTAAAAAATGATCAGAACTGGAGAAATTACACATTGACATTGGGTGAAATCATGTAACTCTTAAGGACGTGTTGCAGACTTGTTGAATAGATTCATTTTTCTTGTTTTGTTTGTTTTTGATGAAATTGTGCTTTTCTCGTCGAGAAAAGGCGTTTAACGCGATAAAAAGGTTTAGTGCGTTATGAATACGGGCTGGCTTACCAAAAGTACAAATGTGAACCAAATAAGGCCGGGAGTCGTTTTTATTGCTTAAAACACGATTTCTCGACCAGAATATGCTTTTTCAAAAAAGCCATGTTCCCATGTGGCGAGAGACTCGTTTTCTGTGAGAAAATGCATTAAAAGGAGGGATTTCATGAGAAACACTATAAATACATATTGTACTTGTCTGAAAACGCACAGAACCTTGAAATAGAAGGTTTCTCACCAAAAAACACATTGGTGAAACCCCTATCTTAAGGCTCTGAGTGTTTGCATACATGTACAAACAGGCATGTTTAAACTATAACGTTTTTAGTGAAATCATGTTTCTCTCGAGGAGAAAACGCGTTTAAAGCCATAAAAAGATCTCACTGTGTTTTGGCATTGACCAAGCTACCAAAAACCTAAAAAATGATCAGAACTGGAGAAATTACATATTGACATTGGGTGAAATCACGTAACTCTTAAGGACGTGTTGCAGACTTGTTGAATAGATTCATTTTTCTTGTTTTGTTTGTTTTTGATGAAATTGTGCTTTTCTCGTCGAGAAAAGGCGTTTAACGCGATAAAAAGGTTTAGTGCGTTATGAATACGGGTTAGCTTACCAAAAGTACAAATGTGAACTAAATAAGGCCGGGAGTCGTTTTTATTGTTTAAAACACGATTTCTCGACGAGAATATGCTTTTTCAAAAAAGCCATGTTCCCATGGCGAGAGACTCGTTTTCTGTGAGAAAATGCATTAAAAGGAGGGATTTCATCAGAAACACTATAAATACATATTGTACTTGTCGGAAAACGCACAGAACCTTGAAATAGAAGGTTTCTCACCAAAAAACACATTGGTGAAACCCCTATCTTAAGGCTCTGAGTGTTTGAGCACATGTACAACAGGCATGTTTAAACTATAACGTTTTTAGTGAAATCATGTTTCTCTCGAGGAGAAAACGCGTTTAAAGCCATAAAAAGATCTCACTGTGTTTTGGCATTGACCAAGCTACCAACAACCTAAAAAATGATCAGAACTGGAGAAATTACATATTGACATTGGGTGAAATCATGTAACTCTTAAGGACGTGTTGCAGACTTGTTGAATAGATTCATTTTTCTTGTTTTGTTTGTTTTTGATGAAATTGTGCTTTTCTCGTCGAGAAAAGGCGTTTAACGCGATAAAAAGGTTTAGTGCGTTATGAATACGGGCTAGCTTACCAAAAGTACAAATGTGAACTAAATAAGGCCGGGAGTCGTTTTTATTGCTTAAAATACGATTTCTCGACCAGAATATGCTTTTTCAAAAAAGCCATGTTCCCATGGCGAGAGACTCGTTTTCTGTGAGAAAATGCATTAAAAGGAGGGATTTCATCAGAAACACTATAAATACATATTGTACTTGTCTGAAAACGCACAGAACCTTGAAATAGAAGGTTTCTCACCAAAAAACACATTGGTGAAACCCCTATCTTAAGGCTCTGAGTGTTTGCACACATGTACAACAGGCATGGTTAAACTATAACGTTTTTAGTGAAATCATGTTTCTCTCGAGGAGAAAACGCGTTTAAAGCCATAAAAAGATCTCACTGTGTTTTGGCATTGACCAAGCTACCAACAAACCTAAAAAATGATCAGAACTGGAGAAATTACACATTGACATAGGGTGAAATCATGTAACTCTTAAGGACGTGTTGCAGACTTGTTGAATAGATTCATTTTTCTTGTTTTGTTTGTTTTTGATGAAATTGTGCTTTTCTCGTCGAGAAAAGGCGTTTAACGCGATAAAAAGGTTTAGTGCGTTATGAATACGGGCTGGCTTACCAAAAGTACAAATGTGAACCAAATAAGACCGGGAGTCGTTTTTATTGCTTAAAACACGATTTCTCGACCAGAATATGCTTTTTCAAAAAAGCCATGTTCCCATGTGGCGAGAGACTCGTTTTCTGTGAGAAAATGCATTAAAAGGAGGGATTTCATGAGAAACACTATAAATACATATTGTACTTGTCTGAAAACGCACAGAACCTTGAAATAGAAGGTTTCTCACCAAAAAACACATTGGTGAAACCCCTATCTTAAGGCTCTGAGTGTTTGCATACATGTACAAACAGGCATGTTTAAACTATAACGTTTTTAGTGAAATCATGTTTCTCTCGAGGAGAAAACGCGTTTAAAGCCATAAAAAGATCTCACTGTGTTTTGGCATTGACCAAGCTACCAAAAACCTAAAAAAATGATCAGAACTGGAGAAATTACATATTGACATTGGGTGAAATCACGTAACTCTTAAGGACGTGTTGCAGACTTGTTGAATAGATTCATTTTTCTTGTTTTGTTTGTTTTTGATGAAATTGTGCTTTTCTCGTCGAGAAAAGGCGTTTAACGCAATAAAAAGGTTTAGTGCGTTATGAATACGGGCTAGCTTACCAAAAGTACAAATGTGAACTAAATAAGGCCGGGAGTCGTTTTTATTGCTTAAAACACGATTTCTCGACCAGAATATGCTTTTTCAAAAAAGCCATGTTCCCATGGCGAGACTCGTTTTCTGTGAGAAAATGCATTAAAAGGAGGGATTTCATGAGAAACACTATACATACATATTGTACTTGTCTGAAAACGCACAGAACCTTGAAATAGAAGGTTTCTCACCAAAAAACACATTGGTGAAACCCCTATCTTAAGGCTCTGAGTGTTTGCACACATGTACAAACAGGCATGTTTAAACTATAACGTTTTTAGTGAAATCATGTTTCTCTCGAGGAGAAAACGCGTTTAAAGCCGTAAAAAGATCTCACTGTGTTTTGGCATTGGACCAAGCTACCAACAACCTAAAAAATGATCAGAACTGGAGAAATTACATATTGACATTGGGTGAAATCACGTAACTCTTAAGGACGTGTTGCAGACTTGTTGAATAGATTCATTTTTCTTGTTTTGTTTGTTTTTGATGAAATTGCTTTTCTCGTCGAGAAAAGGCGTTTAACGCGATAAAAAGGTTTAGTGCGTTATGAATACGGGCTAGCTTACCAAAAGTACAAATGTGAACTAAATAAGGCCGGGAGTCGTTTTTATTGCTTAAAACACGATTTCTCGACCAGAATATGCTTTTTCAAAAAAGCCATGTTCCCATGGCGAGACTCGTTTTCTGTGAGAAAATGCATTAAAAGGAGGGATTTCATGAGAAACACTATACATACATATTGTACTTGTCTGAAAACGCACAGAACCTTGAAATAGAAGGTTTCTCACCAAAAAACACATTGGTGAAACCCCTATCTTAAGGCTCTGAGTGTTTGCACACATGTACAAACAGGCATGTTTAAACTATAACGTTTTTAGTGAAATCATGTTTCTCTCGAGGAGAAAACGCGTTTAAAGCCGTAAAAAGATCTCACTGTGTTTTGGCATTGGACCAAGCTACCAACAACCTAAAAAATGATCAGAACTGGAGAAATTACATATTGACATTGGGTGAAATCACGTAACTCTTAAGGACGTGTTGCAGACTTGTTGAATAGATTCATTTTTCTTGTTTTGTTTGTTTTTGATGAAATTGCTTTTCTCGTCGAGAAAAGGCGTTTAACGCGATAAAAAGGTTTAGTGCGTTATGAATACGGGCTAGCTTACCAAAAGTACAAATGTGAACTAAATAAGGCCGGGAGTCGTTTTTATTGCTTAAAACACGATTTCTCGACCAGAATATGCTTTTTCAAAAAAGCCATGTTCCCATGGCGGGAGACTCGTTTTCTGTGAGAAAATGCATTAAAAGGAGGGATTTCATGAGAAACACTATACATACATATTGTACTTGTCTGAAAACGCACAGAACCTTGAAATAGAAGGTTTCTCACCAAAAAACACATTGGTGAAACCCCTATCTTAAGGCTCTGAGTGTTTGCACACATGTACAAACAGGCATGTTTAAACTATAACGTTTTTAGTGAAATCATGTTTCTCTCGAGGAGAAAACGCGTTTAAAGCCATAAAAAGATCTCACTGTGTTTTGGCATTGACCAAGCTACCAACAACCTAAAAAATGATCAGAACTGGAGAAATTACATATTGACATTGGGTGAAATCACGTAACTCTTAAGGACGTGTTGCAGACTTGTTGAATAGATTCATTTTTCTTGTTTTGTTTGTTTTTGATGAAATTGTGCTTTTCTCGTCGAGAAAAGGCGTTTAACGCGATAAAAAGGTTTAGTGCGTTATGAATACGGGCTAGCTTACCAAAAGTACAAATGTGAACTAAATAAGGCCGGGAGTCGTTTTTATTGCTTAAAACACGATTTCTCGACCAGAATATGCTTTTTCAAAAAAGCCATGTTCCCATGGCGAGACTCGTTTTCTGTGAGAAAATGCATTAAAAGGAGGGATTTCATGAGAAACACTATACATACATATTGTACTTGTCTGAAAACGCACAGAACCTTGAAATAGAAGGTTTCTCACCAAAAAACACATTGGTGAAACCCCTATCTTAAGGCTCTGAGTGTTTGCACACATGTACAAACAGGCATGTTTAAACTATAACGTTTTTAGTGAAATCATGTTTCTCTCGAGGAGAAAACGCGTTTAAAGCCATAAAAAGATCTCACTGTGTTTTGGCATTGGACCAAGCTACCAACAACCTAAAAAATGATCAGAACTGGAGAAATTACATATTGACATTGGGTGAAATCACGTAACTCTTAAGGACGTGTTGCAGACTTGTTGAATAGATTCATTTTTCTTGTTTTGTTTGTTTTTGATGAAATTGCTTTTCTCGTCGAGAAAAGGCGTTTAACGCGATAAAAAGGTTTAGTGCGTTATGAATACGGGCTAGCTTACTAAAAGTACAAATGTGAACTAAATAAGGCCGGGAGTCGTTTTTATTGCTTAAAACACGATTTCTCGACCAGAATATGCTTTTTCAAAAAAGCCATGTTCCCATGGCGAGAGACTCGTTTTCTGTGAGAAAATGCATTAAAAGGAGGGATTTCATGAGAAACACTATACATACATATTGTACTTGTCTGAAAACGCACAGAACCTTGAAATAGAAGGTTTCTCACCAAAAAACACATTGGTGAAACCCCTATCTTAAGGCTCTGAGTGTTTGCACACATGTACAAACAGGCATGTTTAAACTATAACGTTTTTAGTGAAATCATGTTTCTCTCGAGGAGAAAACGCGTTTAAAGCCATAAAAAGATCTCACTGTGTTTTGGCATTGGACCAAGCTACCAACAACCTAAAAAATGATCAGAACTGGAGAAATTACATATTGACATTGGGTGAAATCACGTAACTCTTAAGGACGTGTTGCAGACTTGTTGAATAGATTCATTTTTCTTGTTTTGTTTGTTTTTGATGAAATTGCTTTTCTCGTCGAGAAAAGGCGTTTAACGCGATAAAAAGGTTTAGTGCGTTATGAATACGGGCTAGCTTACCAAAAGTACAAATGTGAACTAAATAAGGCCGGGAGTCGTTTTTATTGTTTAAGACACGATTTCTCGACGAGAATATGCTTTTTTAAAAAAGCCATGTTCCCATGGCGAGAGACTCGTTTTCTGTGGGAAAATGCATTAAAAGGAGGGATTTCATCAGAAACACTATAAACACATATTGTACTTGTCTGAAAACGCACAGAACCTTGAAATAGAAGGTTTCTCACCAAAAAACACATTGGTGAAACCCCTATCTTAAGGCTCTGAGTGTTTGCACACATGTACAGCAGGCATGGTTAAACTATAACGTTTTTAGGGCTAATCATGTTTCTCTCGAGGAGAAAACGCGTTTAAAGCCATAAAAAGATCTCACTGTGTTTTGGCATTGACCAAGCTACCAACAAACCTAAAAAATGATCAGAACTGGAGAAATTACACATTGACATTGGGTGAAATCATGTAACTCTTAAGGACGTGTTGCAGACTTGTTGAATAGATTCATTTTTCTTGTTTTGTTTGTTTTTGATGAAATTGTGCTTTTCTCGTCGAGAAAAGGCGTTTAACGCGATAAAAAGGTTTAGTGCGTTATGAATACGGGCTAGCTTACCAAAAGTACAAATGTGAACTAAATAAGGCCGGGAGTCGTTTTTATTGCTTAAAACACGATTTCTCGACCAGAATATGCTTTTTCAAAAAAGCCATGTTCCCATGGCGAGAGACTCGTTTTCTGTGAGAAAATGCATTAAAAGGAGGGATTTCATCAGAAACACTATAAATACATATTGTACTTGTCTGAAAACGCACAGAACCTTGAAATAGAAGGTTTTTCACCAAAAAACACATTGGTGAAACCCCTATCTTAAGGCTCTGAGTGTTTGCACACATGTACAACAGGCATGGTTAAACTATAACGTTTTTAGGGCTAATCATGTTTCTCTCGAGGAGAAAACGCGTTTAAAGCCATAAAAAGATCTCACTGTGTTTTGGCATTGACCAAGCTACCAACAAACCTAAAAAATGATCAGAACTGGAGAAATTACACATTGACATTGGGTGAAATCATGTAACTCTTAAGGACGTGTTGCAGACTTGTTGAATAGATTCATTTTTCTTGTTTTGTTTGTTTTTGATGAAATTGTGCTTTTCTCGTCGAGAAAAGGCGTTTAACGCGATAAAAAGGTTTAGTGCGTTATGAATACGGGCTGGCTTACCAAAAGTACAAATGTGAACCAAATAAGGCCGGGAGTCGTTTTTATTGCTTAAAACACGATTTCTCGACCAGAATATGCTTTTTCAAAAAAGCCATGTTCCCATGTGGCGAGAGACTCGTTTTCTGTGAGAAAATGCATTAAAAGGAGGGATTTCATCAGAAACACTATAAATACATATTGTACTTGTCGGAAAACGCACAGAACCTTGAAATAGAAGGTTTCTCACCAAAAAACACATTGGTGAAACCCCTATCTTTAGGCTCTGAGTGTTTGAGCACATGTACAACAGGCATGTTTAAACTATAACGTTTTTAGTGAAATCATGTTTCTCTCGAGGAGAAAACGCGTTTAAAGCCATAAAAAGATCTCACTGTGTTTTGGCATTGACCAAGCTACCAACAACCTAAAAAATGATCAGAACTGGAGAAATTACATATTGACATTGGGTGAAATCATGTAACTCTTAAGGACGTGTTGCAGACTTGTTGAATAGATTCATTTTTCTTGTTTTGTTTGTTTTTGATGAAATTGTGCTTTTCTCGTCGAGAAAAGGCGTTTAACGCGATAAAAAGGTTTAGTGCGTTATGAATACGGGCTAGCTTACCAAAAGTACAAATGTGAACTAAATAAGGCCGGGAGTCGTTTTTATTGCTTAAAACACGATTTCTCGACCAGAATATGCTTTTTCAAAAAAGCCATGTTCCCATGGCGAGACTCGTTTTCTGTGAGAAAATGCATTAAAAGGAGGGATTTCATGAGAAACACTATACATACATATTGTACTTGTCTGAAAACGCACAGAACCTTGAAATAGAAGGTTTCTCACCAAAAAACACATTGGTGAAACCCCTATCTTAAGGCTCTGAGTGTTTGCACACATGTACAAACAGGCATGTTTAAACTATAACGTTTTTAGTGAAATCATGTTTCTCTCGAGGAGAAAACGCGTTTAAAGCCGTAAAAAGATCTCACTGTGTTTTGGCATTGGACCAAGCTACCAACAACCTAAAAAATGATCAGAACTGGAGAAATTACATATTGACATTGGGTGAAATCACGTAACTCTTAAGGACGTGTTGCAGACTTGTTGAATAGATTCATTTTTCTTGTTTTGTTTGTTTTTGATGAAATTGCTTTTCTCGTCGAGAAAAGGCGTTTAACGCGATAAAAAGGTTTAGTGCGTTATGAATACGGGCTAGCTTACCAAAAGTACAAATGTGAACTAAATAAGGCCGGGAGTCGTTTTTATTGCTTAAAACACGATTTCTCGACCAGAATATGCTTTTTCAAAAAAGCCATGTTCCCATGGCGAGAGACTCGTTTTCTGTGAGAAAATGCATTAAAAGGAGGGATTTCATGAGAAACACTATACATACATATTGTACTTGTCTGAAAACGCACAGAACCTTGAAATAGAAGGTTTCTCACCAAAAAACACATTGGTGAAACCCCTATCTTAAGGCTCTGAGTGTTTGCACACATGTACAAACAGGCATGTTTAAACTATAACGTTTTTAGTGAAATCATGTTTCTCTCGAGGAGAAAACGCGTTTAAAGCCATAAAAAGATCTCACTGTGTTTTGGCATTGACCAAGCTACCAACAACCTAAAAAATGATCAGAACTGGAGAAATTACATATTGACATTGGGTGAAATCACGTAACTCTTAAGGACGTGTTGCAGACTTGTTGAATAGATTCATTTTTCTTGTTTTGTTTGTTTTTGATGAAATTGTGCTTTTCTCGTCGAGAAAAGGCGTTTAACGCGATAAAAAGGTTTAGTGCGTTATGAATACGGGCTAGCTTACCAAAAGTACAAATGTGAACTAAATAAGGCCGGGAGTCGTTTTTATTGCTTAAAACACGATTTCTCGACCAGAATATGCTTTTTCAAAAAAGCCATGTTCCCATGGCGAGACTCGTTTTCTGTGAGAAAATGCATTAAAAGGAGGGATTTCATGAGAAACACTATACATACATATTGTACTTGTCTGAAAACGCACAGAACCTTGAAATAGAAGGTTTCTCACCAAAAAACACATTGGTGAAACCCCTATCTTAAGGCTCTGAGTGTTTGCACACATGTACAAACAGGCATGTTTAAACTATAACGTTTTTAGTGAAATCATGTTTCTCTCGAGGAGAAAACGCGTTTAAAGCCATAAAAAGATCTCACTGTGTTTTGGCATTGGACCAAGCTACCAACAACCTAAAAAATGATCAGAACTGGAGAAATTACATATTGACATTGGGTGAAATCACGTAACTCTTAAGGACGTGTTGCAGACTTGTTGAATAGATTCATTTTTCTTGTTTTGTTTGTTTTTGATGAAATTGCTTTTCTCGTCGAGAAAAGGCTTTTAACGCGATAAAAAGGTTTAGTGCGTTATGAATACGGGCTAGCTTACTAAAAGTACAAATGTGAACTAAATAAGGCCGGGAGTCGTTTTTATTGTTTAAAACACGATTTCTCGACGAGAATATGCTTTTTCAAAAAAGCCATGTTCCCATGGCGAGAGACTCGTTTTCTGTGAGAAAATGCATTAAAAGGAGGGATTTCATCAGAAACACTATAAATACATATTGTACTTGTCGGAAAACGCACAGAACCTTGAAATAGAAGGTTTCTCACCAAAAAACACATTGGTGAAACCCCTATCTTAAGGCTCTGAGTGTTTGAGCACATGTACAACAGGCATGTTTAAACTATAACGTTTTTAGTGAAATCATGTTTCTCTCGAGGAGAAAACGCGTTTAAAGCCATAAAAAGATCTCACTGTGTTTTGGCATTGACCAAGCTACCAACAACCTAAAAAATGATCAGAACTGGAGAAATTACATATTGACATTGGGTGAAATCATGTAACTCTTAAGGACGTGTTGCAGACTTGTTGAATAGATTCATTTTTCTTGTTTTGTTTGTTTTTGATGAAATTGTGCTTTTCTCGTCGAGAAAAGGCGTTTAACGTGATAAAAAGGTTTAGTGCGTTATGAATACGGGCTAGCTTACCAAAAGTACAAATGTGAACTAAATAAGGCCGGGAGTCGTTTTTATTGCTTAAAACACGATTTCTCGACCAGAATATGCTTTTTCAAAAAAGCCATGTTCCCATGGCGAGAGACTCGTTTTCTGTGAGAAAATGCATTAAAAGGAGGGATTTCATCAGAAACACTATAAATACATATTGTACTTGTCTGAAAACGCACAGAACCTTGAAATAGAAGGTTTTTCACCAAAAAACACATTGGTGAAACCCCTATCTTAAGGCTCTGAGTGTTTGCACACATGTACAACAGGCATGGTTAAACTATAACGTTTTTAGTGAAATCATGTTTCTCTCGAGGAGAAAACGCGTTTAAAGCCATAAAAAGATCTCACTGTGTTTTGGCATTGACCAAGCTACCAACAAACCTAAAAAATGATCAGAACTGGAGAAATTACACATTGACATTGGGTGAAATCATGTAACTCTTAAGGACGTGTTGCAGACTTGTTGAATAGATTCATTTTTCTTGTTTTGTTTGTTTTTGATGAAATTGTGCTTTTCTCGTCGAGAAAAGGCGTTTAACGCGATAAAAAGGTTTAGTGCGTTATGAATACGGGCTGGCTTACCAAAAGTACAAATGTGAACCAAATAAGGCCGGGAGTCGTTTTTATTGCTTAAAACACGATTTCTCGACCAGAATATGCTTTTTCAAAAAAGCCATGTTCCCATGTGGCGAGAGACTCGTTTTCTGTGAGAAAATGCATTAAAAGGAGGGATTTCATGAGAAACACTATAAATACATATTGTACTTGTCTGAAAACGCACAGAACCTTGAAATAGAAGGTTTCTCACCAAAAAACACATTGGTGAAACCCCTATCTTAAGGCTCTGAGTGTTTGCATACATGTACAAACAGGCATGTTTAAACTATAACGTTTTTAGTGAAATCATGTTTCTCTCGAGGAGAAAACGCGTTTAAAGCCATAAAAAGATCTCACTGTGTTTTGGCATTGACCAAGCTACCAAAAACCTAAAAAATGATCAGAACTGGAGAAATTACATATTGACATTGGGTGAAATCACGTAACTCTTAAGGACGTGTTGCAGACTTGTTGAATAGATTCATTTTTCTTGTTTTGTTTGTTTTTGATGAAATTGTGCTTTTCTCGTCGAGAAAAGGCGTTTAACGCGATAAAAAGGTTTAGTGCGTTATGAATACGGGTTAGCTTACCAAAAGTACAAATGTGAACTAAATAAGGCCGGGAGTCGTTTTTATTGTTTAAAACACGATTTCTCGACGAGAATATGCTTTTTCAAAAAAGCCATGTTCCCATGGCGAGAGACTCGTTTTCTGTGAGAAAATGCATTAAAAGGAGGGATTTCATCAGAAACACTATAAATACATATTGTACTTGTCGGAAAACGCACAGAACCTTGAAATAGAAGGTTTCTCACCAAAAAACACATTGGTGAAACCCCTATCTTAAGGCTCTGAGTGTTTGAGCACATGTACAACAGGCATGTTTAAACTATAACGTTTTTAGTGAAATCATGTTTCTCTCGAGGAGAAAACGCGTTTAAAGCCATAAAAAGATCTCACTGTGTTTTGGCATTGACCAAGCTACCAACAACCTAAAAAATGATCAGAACTGGAGAAATTACATATTGACATTGGGTGAAATCATGTAACTCTTAAGGACGTGTTGCAGACTTGTTGAATAGATTCATTTTTCTTGTTTTGTTTGTTTTTGATGAAATTGTGCTTTTCTCGTCGAGAAAAGGCGTTTAACGCGATAAAAAGGTTTAGTGCGTTATGAATACGGGCTAGCTTACCAAAAGTACAAATGTGAACTAAATAAGGCCGGGAGTCGTTTTTATTGCTTAAAATACGATTTCTCGACCAGAATATGCTTTTTCAAAAAAGCCATGTTCCCATGGCGAGAGACTCGTTTTCTGTGAGAAAATGCATTAAAAGGAGGGATTTCATCAGAAACACTATAAATACATATTGTACTTGTCTGAAAACGCACAGAACCTTGAAATAGAAGGTTTCTCACCAAAAAACACATTGGTGAAACCCCTATCTTAAGGCTCTGAGTGTTTGCACACATGTACAACAGGCATGGTTAAACTATAACGTTTTTAGTGAAATCATGTTTCTCTCGAGGAGAAAACGCGTTTAAAGCCATAAAAAGATCTCACTGTGTTTTGGCATTGACCAAGCTACCAACAAACCTAAAAAATGATCAGAACTGGAGAAATTACACATTGACATAGGGTGAAATCATGTAACTCTTAAGGACGTGTTGCAGACTTGTTGAATAGATTCATTTTTCTTGTTTTGTTTGTTTTTGATGAAATTGTGCTTTTCTCGTCGAGAAAAGGCGTTTAACGCGATAAAAAGGTTTAGTGCGTTATGAATACGGGCTGGCTTACCAAAAGTACAAATGTGAACCAAATAAGACCGGGAGTCGTTTTTATTGCTTAAAACACGATTTCTCGACCAGAATATGCTTTTTCAAAAAAGCCATGTTCCCATGTGGCGAGAGACTCGTTTTCTGTGAGAAAATGCATTAAAAGGAGGGATTTCATGAGAAACACTATAAATACATATTGTACTTGTCTGAAAACGCACAGAACCTTGAAATAGAAGGTTTCTCACCAAAAAACACATTGGTGAAACCCCTATCTTAAGGCTCTGAGTGTTTGCATACATGTACAAACAGGCATGTTTAAACTATAACGTTTTTAGTGAAATCATGTTTCTCTCGAGGAGAAAACGCGTTTAAAGCCATAAAAAGATCTCACTGTGTTTTGGCATTGACCAAGCTACCAAAAACCTAAAAAAATGATCAGAACTGGAGAAATTACATATTGACATTGGGTGAAATCACGTAACTCTTAAGGACGTGTTGCAGACTTGTTGAATAGATTCATTTTTCTTGTTTTGTTTGTTTTTGATGAAATTGTGCTTTTCTCGTCGAGAAAAGGCGTTTAACGCAATAAAAAGGTTTAGTGCGTTATGAATACGGGCTAGCTTACCAAAAGTACAAATGTGAACTAAATAAGGCCGGGAGTCGTTTTTATTGCTTAAAACACGATTTCTCGACCAGAATATGCTTTTTCAAAAAAGCCATGTTCCCATGGCGAGACTCGTTTTCTGTGAGAAAATGCATTAAAAGGAGGGATTTCATGAGAAACACTATACATACATATTGTACTTGTCTGAAAACGCACAGAACCTTGAAATAGAAGGTTTCTCACCAAAAAACACATTGGTGAAACCCCTATCTTAAGGCTCTGAGTGTTTGCACACATGTACAACAGGCATGGTTAAACTATAACGTTTTTAGTGAAATCATGTTTCTCTCGAGGAGAAAACGCGTTTAAAGCCATAAAAAGATCTCACTGTGTTTTGGCATTGACCAAGCTACCAACAAACCTAAAAAATGATCAGAACTGGAGAAATTACACATTGACATTGGGTGAAATCATGTAACTCTTAAGGACGTGTTGCAGACTTGTTGAATAGATTCATTTTTCTTGTTTTGTTTGTTTTTGATGAAATTGTGCTTTTCTCGTCGAGAAAAGGCGTTTAACGCGATAAAAAGGTTTAGTGCGTTATGAATACGGGCTGGCTTACCAAAAGTACAAATGTGAACCAAATAAGACCGGGAGTCGTTTTTATTGCTTAAAACACGATTTCTCGACCAGAATATGCTTTTTCAAAAAAGCCATGTTCCCATGTGGCGAGAGACTCGTTTTCTGTGAGAAAATGCATTAAAAGGAGGGATTTCATGAGAAACACTATAAATACATATTGTACTTGTCTGAAAACGCACAGAACCTTGAAATAGAAGGTTTCTCACCAAAAAACACATTGGTGAAACCCCTATCTTAAGGCTCTGAGTGTTTGCATACATGTACAAACAGGCATGTTTAAACTATAACGTTTTTAGTGAAATCATGTTTCTCTCGAGGAGAAAACGCGTTTAAAGCCATAAAAAGATCTCACTGTGTTTTGGCATTGACCAAGCTACCAAAAACCTAAAAAATGATCAGAACTGGAGAAATTACATATTGACATTGGGTGAAATCACGTAACTCTTAAGGACGTGTTGCAGACTTGTTGAATAGATTCATTTTTCTTGTTTTGTTTGTTTTTGATGAAATTGTGCTTTTCTCGTCGAGAAAAGGCGTTTAACGCCATAAAAAGGTTTAGTGCGTTATGAATACGGGCTAGCTTACCAAAAGTACAAATGTGAACTAAATAAGGCCGGGAGTCGTTTTTATTGCTTAAAACACGATTTCTCGACCAGAATATGCTTTTTCAAAAAAGCCATGTTCCCATGGCGAGAGACTCGTTTTCTGTGAGAAAATGCATTAAAAGGAGGGATTTCATCAGAAACACTATAAATACATATTGTACTTGTCTGAAAACGCACAGAACCTTGAAATAGAAGGTTTTTCACCAAAAAACACATTGGTGAAACCCCTATCTTAAGGCTCTGAGTGTTTGCACACATGTACAACAGGCATGGTTAAACTATAACGTTTTTAGTGAAATCATGTTTCTCTCGAGGAGAAAACGCGTTTAAAGCCATAAAAAGATCTCACTGTGTTTTGGCATTGACCAAGCTACCAACAAACCTAAAAAATGATCAGAACTGGAGAAATTACACATTGACATTGGGTGAAATCATGTAACTCTTAAGGACGTGTTGCAGACTTGTTGAATAGATTCATTTTTCTTGTTTTGTTTGTTTTTGATGAAATTGTGCTTTTCTCGTCGAGAAAAGGCGTTTAACGCGATAAAAAGGTTTAGTGCGTTATGAATACGGGCTGGCTTACCAAAAGTACAAATGTGAACCAAATAAGACCGGGAGTCGTTTTTATTGCTTAAAACACGATTTCTCGACCAGAATATGCTTTTTCAAAAAAGCCATGTTCCCATGTGGCGAGAGACTCGTTTTCTGTGAGAAAATGCATTAAAAGGAGGGATTTCATGAGAAACACTATAAATACATATTGTACTTGTCTGAAAACGCACAGAACCTTGAAATAGAAGGTTTCTCACCAAAAAACACATTGGTGAAACCCCTATCTTAAGGCTCTGAGTGTTTGCACACATGTACAAACAGGCATGTTTAAACTATAACGTTTTTAGTGAAATCATGTTTCTCTCGAGGAGAAAACGCGTTTAAAGCCATAAAAAGATCTCACTGTGTTTTGGCATTGACCAAGCTACCAACAAACCTAAAAAATGATCAGAACTGGAGAAATTACACATTGACATTGGGTGAAATCATGTAACTCTTAAGGACGTGTTGCAGACTTGTTGAATAGATTCATTTTTCTTGTTTTGTTTGTTTTTGATGAAATTGTGCTTTTCTCGTCGAGAAAAGGCGTTTAACGCCATAAAAAGGTTTAGTGCGTTATGAATACGGGCTAGCTTACCAAAAGTACAAATGTGAACTAAATAAGGCCGGGAGTCGTTTTTATTGCTTAAAACACGATTTCTCGACCAGAATATGCTTTTTCAAAAAAGCCATGTTCCCATGGCGAGAGACTCGTTTTCTGTGAGAAAATGCATTAAAAGGAGGGATTTCATCAGAAACACTATAAATACATATTGTACTTGTCTGAAAACGCACAGAACCTTGAAATAGAAGGTTTTTCACCAAAAAACACATTGGGGAAACCCCTATCTTAAGGCTCTGAGTGTTTGCACACATGTACAACAGGCATGGTTAAACTATAACGTTTTTAGTGAAATCATGTTTCTCTCGAGGAGAAAACGCGTTTAAAGCCATAAAAAGATCTCACTGTGTTTTGGCATTGACCAAGCTACCAACAAACCTAAAAAATGATCAGAACTGGAGAAATTACACATTGACATTGGGTGAAATCATGTAACTCTTAAGGACGTGTTGCAGACTTGTTGAATAGATTCATTTTTCTTGTTTTGTTTGTTTTTGATGAAATTGTGCTTTTCTCGTCGAGAAAAGGCGTTTAACGCGATAAAAAGGTTTAGTGCGTTATGAATACGGGCTGGCTTACCAAAAGTACAAATGTGAACCAAATAAGACCGGGAGTCGTTTTTATTGCTTAAAACACGATTTCTCGACCAGAATATGCTTTTTCAAAAAAGCCATGTTCCCATGTGGCGAGAGACTCGTTTTCTGTGAGAAAATGCATTAAAAGGAGGGATTTCATGAGAAACACTATAAATACATATTGTACTTGTCTGAAAACGCACAGAACCTTGAAATAGAAGGTTTCTCACCAAAAAACACATTGGTGAAACCCCTATCTTAAGGCTCTGAGTGTTTGCATACATGTACAAACAGGCATGTTTAAACTATAACGTTTTTAGTGAAATCATGTTTCTCTCGAGGAGAAAACGCGTTTAAAGCCATAAAAAGATCTCACTGTGTTTTGGCATTGACCAAGCTACCAAAAACCTAAAAAATGATCAGAACTGGAGAAATTACATATTGACATTGGGTGAAATCACGTAACTCTTAAGGACGTGTTGCAGACTTGTTGAATAGATTCATTTTTCTTGTTTTGTTTGTTTTTGATGAAATTGTGCTTTTCTCGTCGAGAAAAGGCGTTTAACGCAATAAAAAGGTTTAGTGCGTTATGAGTACGGGCTAGCTTACCAAAAGTACAAATGTGAACTAAATAAGGCCGGGAGTCGTTTTTATTGCTTAAAACACGATTTCTCGACCAGAATATGCTTTTTCAAAAAAGCCATGTTCCCATGGCGAGACTCGTTTTCTGTGAGAAAATGCATTAAAAGGAGGGATTTCATGAGAAACACTATACATACATATTGTACTTGTCTGAAAACGCACAGAACCTTGAAATAGAAGGTTTCTCACCAAAAAACACATTGGTGAAACCCCTATCTTAAGGCTCTGAGTGTTTGCACACATGTACAACAGGCATGGTTAAACTATAACGTTTTTAGTGAAATCATGTTTCTCTCGAGGAGAAAACGCGTTTAAAGCCATAAAAAGATCTCACTGTGTTTTGGCATTGACCAAGCTACCAACAAACCTAAAAAATGATCAGAACTGGAGAAATTACACATTGACATAGGGTGAAATCATGTAACTCTTAAGGACGTGTTGCAGACTTGTTGAATAGATTCATTTTTCTTGTTTTGTTTGTTTTTGATGAAATTGTGCTTTTCTCGTCGAGAAAAGGCGTTTAACGCGATAAAAAGGTTTAGTGCGTTATGAATACGGGCTGGCTTACCAAAAGTACAAATGTGAACCAAATAAGACCGGGAGTCGTTTTTATTGCTTAAAACACGATTTCTCGACCAGAATATGCTTTTTCAAAAAAGCCATGTTCCCATGTGGCGAGAGACTCGTTTTCTGTGAGAAAATGCATTAAAAGGAGGGATTTCATGAGAAACACTATAAATACATATTGTACTTGTCTGAAAACGCACAGAACCTTGAAATAGAAGGTTTCTCACCAAAAAACACATTGGTGAAACCCCTATCTTAAGGCTCTGAGTGTTTGCATACATGTACAAACAGGCATGTTTAAACTATAACGTTTTTAGTGAAATCATGTTTCTCTCGAGGAGAAAACGCGTTTAAAGCCATAAAAAGATCTCACTGTGTTTTGGCATTGACCAAGCTACCAAAAACCTAAAAAATGATCAGAACTGGAGAAATTACATATTGACATTGGGTGAAATCACGTAACTCTTAAGGACGTGTTGCAGACTTGTTGAATAGATTCATTTTTCTTGTTTTGTTTGTTTTTGATGAAATTGTGCTTTTCTCGTCGAGAAAAGGCGTTTAACGCAATAAAAAGGTTTAGTGCGTTATGAATACGGGCTAGCTTACCAAAAGTACAAATGTGAACTAAATAAGGCCGGGAGTCGTTTTTATTGCTTAAAACACGATTTCTCGACCAGAATATGCTTTTTCAAAAAAGCCATGTTCCCATGGCGAGACTCGTTTTCTGTGAGAAAATGCATTAAAAGGAGGGATTTCATGAGAAACACTATACATACATATTGTACTTGTCTGAAAACGCACAGAACCTTGAAATAGAAGGTTTCTCACCAAAAAACACATTGGTGAAACCCCTATCTTAAGGCTCTGAGTGTTTGCACACATGTACAACAGGCATGGTTAAACTATAACGTTTTTAGTGAAATCATGTTTCTCTCGAGGAGAAAACGCGTTTAAAGCCATAAAAAGATCTCACTGTGTTTTGGCATTGACCAAGCTACCAACAAACCTAAAAAATGATCAGAACTGGAGAAATTACACATTGACATTGGGTGAAATCATTTAACTCTTAAGGACGTGTTGCAGACTTGTTGAATAGATTCATTTTTCTTGTTTTGTTTGTTTTTGATGAAATTGTGCTTTTCTCGTCGAGAAAAGGCGTTTAACGCGATAAAAAGGTTTAGTGCGTTATGAATACGGGCTGGCTTACCAAAAGTACAAATGTGAACCAAATAAGGCCGGGAGTCGTTTTTATTGCTTAAAACACGATTTCTCGACCAGAATATGCTTTTTCAAAAAAGCCATGTTCCCATGTGGCGAGAGACTCGTTTTCTGTGAGAAAATGCATTAAAAGGAGGGATTTCATGAGAAACACTATAAATACATATTGTACTTGTCTGAAAACGCACAGAACCTTGAAATAGAAGGTTTCTCACCAAAAAACACATTGGTGAAACCCCTATCTTAAGGCTCTGAGTGTTTGCATACATGTACAAACAGGCATGTTTAAACTATAACGTTTTTAGTGAAATCATGTTTCTCTCGAGGAGAAAACGCGTTTAAAGCCATAAAAAGATCTCACTGTGTTTTGGCATTGACCAAGCTACCAAAAACCTAAAAAATGATCAGAACTGGAGAAATTACATATTGACATTGGGTGAAATCACGTAACTCTTAAGGACGTGTTGCAGACTTGTTGAATAGATTCATTTTTCTTGTTTTGTTTGTTTTTGATGAAATTGTGCTTTTCTCGTCGAGAAAAGGCGTTTAACGCAATAAAAAGGTTTAGTGCGTTATGAATACGGGCTAGCTTACCAAAAGTACAAATGTGAACTAAATAAGGCCGGGAGTCGTTTTTATTGCTTAAAATACGATTTCTCGACCAGAATATGCTTTTTCAAAAAAGCCATGTTCCCATGGCGAGAGACTCGTTTTCTGTGAGAAAATGCATTAAAAGGAGGGATTTCATGAGAAACACTATAAATACATATTGTACTTGTCTGAAAACGCACAGAACCTTGAAATAGAAGGTTTCTCACCAAAAAACACATTGGTGAAACCCCTATCTTAAGGCTCTGAGTGTTTGCATACATGTACAAACAGGCATGTTTAAACTATAACGTTTTTAGTGAAATCATGTTTCTCTCGAGGAGAAAACGCGTTTAAAGCCATAAAAAGATCTCACTGTGTTTTGGCATTGACCAAGCTACCAACAACCTAAAAAATGATCAGAACTGGAGAAATTACATATTGACATTGGGTGAAATCACGTAACTCTTAAGGACGTGTTGCAGACTTGTTGAATAGATTCATTTTTCTTGTTTTGTTTGTTTTTGATGAAATTGTGCTTTTCTCGTCGAGAAAAGGCGTTTAACGCGATAAAAAGGTTTAGTGCGTTATGAATACGGGTTAGCTTACCAAAAGTACAAATGTGAACTAAATAAGGCCGGGAGTCGTTTTTATTGTTTAAAACACGATTTCTCGACGAGAATATGCTTTTTCAAAAAAGCCATGTTCCCATGGCGAGAGACTCGTTTTCTGTGAGAAAATGCATTAAAAGGAGGGATTTCATGAGAAACACTATACATACATATTGTACTTGTCTGAAAACGCACAGAACCTTGAAATAGAAGGTTTCTCACCAAAAAACACATTGGTGAAACCCCTATCTTAAGGCTCTGAGTGTTTGCACACATGTACAACAGGCATGGTTAAACTATAACGTTTTTAGTGAAATCATGTTTCTCTCGAGGAGAAAACGCGTTTAAAGCCATAAAAAGATCTCACTGTGTTTTGGCATTGACCAAGCTACCAACAAACCTAAAAAATGATCAGAACTGGAGAAATTACACATTGACATTGGGTGAAATCATGTAACTCTTAAGGACGTGTTGCAGACTTGTTGAATAGATTCATTTTTCTTGTTTTGTTTGTTTTTGATGAAATTGTGCTTTTCTCGTCGAGAAAAGGCGTTTAACGCGATAAAAAGGTTTAGTGCGTTATGAATACGGGCTGGCTTACCAAAAGTACAAATGTGAACCAAATAAGGCCGGGAGTCGTTTTTATTGCTTAAAACACGATTTCTCGACCAGAATATGCTTTTTCAAAAAAGCCATGTTCCCATGTGGCGAGAGACTCGTTTTCTGTGAGAAAATGCATTAAAAGGAGGGATTTCATGAGAAACACTATAAATGCATATTGTACTTGTCTGAAAACGCACAGAACCTTGAAATAGAAGGTTTCTCACCAAAAAACACATTGGTGAAACCCCTATCTTAAGGCTCTGAGTGTTTGCATACATGTACAAACAGGCATGTTTAAACTATAACGTTTTTAGTGAAATCATGTTTCTCTCGAGGAGAAAACGCGTTTAAAGCCATAAAAAGATCTCACTGTGTTTTGGCATTGACCAAGCTACCAAAAACCTAAAAAATGATCAGAACTGGAGAAATTACATATTGACATTGGGTGAAATCACGTAACTCTTAAGGACGTGTTGCAGACTTGTTGAATAGATTCATTTTTCTTGTTTTGTTTGTTTTTGATGAAATTGTGCTTTTCTCGTCGAGAAAAGGCGTTTAACGCAATAAAAAGGTTTAGTGCGTTATGAATACGGGCTAGCTTACCAAAAGTACAAATGTGAACTAAATAAGGCCGGGAGTCGTTTTTATTGCTTAAAATACGATTTCTCGACCAGAATATGCTTTTTCAAAAAAGCCATGTTCCCATGGCGAGAGACTCGTTTTCTGTGAGAAAATGCATTAAAAGGAGGGATTTCATGAGAAACACTATAAATACATATTGTACTTGTCTGAAAACGCACAGAACCTTGAAATAGAAGGTTTCTCACCAAAAAACACATTGGTGAAACCCCTATCTTAAGGCTCTGAGTGTTTGCATACATGTACAAACAGGCATGTTTAAACTATAACGTTTTTAGTGAAATCATGTTTCTCTCGAGGAGAAAACGCGTTTAAAGCCATAAAAAGATCTCACTGTGTTTTGGCATTGACCAAGCTACCAACAACCTAAAAAATGATCAGAACTGGAGAAATTACATATTGACATTGGGTGAAATCACGTAACTCTTAAGGACGTGTTGCAGACTTGTTGAATAGATTCATTTTTCTTGTTTTGTTTGTTTTTGATGAAATTGTGCTTTTCTCGTCGAGAAAAGGCGTTTAACGCGATAAAAAGGTTTAGTGCGTTATGAATACGGGTTAGCTTACCAAAAGTACAAATGTGAACTAAATAAGGCCGGGAGTCGTTTTTATTGTTTAAAACACGATTTCTCGACGAGAATATGCTTTTTCAAAAAAGCCATGTTCCCATGGCGAGAGACTCGTTTTCTGTGAGAAAATGCATTAAAAGGAGGGATTTCATCAGAAACACTATAAATACATATTGTACTTGTCGGAAAACGCACAGAACCTTGAAATAGAAGGTTTCTCACCAAAAAACACATTGGTGAAACCCCTATCTTAAGGCTCTGAGTGTTTGAGCACATGTACAACAGGCATGTTTAAACTATAACGTTTTTAGTGAAATCATGTTTCTCTCGAGGAGAAAACGCGTTTAAAGCCATAAAAAGATCTCACTGTGTTTTGGCATTGACCAAGCTACCAACAACCTAAAAAATGATCAGAACTGGAGAAATTACATATTGACATTGGGTGAAATCATGTAACTCTTAAGGACGTGTTGCAGACTTGTTGAATAGATTCATTTTTCTTGTTTTGTTTGTTTTTGATGAAATTGTGCTTTTCTCGTCGAGAAAAGGCGTTTAACGCGATAAAAAGGTTTAGTGCGTTATGAATACGGGCTAGCTTACCAAAAGTACAAATGTGAACTAAATAAGGCCGGGAGTCGTTTTTATTGCTTAAAATACGATTTCTCGACCAGAATATGCTTTTTCAAAAAAGCCATGTTCCCATGGCGAGAGACTCGTTTTCTGTGAGAAAATGCATTAAAAGGAGGGATTTCATCAGAAACACTATAAATACATATTGTACTTGTCTGAAAACGCACAGAACCTTGAAATAGAAGGTTTCTCACCAAAAAACACATTGGTGAAACCCCTATCTTAAGGCTCTGAGTGTTTGCACACATGTACAACAGGCATGGTTAAACTATAACGTTTTTAGTGAAATCATGTTTCTCTCGAGGAGAAAACGCGTTTAAAGCCATAAAAAGATCTCACTGTGTTTTGGCATTGACCAAGCTACCAACAAACCTAAAAAATGATCAGAACTGGAGAAATTACACATTGACATAGGGTGAAATCATGTAACTCTTAAGGACGTGTTGCAGACTTGTTGAATAGATTCATTTTTCTTGTTTTGTTTGTTTTTGATGAAATTGTGCTTTTCTCGTCGAGAAAAGGCGTTTAACGCGATAAAAAGGTTTAGTGCGTTATGAATACGGGCTGGCTTACCAAAAGTACAAATGTGAACCAAATAAGACCGGGAGTCGTTTTTATTGCTTAAAACACGATTTCTCGACCAGAATATGCTTTTTCAAAAAAGCCATGTTCCCATGTGGCGAGAGACTCGTTTTCTGTGAGAAAATGCATTAAAAGGAGGGATTTCATGAGAAACACTATAAATACATATTGTACTTGTCTGAAAACGCACAGAACCTTGAAATAGAAGGTTTCTCACCAAAAAACACATTGGTGAAACCCCTATCTTAAGGCTCTGAGTGTTTGCATACATGTACAAACAGGCATGTTTAAACTATAACGTTTTTAGTGAAATCATGTTTCTCTCGAGGAGAAAACGCGTTTAAAGCCATAAAAAGATCTCACTGTGTTTTGGCATTGACCAAGCTACCAAAAACCTAAAAAATGATCAGAACTGGAGAAATTACATATTGACATTGGGTGAAATCACGTAACTCTTAAGGACGTGTTGCAGACTTGTTGAATAGATTCATTTTTCTTGTTTTGTTTGTTTTTGATGAAATTGTGCTTTTCTCGTCGAGAAAAGGCGTTTAACGCAATAAAAAGGTTTAGTGCGTTATGAATACGGGCTAGCTTACCAAAAGTACAAATGTGAACTAAATAAGGCCGGGAGTCGTTTTTATTGCTTAAAACACGATTTCTCGACCAGAATATGCTTTTTCAAAAAAGCCATGTTCCCATGGCGAGACTCGTTTTCTGTGAGAAAATGCATTAAAAGGAGGGATTTCATGAGAAACACTATACATACATATTGTACTTGTCTGAAAACGCACAGAACCTTGAAATAGAAGGTTTCTCACCAAAAAACACATTGGTGAAACCCCTCTCTTAAGGCTCTGAGTGTTTGCACACATGTACAACAGGCATGGTTAAACTATAACGTTTTTAGTGAAATCATGTTTCTCTCGAGGAGAAAACGCGTTTAAAGCCATAAAAAGATCTCACTGTGTTTTGGCATTGACCAAGCTACCAACAAACCTAAAAAATGATCAGAACTGGAGAAATTACACATTGACATTGGGTGAAATCATGTAACTCTTAAGGACGTGTTGCAGACTTGTTGAATAGATTCATTTTTCTTGTTTTGTTTGTTTTTGATGAAATTGTGCTTTTCTCGTCGAGAAAAGGCGTTTAACGCGATAAAAAGGTTTAGTGCGTTATGAATACGGGCTGGCTTACCAAAAGTACAAATGTGAACCAAATAAGACCGGGAGTCGTTTTTATTGCTTAAAACACGATTTCTCGACCAGAATATGCTTTTTCAAAAAAGCCATGTTCCCATGTGGCGAGAGACTCGTTTTCTGTGAGAAAATGCATTAAAAGGAGGGATTTCATGAGAAACACTATAAATACATATTGTACTTGTCTGAAAACGCACAGAACCTTGAAATAGAAGGTTTCTCACCAAAAAACACATTGGTGAAACCCCTATCTTAAGGCTCTGAGTGTTTGCATACATGTACAAACAGGCATGTTTAAACTATAACGTTTTTAGTGAAATCATGTTTCTCTCGAGGAGAAAACGCGTTTAAAGCCATAAAAAGATCTCACTGTGTTTTGGCATTGACCAAGCTACCAAAAACCTAAAAAATGATCAGAACTGGAGAAATTACATATTGACATTGGGTGAAATCACGTAACTCTTAAGGACGTGTTGCAGACTTGTTGAATAGATTCATTTTTCTTGTTTTGTTTGTTTTTGATGAAATTGTGCTTTTCTCGTCGAGAAAAGGCGTTTAACGCGATAAAAAGGTTTAGTGCGTTATGAATACGGGTTAGCTTACCAAAAGTACAAATGTGAACTAAATAAGGCCGGGAGTCGTTTTTATTGTTTAAAACACGATTTCTCGACGAGAATATGCTTTTTCAAAAAAGCCATGTTCCCATGGCGAGAGACTCGTTTTCTGTGAGAAAATGCATTAAAAGGAGGGATTTCATCAGAAACACTATAAATACATATTGTACTTGTCGGAAAACGCACAGAACCTTGAAATAGAAGGTTTCTCACCAAAAAACACATTGGTGAAACCCCTATCTTAAGGCTCTGAGTGTTTGAGCACATGTACAACAGGCATGTTTAAACTATAACGTTTTTAGTGAAATCATGTTTCTCTCGAGGAGAAAACGCGTTTAAAGCCATAAAAAGATCTCACTGTGTTTTGGCATTGACCAAGCTACCAACAACCTAAAAAATGATCAGAACTGGAGAAATTACATATTGACATTGGGTGAAATCATGTAACTCTTAAGGACGTGTTGCAGACTTGTTGAATAGATTCATTTTTCTTGTTTTGTTTGTTTTTGATGAAATTGTGCTTTTCTCGTCGAGAAAAGGCGTTTAACGCGATAAAAAGGTTTAGTGCGTTATGAATACGGGCTAGCTTACCAAAAGTACAAATGTGAACTAAATAAGGCCGGGAGTCGTTTTTATTGCTTAAAATACGATTTCTCGACCAGAATATGCTTTTTCAAAAAAGCCATGTTCCCATGGCGAGAGACTCGTTTTCTGTGAGAAAATGCATTAAAAGGAGGGATTTCATCAGAAACACTATAAATACATATTGTACTTGTCTGAAAACGCACAGAACCTTGAAATAGAAGGTTTCTCACCAAAAAACACATTGGTGAAACCCCTATCTTAAGGCTCTGAGTGTTTGCACACATGTACAACAGGCATGGTTAAACTATAACGTTTTTAGTGAAATCATGTTTCTCTCGAGGAGAAAACGCGTTTAAAGCCATAAAAAGATCTCACTGTGTTTTGGCATTGACCAAGCTACCAACAAACCTAAAAAATGATCAGAACTGGAGAAATTACACATTGACATAGGGTGAAATCATGTAACTCTTAAGGACGTGTTGCAGACTTGTTGAATAGATTCATTTTTCTTGTTTTGTTTGTTTTTGATGAAATTGTGCTTTTCTCGTCGAGAAAAGGCGTTTAACGCGATAAAAAGGTTTAGTGCGTTATGAATACGGGCTGGCTTACCAAAAGTACAAATGTGAACCAAATAAGACCGGGAGTCGTTTTTATTGCTTAAAACACGATTTCTCGACCAGAATATGCTTTTTCAAAAAAGCCATGTTCCCATGTGGCGAGAGACTCGTTTTCTGTGAGAAAATGCATTAAAAGGAGGGATTTCATGAGAAACACTATAAATACATATTGTACTTGTCTGAAAACGCACAGAACCTTGAAATAGAAGGTTTCTCACCAAAAAACACATTGGTGAAACCCCTATCTTAAGGCTCTGAGTGTTTGCATACATGTACAAACAGGCATGTTTAAACTATAACGTTTTTAGTGAAATCATGTTTCTCTCGAGGAGAAAACGCGTTTAAAGCCATAAAAAGATCTCACTGTGTTTTGGCATTGACCAAGCTACCAAAAACCTAAAAAAATGATCAGAACTGGAGAAATTACATATTGACATTGGGTGAAATCACGTAACTCTTAAGGACGTGTTGCAGACTTGTTGAATAGATTCATTTTTCTTGTTTTGTTTGTTTTTGATGAAATTGTGCTTTTCTCGTCGAGAAAAGGCGTTTAACGCAATAAAAAGGTTTAGTGCGTTATGAATACGGGCTAGCTTACCAAAAGTACAAATGTGAACTAAATAAGGCCGGGAGTCGTTTTTATTGCTTAAAACACGATTTCTCGACCAGAATATGCTTTTTCAAAAAAGCCATGTTCCCATGGCGAGACTCGTTTTCTGTGAGAAAATGCATTAAAAGGAGGGATTTCATGAGAAACACTATACATACATATTGTACTTGTCTGAAAACGCACAGAACCTTGAAATAGAAGGTTTCTCACCAAAAAACACATTGGTGAAACCCCTATCTTAAGGCTCTGAGTGTTTGCACACATGTACAACAGGCATGGTTAAACTATAACGTTTTTAGTGAAATCATGTTTCTCTCGAGGAGAAAACGCGTTTAAAGCCATAAAAAGATCTCACTGTGTTTTGGCATTGACCAAGCTACCAACAAACCTAAAAAATGATCAGAACTGGAGAAATTACACATTGACATTGGGTGAAATCATGTAACTCTTAAGGACGTGTTGCAGACTTGTTGAATAGATTCATTTTTCTTGTTTTGTTTGTTTTTGATGAAATTGTGCTTTTCTCGTCGAGAAAAGGCGTTTAACGCGATAAAAAGGTTTAGTGCGTTATGAATACGGGCTGGCTTACCAAAAGTACAAATGTGAACCAAATAAGACCGGGAGTCGTTTTTATTGCTTAAAACACGATTTCTCGACCAGAATATGCTTTTTCAAAAAAGCCATGTTCCCATGTGGCGAGAGACTCGTTTTCTGTGAGAAAATGCATTAAAAGGAGGGATTTCATGAGAAACACTATAAATACATATTGTACTTGTCTGAAAACGCACAGAACCTTGAAATAGAAGGTTTCTCACCAAAAAACACATTGGTGAAACCCCTATCTTAAGGCTCTGAGTGTTTGCATACATGTACAAACAGGCATGTTTAAACTATAACGTTTTTAGTGAAATCATGTTTCTCTCGAGGAGAAAACGCGTTTAAAGCCATAAAAAGATCTCACTGTGTTTTGGCATTGACCAAGCTACCAAAAACCTAAAAAATGATCAGAACTGGAGAAATTACATATTGACATTGGGTGAAATCACGTAACTCTTAAGGACGTGTTGCAGACTTGTTGAATAGATTCATTTTTCTTGTTTTGTTTGTTTTTGATGAAATTGTGCTTTTCTCGTCGAGAAAAGGCGTTTAACGCCATAAAAAGGTTTAGTGCGTTATGAATACGGGCTAGCTTACCAAAAGTACAAATGTGAACTAAATAAGGCCGGGAGTCGTTTTTATTGCTTAAAACACGATTTCTCGACCAGAATATGCTTTTTCAAAAAAGCCATGTTCCCATGGCGAGAGACTCGTTTTCTGTGAGAAAATGCATTAAAAGGAGGGATTTCATCAGAAACACTATAAATACATATTGTACTTGTCTGAAAACGCACAGAACCTTGAAATAGAAGGTTTTTCACCAAAAAACACATTGGTGAAACCCCTATCTTAAGGCTCTGAGTGTTTGCACACATGTACAACAGGCATGGTTAAACTATAACGTTTTTAGTGAAATCATGTTTCTCTCGAGGAGAAAACGCGTTTAAAGCCATAAAAAGATCTCACTGTGTTTTGGCATTGACCAAGCTACCAACAAACCTAAAAAATGATCAGAACTGGAGAAATTACACATTGACATTGGGTGAAATCATGTAACTCTTAAGGACGTGTTGCAGACTTGTTGAATAGATTCATTTTTCTTGTTTTGTTTGTTTTTGATGAAATTGTGCTTTTCTCGTCGAGAAAAGGCGTTTAACGCGATAAAAAGGTTTAGTGCGTTATGAATACGGGCTGGCTTACCAAAAGTACAAATGTGAACCAAATAAGACCGGGAGTCGTTTTTATTGCTTAAAACACGATTTCTCGACCAGAATATGCTTTTTCAAAAAAGCCATGTTCCCATGTGGCGAGAGACTCGTTTTCTGTGAGAAAATGCATTAAAAGGAGGGATTTCATGAGAAACACTATAAATACATATTGTACTTGTCTGAAAACGCACAGAACCTTGAAATAGAAGGTTTCTCACCAAAAAACACATTGGTGAAACCCCTATCTTAAGGCTCTGAGTGTTTGCACACATGTACAAACAGGCATGTTTAAACTATAACGTTTTTAGTGAAATCATGTTTCTCTCGAGGAGAAAACGCGTTTAAAGCCATAAAAAGATCTCACTGTGTTTTGGCATTGACCAAGCTACCAACAAACCTAAAAAATGATCAGAACTGGAGAAATTACACATTGACATTGGGTGAAATCATGTAACTCTTAAGGACGTGTTGCAGACTTGTTGAATAGATTCATTTTTCTTGTTTTGTTTGTTTTTGATGAAATTGTGCTTTTCTCGTCGAGAAAAGGCGTTTAACGCCATAAAAAGGTTTAGTGCGTTATGAATACGGGCTAGCTTACCAAAAGTACAAATGTGAACTAAATAAGGCCGGGAGTCGTTTTTATTGCTTAAAACACGATTTCTCGACCAGAATATGCTTTTTCAAAAAAGCCATGTTCCCATGGCGAGAGACTCGTTTTCTGTGAGAAAATGCATTAAAAGGAGGGATTTCATCAGAAACACTATAAATACATATTGTACTTGTCTGAAAACGCACAGAACCTTGAAATAGAAGGTTTTTCACCAAAAAACACATTGGGGAAACCCCTATCTTAAGGCTCTGAGTGTTTGCACACATGTACAACAGGCATGGTTAAACTATAACGTTTTTAGTGAAATCATGTTTCTCTCGAGGAGAAAACGCGTTTAAAGCCATAAAAAGATCTCACTGTGTTTTGGCATTGACCAAGCTACCAACAAACCTAAAAAATGATCAGAACTGGAGAAATTACACATTGACATTGGGTGAAATCATGTAACTCTTAAGGACGTGTTGCAGACTTGTTGAATAGATTCATTTTTCTTGTTTTGTTTGTTTTTGATGAAATTGTGCTTTTCTCGTCGAGAAAAGGCGTTTAACGCGATAAAAAGGTTTAGTGCGTTATGAATACGGGCTGGCTTACCAAAAGTACAAATGTGAACCAAATAAGACCGGGAGTCGTTTTTATTGCTTAAAACACGATTTCTCGACCAGAATATGCTTTTTCAAAAAAGCCATGTTCCCATGTGGCGAGAGACTCGTTTTCTGTGAGAAAATGCATTAAAAGGAGGGATTTCATGAGAAACACTATAAATACATATTGTACTTGTCTGAAAACGCACAGAACCTTGAAATAGAAGGTTTCTCACCAAAAAACACATTGGTGAAACCCCTATCTTAAGGCTCTGAGTGTTTGCATACATGTACAAACAGGCATGTTTAAACTATAACGTTTTTAGTGAAATCATGTTTCTCTCGAGGAGAAAACGCGTTTAAAGCCATAAAAAGATCTCACTGTGTTTTGGCATTGACCAAGCTACCAAAAACCTAAAAAATGATCAGAACTGGAGAAATTACATATTGACATTGGGTGAAATCACGTAACTCTTAAGGACGTGTTGCAGACTTGTTGAATAGATTCATTTTTCTTGTTTTGTTTGTTTTTGATGAAATTGTGCTTTTCTCGTCGAGAAAAGGCGTTTAACGCAATAAAAAGGTTTAGTGCGTTATGAGTACGGGCTAGCTTACCAAAAGTACAAATGTGAACTAAATAAGGCCGGGAGTCGTTTTTATTGCTTAAAACACGATTTCTCGACCAGAATATGCTTTTTCAAAAAAGCCATGTTCCCATGGCGAGACTCGTTTTCTGTGAGAAAATGCATTAAAAGGAGGGATTTCATGAGAAACACTATACATACATATTGTACTTGTCTGAAAACGCACAGAACCTTGAAATAGAAGGTTTCTCACCAAAAAACACATTGGTGAAACCCCTATCTTAAGGCTCTGAGTGTTTGCACACATGTACAACAGGCATGGTTAAACTATAACGTTTTTAGTGAAATCATGTTTCTCTCGAGGAGAAAACGCGTTTAAAGCCATAAAAAGATCTCACTGTGTTTTGGCATTGACCAAGCTACCAACAAACCTAAAAAATGATCAGAACTGGAGAAATTACACATTGACATAGGGTGAAATCATGTAACTCTTAAGGACGTGTTGCAGACTTGTTGAATAGATTCATTTTTCTTGTTTTGTTTGTTTTTGATGAAATTGTGCTTTTCTCGTCGAGAAAAGGCGTTTAACGCGATAAAAAGGTTTAGTGCGTTATGAATACGGGCTGGCTTACCAAAAGTACAAATGTGAACCAAATAAGACCGGGAGTCGTTTTTATTGCTTAAAACACGATTTCTCGACCAGAATATGCTTTTTCAAAAAAGCCATGTTCCCATGTGGCGAGAGACTCGTTTTCTGTGAGAAAATGCATTAAAAGGAGGGATTTCATGAGAAACACTATAAATACATATTGTACTTGTCTGAAAACGCACAGAACCTTGAAATAGAAGGTTTCTCACCAAAAAACACATTGGTGAAACCCCTATCTTAAGGCTCTGAGTGTTTGCATACATGTACAAACAGGCATGTTTAAACTATAACGTTTTTAGTGAAATCATGTTTCTCTCGAGGAGAAAACGCGTTTAAAGCCATAAAAAGATCTCACTGTGTTTTGGCATTGACCAAGCTACCAAAAACCTAAAAAATGATCAGAACTGGAGAAATTACATATTGACATTGGGTGAAATCACGTAACTCTTAAGGACGTGTTGCAGACTTGTTGAATAGATTCATTTTTCTTGTTTTGTTTGTTTTTGATGAAATTGTGCTTTTCTCGTCGAGAAAAGGCGTTTAACGCAATAAAAAGGTTTAGTGCGTTATGAATACGGGCTAGCTTACCAAAAGTACAAATGTGAACTAAATAAGGCCGGGAGTCGTTTTTATTGCTTAAAACACGATTTCTCGACCAGAATATGCTTTTTCAAAAAAGCCATGTTCCCATGGCGAGACTCGTTTTCTGTGAGAAAATGCATTAAAAGGAGGGATTTCATGAGAAACACTATACATACATATTGTACTTGTCTGAAAACGCACAGAACCTTGAAATAGAAGGTTTCTCACCAAAAAACACATTGGTGAAACCCCTATCTTAAGGCTCTGAGTGTTTGCACACATGTACAACAGGCATGGTTAAACTATAACGTTTTTAGTGAAATCATGTTTCTCTCGAGGAGAAAACGCGTTTAAAGCCATAAAAAGATCTCACTGTGTTTTGGCATTGACCAAGCTACCAACAAACCTAAAAAATGATCAGAACTGGAGAAATTACACATTGACATTGGGTGAAATCATTTAACTCTTAAGGACGTGTTGCAGACTTGTTGAATAGATTCATTTTTCTTGTTTTGTTTGTTTTTGATGAAATTGTGCTTTTCTCGTCGAGAAAAGGCGTTTAACGCGATAAAAAGGTTTAGTGCGTTATGAATACGGGCTGGCTTACCAAAAGTACAAATGTGAACCAAATAAGGCCGGGAGTCGTTTTTATTGCTTAAAACACGATTTCTCGACCAGAATATGCTTTTTCAAAAAAGCCATGTTCCCATGTGGCGAGAGACTCGTTTTCTGTGAGAAAATGCATTAAAAGGAGGGATTTCATGAGAAACACTATAAATACATATTGTACTTGTCTGAAAACGCACAGAACCTTGAAATAGAAGGTTTCTCACCAAAAAACACATTGGTGAAACCCCTATCTTAAGGCTCTGAGTGTTTGCATACATGTACAAACAGGCATGTTTAAACTATAACGTTTTTAGTGAAATCATGTTTCTCTCGAGGAGAAAACGCGTTTAAAGCCATAAAAAGATCTCACTGTGTTTTGGCATTGACCAAGCTACCAAAAACCTAAAAAATGATCAGAACTGGAGAAATTACATATTGACATTGGGTGAAATCACGTAACTCTTAAGGACGTGTTGCAGACTTGTTGAATAGATTCATTTTTCTTGTTTTGTTTGTTTTTGATGAAATTGTGCTTTTCTCGTCGAGAAAAGGCGTTTAACGCGATAAAAAGGTTTAGTGCGTTATGAATACGGGCTAGCTTACCAAAAGTACAAATGTGAACTAAATAAGGCCGGGAGTCGTTTTTATTGCTTAAAATACGATTTCTCGACCAGAATATGCTTTTTCAAAAAAGCCATGTTCCCATGGCGAGAGACTCGTTTTCTGTGAGAAAATGCATTAAAAGGAGGGATTTCATGAGAAACACTATAAATACATATTGTACTTGTCTGAAAACGCACAGAACCTTGAAATAGAAGGTTTCTCACCAAAAAACACATTGGTGAAACCCCTATCTTAAGGCTCTGAGTGTTTGCATACATGTACAAACAGGCATGTTTAAACTATAACGTTTTTAGTGAAATCATGTTTCTCTCGAGGAGAAAACGCGTTTAAAGCCATAAAAAGATCTCACTGTGTTTTGGCATTGACCAAGCTACCAACAACCTAAAAAATGATCAGAACTGGAGAAATTACATATTGACATTGGGTGAAATCACGTAACTCTTAAGGACGTGTTGCAGACTTGTTGAATAGATTCATTTTTCTTGTTTTGTTTGTTTTTGATGAAATTGTGCTTTTCTCGTCGAGAAAAGGCGTTTAACGCGATAAAAAGGTTTAGTGCGTTATGAATACGGGTTAGCTTACCAAAAGTACAAATGTGAACTAAATAAGGCCGGGAGTCGTTTTTATTGTTTAAAACACGATTTCTCGACGAGAATATGCTTTTTCAAAAAAGCCATGTTCCCATGGCGAGAGACTCGTTTTCTGTGAGAAAATGCATTAAAAGGAGGGATTTCATGAGAAACACTATACATACATATTGTACTTGTCTGAAAACGCACAGAACCTTGAAATAGAAGGTTTCTCACCAAAAAACACATTGGTGAAACCCCTATCTTAAGGCTCTGAGTGTTTGCACACATGTACAACAGGCATGGTTAAACTATAACGTTTTTAGTGAAATCATGTTTCTCTCGAGGAGAAAACGCGTTTAAAGCCATAAAAAGATCTCACTGTGTTTTGGCATTGACCAAGCTACCAACAAACCTAAAAAATGATCAGAACTGGAGAAATTACACATTGACATTGGGTGAAATCATGTAACTCTTAAGGACGTGTTGCAGACTTGTTGAATAGATTCATTTTTCTTGTTTTGTTTGTTTTTGATGAAATTGTGCTTTTCTCGTCGAGAAAAGGCGTTTAACGCGATAAAAAGGTTTAGTGCGTTATGAATACGGGCTGGCTTACCAAAAGTACAAATGTGAACCAAATAAGGCCGGGAGTCGTTTTTATTGCTTAAAACACGATTTCTCGACCAGAATATGCTTTTTCAAAAAAGCCATGTTCCCATGTGGCGAGAGACTCGTTTTCTGTGAGAAAATGCATTAAAAGGAGGGATTTCATGAGAAACACTATAAATGCATATTGTACTTGTCTGAAAACGCACAGAACCTTGAAATAGAAGGTTTCTCACCAAAAAACACATTGGTGAAACCCCTATCTTAAGGCTCTGAGTGTTTGCATACATGTACAAACAGGCATGTTTAAACTATAACGTTTTTAGTGAAATCATGTTTCTCTCGAGGAGAAAACGCGTTTAAAGCCATAAAAAGATCTCACTGTGTTTTGGCATTGACCAAGCTACCAAAAACCTAAAAAATGATCAGAACTGGAGAAATTACATATTGACATTGGGTGAAATCACGTAACTCTTAAGGACGTGTTGCAGACTTGTTGAATAGATTCATTTTTCTTGTTTTGTTTGTTTTTGATGAAATTGTGCTTTTCTCGTCGAGAAAAGGCGTTTAACGCAATAAAAAGGTTTAGTGCGTTATGAATACGGGCTAGCTTACCAAAAGTACAAATGTGAACTAAATAAGGCCGGGAGTCGTTTTTATTGCTTAAAATACGATTTCTCGACCAGAATATGCTTTTTCAAAAAAGCCATGTTCCCATGGCGAGAGACTCGTTTTCTGTGAGAAAATGCATTAAAAGGAGGGATTTCATGAGAAACACTATAAATACATATTGTACTTGTCTGAAAACGCACAGAACCTTGAAATAGAAGGTTTCTCACCAAAAAACACATTGGTGAAACCCCTATCTTAAGGCTCTGAGTGTTTGCATACATGTACAAACAGGCATGTTTAAACTATAACGTTTTTAGTGAAATCATGTTTCTCTCGAGGAGAAAACGCGTTTAAAGCCATAAAAAGATCTCACTGTGTTTTGGCATTGACCAAGCTACCAACAACCTAAAAAATGATCAGAACTGGAGAAATTACATATTGACATTGGGTGAAATCACGTAACTCTTAAGGACGTGTTGCAGACTTGTTGAATAGATTCATTTTTCTTGTTTTGTTTGTTTTTGATGAAATTGTGCTTTTCTCGTCGAGAAAAGGCGTTTAACGCGATAAAAAGGTTTAGTGCGTTATGAATACGGGTTAGCTTACCAAAAGTACAAATGTGAACTAAATAAGGCCGGGAGTCGTTTTTATTGTTTAAAACACGATTTCTCGACGAGAATATGCTTTTTCAAAAAAGCCATGTTCCCATGGCGAGAGACTCGTTTTCTGTGAGAAAATGCATTAAAAGGAGGGATTTCATCAGAAACACTATAAATACATATTGTACTTGTCGGAAAACGCACAGAACCTTGAAATAGAAGGTTTCTCACCAAAAAACACATTGGTGAAACCCCTATCTTAAGGCTCTGAGTGTTTGAGCACATGTACAACAGGCATGTTTAAACTATAACGTTTTTAGTGAAATCATGTTTCTCTCGAGGAGAAAACGCGTTTAAAGCCATAAAAAGATCTCACTGTGTTTTGGCATTGACCAAGCTACCAACAACCTAAAAAATGATCAGAACTGGAGAAATTACATATTGACATTGGGTGAAATCATGTAACTCTTAAGGACGTGTTGCAGACTTGTTGAATAGATTCATTTTTCTTGTTTTGTTTGTTTTTGATGAAATTGTGCTTTTCTCGTCGAGAAAAGGCGTTTAACGCGATAAAAAGGTTTAGTGCGTTATGAATACGGGCTAGCTTACCAAAAGTACAAATGTGAACTAAATAAGGCCGGGAGTCGTTTTTATTGCTTAAAATACGATTTCTCGACCAGAATATGCTTTTTCAAAAAAGCCATGTTCCCATGGCGAGAGACTCGTTTTCTGTGAGAAAATGCATTAAAAGGAGGGATTTCATCAGAAACACTATAAATACATATTGTACTTGTCTGAAAACGCACAGAACCTTGAAATAGAAGGTTTCTCACCAAAAAACACATTGGTGAAACCCCTATCTTAAGGCTCTGAGTGTTTGCACACATGTACAACAGGCATGGTTAAACTATAACGTTTTTAGTGAAATCATGTTTCTCTCGAGGAGAAAACGCGTTTAAAGCCATAAAAAGATCTCACTGTGTTTTGGCATTGACCAAGCTACCAACAAACCTAAAAAATGATCAGAACTGGAGAAATTACACATTGACATAGGGTGAAATCATGTAACTCTTAAGGACGTGTTGCAGACTTGTTGAATAGATTCATTTTTCTTGTTTTGTTTGTTTTTGATGAAATTGTGCTTTTCTCGTCGAGAAAAGGCGTTTAACGCGATAAAAAGGTTTAGTGCGTTATGAATACGGGCTGGCTTACCAAAAGTACAAATGTGAACCAAATAAGACCGGGAGTCGTTTTTATTGCTTAAAACACGATTTCTCGACCAGAATATGCTTTTTCAAAAAAGCCATGTTCCCATGTGGCGAGAGACTCGTTTTCTGTGAGAAAATGCATTAAAAGGAGGGATTTCATGAGAAACACTATAAATACATATTGTACTTGTCTGAAAACGCACAGAACCTTGAAATAGAAGGTTTCTCACCAAAAAACACATTGGTGAAACCCCTATCTTAAGGCTCTGAGTGTTTGCATACATGTACAAACAGGCATGTTTAAACTATAACGTTTTTAGTGAAATCATGTTTCTCTCGAGGAGAAAACGCGTTTAAAGCCATAAAAAGATCTCACTGTGTTTTGGCATTGACCAAGCTACCAAAAACCTAAAAAATGATCAGAACTGGAGAAATTACATATTGACATTGGGTGAAATCACGTAACTCTTAAGGACGTGTTGCAGACTTGTTGAATAGATTCATTTTTCTTGTTTTGTTTGTTTTTGATGAAATTGTGCTTTTCTCGTCGAGAAAAGGCGTTTAACGCAATAAAAAGGTTTAGTGCGTTATGAATACGGGCTAGCTTACCAAAAGTACAAATGTGAACTAAATAAGGCCGGGAGTCGTTTTTATTGCTTAAAACACGATTTCTCGACCAGAATATGCTTTTTCAAAAAAGCCATGTTCCCATGGCGAGACTCGTTTTCTGTGAGAAAATGCATTAAAAGGAGGGATTTCATGAGAAACACTATACATACATATTGTACTTGTCTGAAAACGCACAGAACCTTGAAATAGAAGGTTTCTCACCAAAAAACACATTGGTGAAACCCCTATCTTAAGGCTCTGAGTGTTTGCACACATGTACAACAGGCATGGTTAAACTATAACGTTTTTAGTGAAATCATGTTTCTCTCGAGGAGAAAACGCGTTTAAAGCCATAAAAAGATCTCACTGTGTTTTGGCATTGACCAAGCTACCAACAAACCTAAAAAATGATCAGAACTGGAGAAATTACACATTGACATTGGGTGAAATCATGTAACTCTTAAGGACGTGTTGCAGACTTGTTGAATAGATTCATTTTTCTTGTTTTGTTTGTTTTTGATGAAATTGTGCTTTTCTCGTCGAGAAAAGGCGTTTAACGCGATAAAAAGGTTTAGTGCGTTATGAATACGGGCTGGCTTACCAAAAGTACAAATGTGAACCAAATAAGACCGGGAGTCGTTTTTATTGCTTAAAACACGATTTCTCGACCAGAATATGCTTTTTCAAAAAAGCCATGTTCCCATGTGGCGAGAGACTCGTTTTCTGTGAGAAAATGCATTAAAAGGAGGGATTTCATGAGAAACACTATAAATACATATTGTACTTGTCTGAAAACGCACAGAACCTTGAAATAGAAGGTTTCTCACCAAAAAACACATTGGTGAAACCCCTATCTTAAGGCTCTGAGTGTTTGCATACATGTACAAACAGGCATGTTTAAACTATAACGTTTTTAGTGAAATCATGTTTCTCTCGAGGAGAAAACGCGTTTAAAGCCATAAAAAGATCTCACTGTGTTTTGGCATTGACCAAGCTACCAAAAACCTAAAAAATGATCAGAACTGGAGAAATTACATATTGACATTGGGTGAAATCACGTAACTCTTAAGGACGTGTTGCAGACTTGTTGAATAGATTCATTTTTCTTGTTTTGTTTGTTTTTGATGAAATTGTGCTTTTCTCGTCGAGAAAAGGCGTTTAACGCGATAAAAAGGTTTAGTGCGTTATGAATACGGGTTAGCTTACCAAAAGTACAAATGTGAACTAAATAAGGCCGGGAGTCGTTTTTATTGTTTAAAACACGATTTCTCGACGAGAATATGCTTTTTCAAAAAAGCCATGTTCCCATGGCGAGAGACTCGTTTTCTGTGAGAAAATGCATTAAAAGGAGGGATTTCATCAGAAACACTATAAATACATATTGTACTTGTCGGAAAACGCACAGAACCTTGAAATAGAAGGTTTCTCACCAAAAAACACATTGGTGAAACCCCTATCTTAAGGCTCTGAGTGTTTGAGCACATGTACAACAGGCATGTTTAAACTATAACGTTTTTAGTGAAATCATGTTTCTCTCGAGGAGAAAACGCGTTTAAAGCCATAAAAAGATCTCACTGTGTTTTGGCATTGACCAAGCTACCAACAACCTAAAAAATGATCAGAACTGGAGAAATTACATATTGACATTGGGTGAAATCATGTAACTCTTAAGGACGTGTTGCAGACTTGTTGAATAGATTCATTTTTCTTGTTTTGTTTGTTTTTGATGAAATTGTGCTTTTCTCGTCGAGAAAAGGCGTTTAACGCGATAAAAAGGTTTAGTGCGTTATGAATACGGGCTAGCTTACCAAAAGTACAAATGTGAACTAAATAAGGCCGGGAGTCGTTTTTATTGCTTAAAATACGATTTCTCGACCAGAATATGCTTTTTCAAAAAAGCCATGTTCCCATGGCGAGAGACTCGTTTTCTGTGAGAAAATGCATTAAAAGGAGGGATTTCATCAGAAACACTATAAATACATATTGTACTTGTCTGAAAACGCACAGAACCTTGAAATAGAAGGTTTCTCACCAAAAAACACATTGGTGAAACCCCTATCTTAAGGCTCTGAGTGTTTGCACACATGTACAACAGGCATGGTTAAACTATAACGTTTTTAGTGAAATCATGTTTCTCTCGAGGAGAAAACGCGTTTAAAGCCATAAAAAGATCTCACTGTGTTTTGGCATTGACCAAGCTACCAACAAACCTAAAAAATGATCAGAACTGGAGAAATTACACATTGACATAGGGTGAAATCATGTAACTCTTAAGGACGTGTTGCAGACTTGTTGAATAGATTCATTTTTCTTGTTTTGTTTGTTTTTGATGAAATTGTGCTTTTCTCGTCGAGAAAAGGCGTTTAACGCGATAAAAAGGTTTAGTGCGTTATGAATACGGGCTGGCTTACCAAAAGTACAAATGTGAACCAAATAAGACCGGGAGTCGTTTTTATTGCTTAAAACACGATTTCTCGACCAGAATATGCTTTTTCAAAAAAGCCATGTTCCCATGTGGCGAGAGACTCGTTTTCTGTGAGAAAATGCATTAAAAGGAGGGATTTCATGAGAAACACTATAAATACATATTGTACTTGTCTGAAAACGCACAGAACCTTGAAATAGAAGGTTTCTCACCAAAAAACACATTGGTGAAACCCCTATCTTAAGGCTCTGAGTGTTTGCATACATGTACAAACAGGCATGTTTAAACTATAACGTTTTTAGTGAAATCATGTTTCTCTCGAGGAGAAAACGCGTTTAAAGCCATAAAAAGATCTCACTGTGTTTTGGCATTGACCAAGCTACCAAAAACCTAAAAAAATGATCAGAACTGGAGAAATTACATATTGACATTGGGTGAAATCACGTAACTCTTAAGGACGTGTTGCAGACTTGTTGAATAGATTCATTTTTCTTGTTTTGTTTGTTTTTGATGAAATTGTGCTTTTCTCGTCGAGAAAAGGCGTTTAACGCAATAAAAAGGTTTAGTGCGTTATGAATACGGGCTAGCTTACCAAAAGTACAAATGTGAACTAAATAAGGCCGGGAGTCGTTTTTATTGCTTAAAACACGATTTCTCGACCAGAATATGCTTTTTCAAAAAAGCCATGTTCCCATGGCGAGACTCGTTTTCTGTGAGAAAATGCATTAAAAGGAGGGATTTCATGAGAAACACTATACATACATATTGTACTTGTCTGAAAACGCACAGAACCTTGAAATAGAAGGTTTCTCACCAAAAAACACATTGGTGAAACCCCTATCTTAAGGCTCTGAGTGTTTGCACACATGTACAACAGGCATGGTTAAACTATAACGTTTTTAGTGAAATCATGTTTCTCTCGAGGAGAAAACGCGTTTAAAGCCATAAAAAGATCTCACTGTGTTTTGGCATTGACCAAGCTACCAACAAACCTAAAAAATGATCAGAACTGGAGAAATTACACATTGACATTGGGTGAAATCATGTAACTCTTAAGGACGTGTTGCAGACTTGTTGAATAGATTCATTTTTCTTGTTTTGTTTGTTTTTGATGAAATTGTGCTTTTCTCGTCGAGAAAAGGCGTTTAACGCGATAAAAAGGTTTAGTGCGTTATGAATACGGGCTGGCTTACCAAAAGTACAAATGTGAACCAAATAAGACCGGGAGTCGTTTTTATTGCTTAAAACACGATTTCTCGACCAGAATATGCTTTTTCAAAAAAGCCATGTTCCCATGTGGCGAGAGACTCGTTTTCTGTGAGAAAATGCATTAAAAGGAGGGATTTCATGAGAAACACTATAAATACATATTGTACTTGTCTGAAAACGCACAGAACCTTGAAATAGAAGGTTTCTCACCAAAAAACACATTGGTGAAACCCCTATCTTAAGGCTCTGAGTGTTTGCATACATGTACAAACAGGCATGTTTAAACTATAACGTTTTTAGTGAAATCATGTTTCTCTCGAGGAGAAAACGCGTTTAAAGCCATAAAAAGATCTCACTGTGTTTTGGCATTGACCAAGCTACCAAAAACCTAAAAAATGATCAGAACTGGAGAAATTACATATTGACATTGGGTGAAATCACGTAACTCTTAAGGACGTGTTGCAGACTTGTTGAATAGATTCATTTTTCTTGTTTTGTTTGTTTTTGATGAAATTGTGCTTTTCTCGTCGAGAAAAGGCGTTTAACGCAATAAAAAGGTTTAGTGCGTTATGAATACGGGCTAGCTTACCAAAAGTACAAATGTGAACTAAATAAGGCCGGGAGTCGTTTTTATTGCTTAAAACACGATTTCTCGACCAGAATATGCTTTTTCAAAAAAGCCATGTTCCCATGGCGAGACTCGTTTTCTGTGAGAAAATGCATTAAAAGGAGGGATTTCATGAGAAACACTATACATACATATTGTACTTGTCTGAAAACGCACAGAACCTTGAAATAGAAGGTTTCTCACCAAAAAACACATTGGTGAAACCCCTATCTTAAGGCTCTGAGTGTTTGCACACATGTACAACAGGCATGGTTAAACTATAACGTTTTTAGTGAAATCATGTTTCTCTCGAGGAGAAAACGCGTTTAAAGCCATAAAAAGATCTCACTGTGTTTTGGCATTGACCAAGCTACCAACAAACCTAAAAAATGATCAGAACTGGAGAAATTACACATTGACATTGGGTGAAATCATGTAACTCTTAAGGACGTGTTGCAGACTTGTTGAATAGATTCATTTTTCTTGTTTTGTTTGTTTTTGATGAAATTGTGCTTTTCTCGTCGAGAAAAGGCGTTTAACGCGATAAAAAGGTTTAGTGCGTTATGAATACGGGCTGGCTTACCAAAAGTACAAATGTGAACCAAATAAGACCGGGAGTCGTTTTTATTGCTTAAAACACGATTTCTCGACCAGAATATGCTTTTTCAAAAAAGCCATGTTCCCATGTGGCGAGAGACTCGTTTTCTGTGAGAAAATGCATTAAAAGGAGGGATTTCATGAGAAACACTATAAATACATATTGTACTTGTCTGAAAACGCACAGAACCTTGAAATAGAAGGTTTCTCACCAAAAAACACATTGGTGAAACCCCTATCTTAAGGCTCTGAGTGTTTGCATACATGTACAAACAGGCATGTTTAAACTATAACGTTTTTAGTGAAATCATGTTTCTCTCGAGGAGAAAACGCGTTTAAAGCCATAAAAAGATCTCACTGTGTTTTGGCATTGACCAAGCTACCAAAAACCTAAAAAAATGATCAGAACTGGAGAAATTACATATTGACATTGGGTGAAATCACGTAACTCTTAAGGACGTGTTGCAGACTTGTTGAATAGATTCATTTTTCTTGTTTTGTTTGTTTTTGATGAAATTGTGCTTTTCTCGTCGAGAAAAGGCGTTTAACGCAATAAAAAGGTTTAGTGCGTTATGAATACGGGCTAGCTTACCAAAAGTACAAATGTGAACTAAATAAGGCCGGGAGTCGTTTTTATTGCTTAAAACACGATTTCTCGACCAGAATATGCTTTTTCAAAAAAGCCATGTTCCCATGGCGAGACTCGTTTTCTGTGAGAAAATGCATTAAAAGGAGGGATTTCATGAGAAACACTATACATACATATTGTACTTGTCTGAAAACGCACAGAACCTTGAAATAGAAGGTTTCTCACCAAAAAACACATTGGTGAAACCCCTATCTTAAGGCTCTGAGTGTTTGCACACATGTACAACAGGCATGGTTAAACTATAACGTTTTTAGTGAAATCATGTTTCTCTCGAGGAGAAAACGCGTTTAAAGCCATAAAAAGATCTCACTGTGTTTTGGCATTGACCAAGCTACCAACAAACCTAAAAAATGATCAGAACTGGAGAAATTACACATTGACATTGGGTGAAATCATTTAACTCTTAAGGACGTGTTGCAGACTTGTTGAATAGATTCATTTTTCTTGTTTTGTTTGTTTTTGATGAAATTGTGCTTTTCTCGTCGAGAAAAGGCGTTTAACGCGATAAAAAGGTTTAGTGCGTTATGAATACGGGCTGGCTTACCAAAAGTACAAATGTGAACCAAATAAGGCCGGGAGTCGTTTTTATTGCTTAAAACACGATTTCTCGACCAGAATATGCTTTTTCAAAAAAGCCATGTTCCCATGTGGCGAGAGACTCGTTTTCTGTGAGAAAATGCATTAAAAGGAGGGATTTCATGAGAAACACTATAAATACATATTGTACTTGTCTGAAAACGCACAGAACCTTGAAATAGAAGGTTTCTCACCAAAAAACACATTGGTGAAACCCCTATCTTAAGGCTCTGAGTGTTTGCATACATGTACAAACAGGCATGTTTAAACTATAACGTTTTTAGTGAAATCATGTTTCTCTCGAGGAGAAAACGCGTTTAAAGCCATAAAAAGATCTCACTGTGTTTTGGCATTGACCAAGCTACCAAAAACCTAAAAAATGATCAGAACTGGAGAAATTACATATTGACATTGGGTGAAATCACGTAACTCTTAAGGACGTGTTGCAGACTTGTTGAATAGATTCATTTTTCTTGTTTTGTTTGTTTTTGATGAAATTGTGCTTTTCTCGTCGAGAAAAGAAGTTTAACGCAATAAAAAGGTTTAGTGCGTTATGAATACGGGCTAGCTTACCAAAAGTACAAATGTGAACTAAATAAGGCCGGGAGTCGTTTTTATTGCTTAAAATACGATTTCTCGACCAGAATATGCTTTTTCAAAAAAGCCATGTTCCCATGGCGAGAGACTCGTTTTCTGTGAGAAAATGCATTAAAAGGAGGGATTTCATGAGAAACACTATAAATACATATTGTACTTGTCTGAAAACGCACAGAACCTTGAAATAGAAGGTTTCTCACCAAAAAACACATTGGTGAAACCCCTATCTTAAGGCTCTGAGTGTTTGCACACATGTACAACAGGCATGGTTAAACTATAACGTTTTTAGTGAAATCATGTTTCTCTCGAGGAGAAAACGCGTTTAAAGCCATAAAAAGATCTCACTGTGTTTTGGCATTGACCAAGCTACCAACAAACCTAAAAAATGATCAGAACTGGAGAAATTACACATTGACATTGGGTGAAATCATGTAACTCTTAAGGACGTGTTGCAGACTTGTTGAATAGATTCATTTTTCTTGTTTTGTTTGTTTTTGATGAAATTGTGCTTTTCTCGTCGAGAAAAGGCGTTTAACGCGATAAAAAGGTTTAGTGCGTTATGAATACGGGCTGGCTTACCAAAAGTACAAATGTGAACCAAATAAGACCGGGAGTCGTTTTTATTGCTTAAAACACGATTTCTCGACCAGAATATGCTTTTTCAAAAAAGCCATGTTCCCATGTGGCGAGAGACTCGTTTTCTGTGAGAAAATGCATTAAAAGGAGGGATTTCATGAGAAACACTATAAATACATATTGTACTTGTCTGAAAACGCACAGAACCTTGAAATAGAAGGTTTCTCACCAAAAAACACATTGGTGAAACCCCTATCTTAAGGCTCTGAGTGTTTGCATACATGTACAAACAGGCATGTTTAAACTATAACGTTTTTAGTGAAATCATGTTTCTCTCGAGGAGAAAACGCGTTTAAAGCCATAAAAAGATCTCACTGTGTTTTGGCATTGACCAAGCTACCAAAAACCTAAAAAATGATCAGAACTGGAGAAATTACATATTGACATTGGGTGAAATCACGTAACTCTTAAGGACGTGTTGCAGACTTGTTGAATAGATTCATTTTTCTTGTTTTGTTTGTTTTTGATGAAATTGTGCTTTTCTCGTCGAGAAAAGGCGTTTAACGCAATAAAAAGGTTTAGTGCGTTATGAATACGGGCTAGCTTACCAAAAGTACAAATGTGAACTAAATAAGGCCGGGAGTCGTTTTTATTGCTTAAAACACGATTTCTCGACCAGAATATGCTTTTTCAAAAAAGCCATGTTCCCATGGCGAGACTCGTTTTCTGTGAGAAAATGCATTAAAAGGAGGGATTTCATGAGAAACACTATACATACATATTGTACTTGTCTGAAAACGCACAGAACCTTGAAATAGAAGGTTTCTCACCAAAAAACACATTGGTGAAACCCCTATCTTAAGGCTCTGAGTGTTTGCACACATGTACAACAGGCATGGTTAAACTATAACGTTTTTAGTGAAATCATGTTTCTCTCGAGGAGAAAACGCGTTTAAAGCCATAAAAAGATCTCACTGTGTTTTGGCATTGACCAAGCTACCAACAAACCTAAAAAATGATCAGAACTGGAGAAATTACACATTGACATTGGGTGAAATCATTTAACTCTTAAGGACGTGTTGCAGACTTGTTGAATAGATTCATTTTTCTTGTTTTGTTTGTTTTTGATGAAATTGTGCTTTTCTCGTCGAGAAAAGGCGTTTAACGCGATAAAAAGGTTTAGTGCGTTATGAATACGGGCTGGCTTACCAAAAGTACAAATGTGAACCAAATAAGGCCGGGAGTCGTTTTTATTGCTTAAAACACGATTTCTCGACCAGAATATGCTTTTTCAAAAAAGCCATGTTCCCATGTGGCGAGAGACTCGTTTTCTGTGAGAAAATGCATTAAAAGGAGGGATTTCATGAGAAACACTATAAATACATATTGTACTTGTCTGAAAACGCACAGAACCTTGAAATAGAAGGTTTCTCACCAAAAAACACATTGGTGAAACCCCTATCTTAAGGCTCTGAGTGTTTGCATACATGTACAAACAGGCATGTTTAAACTATAACGTTTTTAGTGAAATCATGTTTCTCTCGAGGAGAAAACGCGTTTAAAGCCATAAAAAGATCTCACTGTGTTTTGGCATTGACCAAGCTACCAAAAACCTAAAAAATGATCAGAACTGGAGAAATTACATATTGACATTGGGTGAAATCACGTAACTCTTAAGGACGTGTTGCAGACTTGTTGAATAGATTCATTTTTCTTGTTTTGTTTGTTTTTGATGAAATTGTGCTTTTCTCGTCGAGAAAAGAAGTTTAACGCAATAAAAAGGTTTAGTGCGTTATGAATACGGGCTAGCTTACCAAAAGTACAAATGTGAACTAAATAAGGCCGGGAGTCGTTTTTATTGCTTAAAATACGATTTCTCGACCAGAATATGCTTTTTCAAAAAAGCCATGTTCCCATGGCGAGAGACTCGTTTTCTGTGAGAAAATGCATTAAAAGGAGGGATTTCATGAGAAACACTATAAATACATATTGTACTTGTCTGAAAACGCACAGAACCTTGAAATAGAAGGTTTCTCACCAAAAAACACATTGGTGAAACCCCTATCTTAAGGCTCTGAGTGTTTGCATACATGTACAAACAGGCATGTTTAAACTATAACGTTTTTAGTGAAATCATGTTTCTCTCGAGGAGAAAACGCGTTTAAAGCCATAAAAAGATCTCACTGTGTTTTGGCATTGACCAAGCTACCAACAACCTAAAAAATGATCAGAACTGGAGAAATTACATATTGACATTGGGTGAAATCACGTAACTCTTAAGGACGTGTTGCAGACTTGTTGAATAGATTCATTTTTCTTGTTTTGTTTGTTTTTGATGAAATTGTGCTTTTCTCGTCGAGAAAAGGCGTTTAACGCGATAAAAAGGTTTAGTGCGTTATGAATACGGGTTAGCTTACCAAAAGTACAAATGTGAACTAAATAAGGCCGGGAGTCGTTTTTATTGTTTAAAACACGATTTCTCGACGAGAATATGCTTTTTCAAAAAAGCCATGTTCCCATGGCGAGAGACTCGTTTTCTGTGAGAAAATGCATTAAAAGGAGGGATTTCATGAGAAACACTATACATACATATTGTACTTGTCTGAAAACGCACAGAACCTTGAAATAGAAGGTTTCTCACCAAAAAACACATTGGTGAAACCCCTATCTTAAGGCTCTGAGTGTTTGCACACATGTACAACAGGCATGGTTAAACTATAACGTTTTTAGTGAAATCATGTTTCTCTCGAGGAGAAAACGCGTTTAAAGCCATAAAAAGATCTCACTGTGTTTTGGCATTGACCAAGCTACCAACAAACCTAAAAAATGATCAGAACTGGAGAAATTACACATTGACATTGGGTGAAATCATTTAACTCTTAAGGACGTGTTGCAGACTTGTTGAATAGATTCATTTTTCTTGTTTTGTTTGTTTTTGATGAAATTGTGCTTTTCTCGTCGAGAAAAGGCGTTTAACGCGATAAAAAGGTTTAGTGCGTTATGAATACGGGCTGGCTTACCAAAAGTACAAATGTGAACCAAATAAGGCCGGGAGTCGTTTTTATTGCTTAAAACACGATTTCTCGACCAGAATATGCTTTTTCAAAAAAGCCATGTTCCCATGTGGCGAGAGACTCGTTTTCTGTGAGAAAATGCATTAAAAGGAGGGATTTCATCAGAAACACTATAAATACATATTGTACTTGTCTGAAAACGCACAGAACCTTGAAATAGAAGGTTTCTCACCAAAAAACACATTGGTGAAACCCCTATCTTAAGGCTCTGAGTGTTTGCACACATGTACAACAGGCATGGTTAAACTATAACGTTTTTAGTGAAATCATGTTTCTCTCGAGGAGAAAACGCGTTTAAAGCCATAAAAAGATCTCACTGTGTTTTGGCATTGACCAAGCTACCAACAAACCTAAAAAATGATCAGAACTGGAGAAATTACACATTGACATAGGGTGAAATCATGTAACTCTTAAGGACGTGTTGCAGACTTGTTGAATAGATTCATTTTTCTTGTTTTGTTTGTTTTTGATGAAATTGTGCTTTTCTCGTCGAGAAAAGGCGTTTAACGCGATAAAAAGGTTTAGTGCGTTATGAATACGGGCTGGCTTACCAAAAGTACAAATGTGAACCAAATAAGACCGGGAGTCGTTTTTATTGCTTAAAACACGATTTCTCGACCAGAATATGCTTTTTCAAAAAAGCCATGTTCCCATGTGGCGAGAGACTCGTTTTCTGTGAGAAAATGCATTAAAAGGAGGGATTTCATGAGAAACACTATAAATACATATTGTACTTGTCTGAAAACGCACAGAACCTTGAAATAGAAGGTTTCTCACCAAAAAACACATTGGTGAAACCCCTATCTTAAGGCTCTGAGTGTTTGCATACATGTACAAACAGGCATGTTTAAACTATAACGTTTTTAGTGAAATCATGTTTCTCTCGAGGAGAAAACGCGTTTAAAGCCATAAAAAGATCTCACTGTGTTTTGGCATTGACCAAGCTACCAAAAACCTAAAAAAATGATCAGAACTGGAGAAATTACATATTGACATTGGGTGAAATCACGTAACTCTTAAGGACGTGTTGCAGACTTGTTGAATAGATTCATTTTTCTTGTTTTGTTTGTTTTTGATGAAATTGTGCTTTTCTCGTCGAGAAAAGGCGTTTAACGCAATAAAAAGGTTTAGTGCGTTATGAATACGGGCTAGCTTACCAAAAGTACAAATGTGAACTAAATAAGGCCGGGAGTCGTTTTTATTGCTTAAAACACGATTTCTCGACCAGAATATGCTTTTTCAAAAAAGCCATGTTCCCATGGCGAGACTCGTTTTCTGTGAGAAAATGCATTAAAAGGAGGGATTTCATGAGAAACACTATACATACATATTGTACTTGTCTGAAAACGCACAGAACCTTGAAATAGAAGGTTTCTCACCAAAAAACACATTGGTGAAACCCCTATCTTAAGGCTCTGAGTGTTTGCACACATGTACAACAGGCATGGTTAAACTATAACGTTTTTAGTGAAATCATGTTTCTCTCGAGGAGAAAACGCGTTTAAAGCCATAAAAAGATCTCACTGTGTTTTGGCATTGACCAAGCTACCAACAAACCTAAAAAATGATCAGAACTGGAGAAATTACACATTGACATTGGGTGAAATCATGTAACTCTTAAGGACGTGTTGCAGACTTGTTGAATAGATTCATTTTTCTTGTTTTGTTTGTTTTTGATGAAATTGTGCTTTTCTCGTCGAGAAAAGGCGTTTAACGCGATAAAAAGGTTTAGTGCGTTATGAATACGGGCTGGCTTACCAAAAGTACAAATGTGAACCAAATAAGACCGGGAGTCGTTTTTATTGCTTAAAACACGATTTCTCGACCAGAATATGCTTTTTCAAAAAAGCCATGTTCCCATGTGGCGAGAGACTCGTTTTCTGTGAGAAAATGCATTAAAAGGAGGGATTTCATGAGAAACACTATAAATACATATTGTACTTGTCTGAAAACGCACAGAACCTTGAAATAGAAGGTTTCTCACCAAAAAACACATTGGTGAAACCCCTATCTTAAGGCTCTGAGTGTTTGCATACATGTACAAACAGGCATGTTTAAACTATAACGTTTTTAGTGAAATCATGTTTCTCTCGAGGAGAAAACGCGTTTAAAGCCATAAAAAGATCTCACTGTGTTTTGGCATTGACCAAGCTACCAAAAACCTAAAAAATGATCAGAACTGGAGAAATTACATATTGACATTGGGTGAAATCACGTAACTCTTAAGGACGTGTTGCAGACTTGTTGAATAGATTCATTTTTCTTGTTTTGTTTGTTTTTGATGAAATTGTGCTTTTCTCGTCGAGAAAAGGCGTTTAACGCAATAAAAAGGTTTAGTGCGTTATGAATACGGGCTAGCTTACCAAAAGTACAAATGTGAACTAAATAAGGCCGGGAGTCGTTTTTATTGCTTAAAACACGATTTCTCGACCAGAATATGCTTTTTCAAAAAAGCCATGTTCCCATGGCGAGACTCGTTTTCTGTGAGAAAATGCATTAAAAGGAGGGATTTCATGAGAAACACTATACATACATATTGTACTTGTCTGAAAACGCACAGAACCTTGAAATAGAAGGTTTCTCACCAAAAAACACATTGGTGAAACCCCTATCTTAAGGCTCTGAGTGTTTGCACACATGTACAACAGGCATGGTTAAACTATAACGTTTTTAGTGAAATCATGTTTCTCTCGAGGAGAAAACGCGTTTAAAGCCATAAAAAGATCTCACTGTGTTTTGGCATTGACCAAGCTACCAACAAACCTAAAAAATGATCAGAACTGGAGAAATTACACATTGACATTGGGTGAAATCATGTAACTCTTAAGGACGTGTTGCAGACTTGTTGAATAGATTCATTTTTCTTGTTTTGTTTGTTTTTGATGAAATTGTGCTTTTCTCGTCGAGAAAAGGCGTTTAACGCGATAAAAAGGTTTAGTGCGTTATGAATACGGGCTGGCTTACCAAAAGTACAAATGTGAACCAAATAAGACCGGGAGTCGTTTTTATTGCTTAAAACACGATTTCTCGACCAGAATATGCTTTTTCAAAAAAGCCATGTTCCCATGTGGCGAGAGACTCGTTTTCTGTGAGAAAATGCATTAAAAGGAGGGATTTCATGAGAAACACTATAAATACATATTGTACTTGTCTGAAAACGCACAGAACCTTGAAATAGAAGGTTTCTCACCAAAAAACACATTGGTGAAACCCCTATCTTAAGGCTCTGAGTGTTTGCATACATGTACAAACAGGCATGTTTAAACTATAACGTTTTTAGTGAAATCATGTTTCTCTCGAGGAGAAAACGCGTTTAAAGCCATAAAAAGATCTCACTGTGTTTTGGCATTGACCAAGCTACCAAAAACCTAAAAAATGATCAGAACTGGAGAAATTACATATTGACATTGGGTGAAATCACGTAACTCTTAAGGACGTGTTGCAGACTTGTTGAATAGATTCATTTTTCTTGTTTTGTTTGTTTTTGATGAAATTGTGCTTTTCTCGTCGAGAAAAGGCGTTTAACGCAATAAAAAGGTTTAGTGCGTTATGAATACGGGCTAGCTTACCAAAAGTACAAATGTGAACTAAATAAGGCCGGGAGTCGTTTTTATTGCTTAAAACACGATTTCTCGACCAGAATATGCTTTTTCAAAAAAGCCATGTTCCCATGGCGAGACTCGTTTTCTGTGAGAAAATGCATTAAAAGGAGGGATTTCATGAGAAACACTATACATACATATTGTACTTGTCTGAAAACGCACAGAACCTTGAAATAGAAGGTTTCTCACCAAAAAACACATTGGTGAAACCCCTATCTTAAGGCTCTGAGTGTTTGCACACATGTACAACAGGCATGGTTAAACTATAACGTTTTTAGTGAAATCATGTTTCTCTCGAGGAGAAAACGCGTTTAAAGCCATAAAAAGATCTCACTGTGTTTTGGCATTGACCAAGCTACCAACAAACCTAAAAAATGATCAGAACTGGAGAAATTACACATTGACATTGGGTGAAATCATGTAACTCTTAAGGACGTGTTGCAGACTTGTTGAATAGATTCATTTTTCTTGTTTTGTTTGTTTTTGATGAAATTGTGCTTTTCTCGTCGAGAAAAGGCGTTTAACGCGATAAAAAGGTTTAGTGCGTTATGAATACGGGCTGGCTTACCAAAAGTACAAATGTGAACCAAATAAGGCCGGGAGTCGTTTTTATTGCTTAAAACACGATTTCTCGACCAGAATATGCTTTTTCAAAAAAGCCATGTTCCCATGTGGCGAGAGACTCGTTTTCTGTGAGAAAATGCATTAAAAGGAGGGATTTCATGAGAAACACTATAAATACATATTGTACTTGTCTGAAAACGCACAGAACCTTGAAATAGAAGGTTTCTCACCAAAAAACACATTGGTGAAACCCCTATCTTAAGGCTCTGAGTGTTTGCATACATGTACAAACAGGCATGTTTAAACTATAACGTTTTTAGTGAAATCATGTTTCTCTCGAGGAGAAAACGCGTTTAAAGCCATAAAAAGATCTCACTGTGTTTTGGCATTGACCAAGCTACCAAAAACCTAAAAAATGATCAGAACTGGAGAAATTACATATTGACATTGGGTGAAATCACGTAACTCTTAAGGACGTGTTGCAGACTTGTTGAATAGATTCATTTTTCTTGTTTTGTTTGTTTTTGATGAAATTGTGCTTTTCTCGTCGAGAAAAGAAGTTTAACGCAATAAAAAGGTTTAGTGCGTTATGAATACGGGCTAGCTTACCAAAAGTACAAATGTGAACTAAATAAGGCCGGGAGTCGTTTTTATTGCTTAAAATACGATTTCTCGACCAGAATATGCTTTTTCAAAAAAGCCATGTTCCCATGGCGAGAGACTCGTTTTCTGTGAGAAAATGCATTAAAAGGAGGGATTTCATGAGAAACACTATAAATACATATTGTACTTGTCTGAAAACGCACAGAACCTTGAAATAGAAGGTTTCTCACCAAAAAACACATTGGTGAAACCCCTATCTTAAGGCTCTGAGTGTTTGCATACATGTACAAACAGGCATGTTTAAACTATAACGTTTTTAGTGAAATCATGTTTCTCTCGAGGAGAAAACGCGTTTAAAGCCATAAAAAGATCTCACTGTGTTTTGGCATTGACCAAGCTACCAACAACCTAAAAAATGATCAGAACTGGAGAAATTACATATTGACATTGGGTGAAATCACGTAACTCTTAAGGACGTGTTGCAGACTTGTTGAATAGATTCATTTTTCTTGTTTTGTTTGTTTTTGATGAAATTGTGCTTTTCTCGTCGAGAAAAGGCGTTTAACGCGATAAAAAGGTTTAGTGCGTTATGAATACGGGTTAGCTTACCAAAAGTACAAATGTGAACTAAATAAGGCCGGGAGTCGTTTTTATTGTTTAAAACACGATTTCTCGACGAGAATATGCTTTTTCAAAAAAGCCATGTTCCCATGGCGAGAGACTCGTTTTCTGTGAGAAAATGCATTAAAAGGAGGGATTTCATGAGAAACACTATACATACATATTGTACTTGTCTGAAAACGCACAGAACCTTGAAATAGAAGGTTTCTCACCAAAAAACACATTGGTGAAACCCCTATCTTAAGGCTCTGAGTGTTTGCACACATGTACAACAGGCATGGTTAAACTATAACGTTTTTAGTGAAATCATGTTTCTCTCGAGGAGAAAACGCGTTTAAAGCCATAAAAAGATCTCACTGTGTTTTGGCATTGACCAAGCTACCAACAACCTAAAAAATGATCAGAACTGGAGAAATTACATATTGACATTGGGTGAAATCATGTAACTCTTAAGGACGTGTTGCAGACTTGTTGAATAGATTCATTTTTCTTGTTTTGTTTGTTTTTGATGAAATTGTGCTTTTCTCGTCGAGAAAAGGCGTTTAACGCGATAAAAAGGTTTAGTGCGTTATGAATACGGGCTAGCTTACCAAAAGTACAAATGTGAACTAAATAAGGCCGGGAGTCGTTTTTATTGCTTAAAATACGATTTCTCGACCAGAATATGCTTTTTCAAAAAAGCCATGTTCCCATGGCGAGAGACTCGTTTTCTGTGAGAAAATGCATTAAAAGGAGGGATTTCATCAGAAACACTATAAATACATATTGTACTTGTCTGAAAACGCACAGAACCTTGAAATAGAAGGTTTCTCACCAAAAAACACATTGGTGAAACCCCTATCTTAAGGCTCTGAGTGTTTGCACACATGTACAACAGGCATGGTTAAACTATAACGTTTTTAGTGAAATCATGTTTCTCTCGAGGAGAAAACGCGTTTAAAGCCATAAAAAGATCTCACTGTGTTTTGGCATTGACCAAGCTACCAACAAACCTAAAAAATGATCAGAACTGGAGAAATTACACATTGACATAGGGTGAAATCATGTAACTCTTAAGGACGTGTTGCAGACTTGTTGAATAGATTCATTTTTCTTGTTTTGTTTGTTTTTGATGAAATTGTGCTTTTCTCGTCGAGAAAAGGCGTTTAACGCGATAAAAAGGTTTAGTGCGTTATGAATACGGGCTGGCTTACCAAAAGTACAAATGTGAACCAAATAAGACCGGGAGTCGTTTTTATTGCTTAAAACACGATTTCTCGACCAGAATATGCTTTTTCAAAAAAGCCATGTTCCCATGTGGCGAGAGACTCGTTTTCTGTGAGAAAATGCATTAAAAGGAGGGATTTCATGAGAAACACTATACATACATATTGTACTTGTCTGAAAACGCACAGAACCTTGAAATAGAAGGTTTCTCACCAAAAAACACATTGGTGAAACCCCTATCTTAAGGCTCTGAGTGTTTGCATACATGTACAAACAGGCATGTTTAAACTATAACGTTTTTAGTGAAATCATGTTTCTCTCGAGGAGAAAACGCGTTTAAAGCCATAAAAAGATCTCACTGTGTTTTGGCATTGACCAAGCTACCAAAAACCTAAAAAATGATCAGAACTGGAGAAATTACATATTGACATTGGGTGAAATCACGTAACTCTTAAGGACGTGTTGCAGACTTGTTGAATAGATTCATTTTTCTTGTTTTGTTTGTTTTTGATGAAATTGTGCTTTTCTCGTCGAGAAAAGGCGTTTAACGCAATAAAAAGGTTTAGTGCGTTATGAATACGGGCTAGCTTACCAAAAGTACAAATGTGAACTAAATAAGGCCGGGAGTCGTTTTTATTGCTTAAAACACGATTTCTCGACCAGAATATGCTTTTTCAAAAAAGCCATGTTCCCATGGCGAGACTCGTTTTCTGTGAGAAAATGCATTAAAAGGAGGGATTTCATGAGAAACACTATACATACATATTGTACTTGTCTGAAAACGCACAGAACCTTGAAATAGAAGGTTTCTCACCAAAAAACACATTGGTGAAACCCCTATCTTAAGGCTCTGAGTGTTTGCACACATGTACAACAGGCATGGTTAAACTATAACGTTTTTAGTGAAATCATGTTTCTCTCGAGGAGAAAACGCGTTTAAAGCCATAAAAAGATCTCACTGTGTTTTGGCATTGACCAAGCTACCAACAAACCTAAAAAATGATCAGAACTGGAGAAATTACACATTGACATTGGGTGAAATCATTTAACTCTTAAGGACGTGTTGCAGACTTGTTGAATAGATTCATTTTTCTTGTTTTGTTTGTTTTTGATGAAATTGTGCTTTTCTCGTCGAGAAAAGGCGTTTAACGCGATAAAAAGGTTTAGTGCGTTATGAATACGGGTTAGCTTACCAAAAGTACAAATGTGAACTAAATAAGGCCGGGAGTCGTTTTTATTGTTTAAAACACGATTTCTCGACCAGAATATGCTTTTTCAAAAAAGCCATGTTCCCATGGCGAGAGACTCGTTTTCTGTGAGAAAATGCATTAAAAGGAGGGATTTCATGAGAAACACTATACATACATATTGTACTTGTCTGAAAACGCACAGAACCTTGAAATAGAAGGTTTCTCACCAAAAAACACATTGGTGAAACCCCTATCTTAAGGCTCTGAGTGTTTGCACACATGTACAACAGGCATGGTTAAACTATAACGTTTTTAGTGAAATCATGTTTCTCTCGAGGAGAAAACGCGTTTAAAGCCATAAAAAGATCTCACTGTGTTTTGGCATTGACCAAGCTACCAACAAACCTAAAAAATGATCAGAACTGGAGAAATTACACATTGACATTGGGTGAAATCATTTAACTCTTAAGGACGTGTTGCAGACTTGTTGAATAGATTCATTTTTCTTGTTTTGTTTGTTTTTGATGAAATTGTGCTTTTCTCGTCGAGAAAAGGCGTTTAACGCGATAAAAAGGTTTAGTGCGTTATGAATACGGGCTGGCTTACCAAAAGTACAAATGTGAACCAAATAAGGCCGGGAGTCGTTTTTATTGCTTAAAACACGATTTCTCGACCAGAATATGCTTTTTCAAAAAAGCCATGTTCCCATGTGGCGAGAGACTCGTTTTCTGTGAGAAAATGCATTAAAAGGAGGGATTTCATGAGAAACACTATAAATACATATTGTACTTGTCTGAAAACGCACAGAACCTTGAAATAGAAGGTTTCTCACCAAAAAACACATTGGTGAAACCCCTATCTTAAGGCTCTGAGTGTTTGCATACATGTACAAACAGGCATGTTTAAACTATAACGTTTTTAGTGAAATCATGTTTCTCTCGAGGAGAAAACGCGTTTAAAGCCATAAAAAGATCTCACTGTGTTTTGGCATTGACCAAGCTACCAAAAACCTAAAAAATGATCAGAACTGGAGAAATTACATATTGACATTGGGTGAAATCACGTAACTCTTAAGGACGTGTTGCAGACTTGTTGAATAGATTCATTTTTCTTGTTTTGTTTGTTTTTGATGAAATTGTGCTTTTCTCGTCGAGAAAAGGCGTTTAACGCAATAAAAAGGTTTAGTGCGTTATGAATACGGGCTAGCTTACCAAAAGTACAAATGTGAACTAAATAAGGCCGGGAGTCGTTTTTATTGCTTAAAATACGATTTCTCGACCAGAATATGCTTTTTCAAAAAAGCCATGTTCCCATGGCGAGAGACTCGTTTTCTGTGAGAAAATGCATTAAAAGGAGGGATTTCATGAGAAACACTATAAATACATATTGTACTTGTCTGAAAACGCACAGAACCTTGAAATAGAAGGTTTCTCACCAAAAAACACATTGGTGAAACCCCTATCTTAAGGCTCTGAGTGTTTGCATACATGTACAAACAGGCATGTTTAAACTATAACGTTTTTAGTGAAATCATGTTTCTCTCGAGGAGAAAACGCGTTTAAAGCCATAAAAAGATCTCACTGTGTTTTGGCATTGACCAAGCTACCAACAACCTAAAAAATGATCAGAACTGGAGAAATTACATATTGACATTGGGTGAAATCACGTAACTCTTAAGGACGTGTTGCAGACTTGTTGAATAGATTCATTTTTCTTGTTTTGTTTGTTTTTGATGAAATTGTGCTTTTCTCGTCGAGAAAAGGCGTTTAACGCGATAAAAAGGTTTAGTGCGTTATGAATACGGGTTAGCTTACCAAAAGTACAAATGTGAACTAAATAAGGCCGGGAGTCGTTTTTATTGTTTAAAACACGATTTCTCGACGAGAATATGCTTTTTCAAAAAAGCCATGTTCCCATGGCGAGAGACTCGTTTTCTGTGAGAAAATGCATTAAAAGGAGGGATTTCATCAGAAACACTATAAATACATATTGTACTTGTCGGAAAACGCACAGAACCTTGAAATAGAAGGTTTCTCACCAAAAAACACATTGGTGAAACCCCTATCTTAAGGCTCTGAGTGTTTGAGCACATGTACAACAGGCATGTTTAAACTATAACGTTTTTAGTGAAATCATGTTTCTCTCGAGGAGAAAACGCGTTTAAAGCCATAAAAAGATCTCACTGTGTTTTGGCATTGACCAAGCTACCAACAACCTAAAAAATGATCAGAACTGGAGAAATTACATATTGACATTGGGTGAAATCATGTAACTCTTAAGGACGTGTTGCAGACTTGTTGAATAGATTCATTTTTCTTGTTTTGTTTGTTTTTGATGAAATTGTGCTTTTCTCGTCGAGAAAAGGCGTTTAACGCGATAAAAAGGTTTAGTGCGTTATGAATACGGGCTGGCTTACCAAAAGTACAAATGTGAACCAAATAAGACCGGGAGTCGTTTTTATTGCTTAAAACACGATTTCTCGACCAGAATATGCTTTTTCAAAAAAGCCATGTTCCCATGTGGCGAGAGACTCGTTTTCTGTGAGAAAATGCATTAAAAGGAGGGATTTCATGAGAAACACTATAAATACATATTGTACTTGTCTGAAAACGCACAGAACCTTGAAATAGAAGGTTTCTCACCAAAAAACACATTGGTGAAACCCCTATCTTAAGGCTCTGAGTGTTTGCATACATGTACAAACAGGCATGTTTAAACTATAACGTTTTTAGTGAAATCATGTTTCTCTCGAGGAGAAAACGCGTTTAAAGCCATAAAAAGATCTCACTGTGTTTTGGCATTGACCAAGCTACCAAAAACCTAAAAAATGATCAGAACTGGAGAAATTACATATTGACATTGGGTGAAATCACGTAACTCTTAAGGACGTGTTGCAGACTTGTTGAATAGATTCATTTTTCTTGTTTTGTTTGTTTTTGATGAAATTGTGCTTTTCTCGTCGAGAAAAGGCGTTTAACGCAATAAAAAGGTTTAGTGCGTTATGAATACGGGCTAGCTTACCAAAAGTACAAATGTGAACTAAATAAGGCCGGGAGTCGTTTTTATTGCTTAAAACACGATTTCTCGACCAGAATATGCTTTTTCAAAAAAGCCATGTTCCCATGGCGAGACTCGTTTTCTGTGAGAAAATGCATTAAAAGGAGGGATTTCATGAGAAACACTATACATACATATTGTACTTGTCTGAAAACGCACAGAACCTTGAAATAGAAGGTTTCTCACCAAAAAACACATTGGTGAAACCCCTATCTTAAGGCTCTGAGTGTTTGCACACATGTACAACAGGCATGGTTAAACTATAACGTTTTTAGTGAAATCATGTTTCTCTCGAGGAGAAAACGCGTTTAAAGCCATAAAAAGATCTCACTGTGTTTTGGCATTGACCAAGCTACCAACAAACCTAAAAAATGATCAGAACTGGAGAAATTACACATTGACATTGGGTGAAATCATTTAACTCTTAAGGACGTGTTGCAGACTTGTTGAATAGATTCATTTTTCTTGTTTTGTTTGTTTTTGATGAAATTGTGCTTTTCTCGTCGAGAAAAGGCGTTTAACGCGATAAAAAGGTTTAGTGCGTTATGAATACGGGTTAGCTTACCAAAAGTACAAATGTGAACTAAATAAGGCCGGGAGTCGTTTTTATTGTTTAAAACACGATTTCTCGACCAGAATATGCTTTTTCAAAAAAGCCATGTTCCCATGGCGAGAGACTCGTTTTCTGTGAGAAAATGCATTAAAAGGAGGGATTTCATGAGAAACACTATACATACATATTGTACTTGTCTGAAAACGCACAGAACCTTGAAATAGAAGGTTTCTCACCAAAAAACACATTGGTGAAACCCCTATCTTAAGGCTCTGAGTGTTTGCACACATGTACAACAGGCATGGTTAAACTATAACGTTTTTAGTGAAATCATGTTTCTCTCGAGGAGAAAACGCGTTTAAAGCCATAAAAAGATCTCACTGTGTTTTGGCATTGACCAAGCTACCAACAAACCTAAAAAATGATCAGAACTGGAGAAATTACACATTGACATTGGGTGAAATCATTTAACTCTTAAGGACGTGTTGCAGACTTGTTGAATAGATTCATTTTTCTTGTTTTGTTTGTTTTTGATGAAATTGTGCTTTTCTCGTCGAGAAAAGGCGTTTAACGCGATAAAAAGGTTTAGTGCGTTATGAATACGGGCTGGCTTACCAAAAGTACAAATGTGAACCAAATAAGGCCGGGAGTCGTTTTTATTGCTTAAAACACGATTTCTCGACCAGAATATGCTTTTTCAAAAAAGCCATGTTCCCATGTGGCGAGAGACTCGTTTTCTGTGAGAAAATGCATTAAAAGGAGGGATTTCATGAGAAACACTATAAATACATATTGTACTTGTCTGAAAACGCACAGAACCTTGAAATAGAAGGTTTCTCACCAAAAAACACATTGGTGAAACCCCTATCTTAAGGCTCTGAGTGTTTGCATACATGTACAAACAGGCATGTTTAAACTATAACGTTTTTAGTGAAATCATGTTTCTCTCGAGGAGAAAACGCGTTTAAAGCCATAAAAAGATCTCACTGTGTTTTGGCATTGACCAAGCTACCAAAAACCTAAAAAATGATCAGAACTGGAGAAATTACATATTGACATTGGGTGAAATCACGTAACTCTTAAGGACGTGTTGCAGACTTGTTGAATAGATTCATTTTTCTTGTTTTGTTTGTTTTTGATGAAATTGTGCTTTTCTCGTCGAGAAAAGGCGTTTAACGCAATAAAAAGGTTTAGTGCGTTATGAATACGGGCTAGCTTACCAAAAGTACAAATGTGAACTAAATAAGGCCGGGAGTCGTTTTTATTGCTTAAAATACGATTTCTCGACCAGAATATGCTTTTTCAAAAAAGCCATGTTCCCATGGCGAGAGACTCGTTTTCTGTGAGAAAATGCATTAAAAGGAGGGATTTCATGAGAAACACTATAAATACATATTGTACTTGTCTGAAAACGCACAGAACCTTGAAATAGAAGGTTTCTCACCAAAAAACACATTGGTGAAACCCCTATCTTAAGGCTCTGAGTGTTTGCATACATGTACAAACAGGCATGTTTAAACTATAACGTTTTTAGTGAAATCATGTTTCTCTCGAGGAGAAAACGCGTTTAAAGCCATAAAAAGATCTCACTGTGTTTTGGCATTGACCAAGCTACCAACAACCTAAAAAATGATCAGAACTGGAGAAATTACATATTGACATTGGGTGAAATCACGTAACTCTTAAGGACGTGTTGCAGACTTGTTGAATAGATTCATTTTTCTTGTTTTGTTTGTTTTTGATGAAATTGTGCTTTTCTCGTCGAGAAAAGGCGTTTAACGCGATAAAAAGGTTTAGTGCGTTATGAATACGGGTTAGCTTACCAAAAGTACAAATGTGAACTAAATAAGGCCGGGAGTCGTTTTTATTGTTTAAAACACGATTTCTCGACGAGAATATGCTTTTTCAAAAAAGCCATGTTCCCATGGCGAGAGACTCGTTTTCTGTGAGAAAATGCATTAAAAGGAGGGATTTCATCAGAAACACTATAAATACATATTGTACTTGTCGGAAAACGCACAGAACCTTGAAATAGAAGGTTTCTCACCAAAAAACACATTGGTGAAACCCCTATCTTAAGGCTCTGAGTGTTTGAGCACATGTACAACAGGCATGTTTAAACTATAACGTTTTTAGTGAAATCATGTTTCTCTCGAGGAGAAAACGCGTTTAAAGCCATAAAAAGATCTCACTGTGTTTTGGCATTGACCAAGCTACCAACAACCTAAAAAATGATCAGAACTGGAGAAATTACATATTGACATTGGGTGAAATCATGTAACTCTTAAGGACGTGTTGCAGACTTGTTGAATAGATTCATTTTTCTTGTTTTGTTTGTTTTTGATGAAATTGTGCTTTTCTCGTCGAGAAAAGGCGTTTAACGCGATAAAAAGGTTTAGTGCGTTATGAATACGGGCTAGCTTACCAAAAGTACAAATGTGAACTAAATAAGGCCGGGAGTCGTTTTTATTGCTTAAAATACGATTTCTCGACCAGAATATGCTTTTTCAAAAAAGCCATGTTCCCATGGCGAGAGACTCGTTTTCTGTGAGAAAATGCATTAAAAGGAGGGATTTCATCAGAAACACTATAAATACATATTGTACTTGTCTGAAAACGCACAGAACCTTGAAATAGAAGGTTTCTCACCAAAAAACACATTGGTGAAACCCCTATCTTAAGGCTCTGAGTGTTTGCACACATGTACAACAGGCATGGTTAAACTATAACGTTTTTAGTGAAATCATGTTTCTCTCGAGGAGAAAACGCGTTTAAAGCCATAAAAAGATCTCACTGTGTTTTGGCATTGACCAAGCTACCAACAAACCTAAAAAATGATCAGAACTGGAGAAATTACACATTGACATAGGGTGAAATCATGTAACTCTTAAGGACGTGTTGCAGACTTGTTGAATAGATTCATTTTTCTTGTTTTGTTTGTTTTTGATGAAATTGTGCTTTTCTCGTCGAGAAAAGGCGTTTAACGCTATAAAAAGGTTTAGTGCGTTATGAATACGGGCTGGCTTACCAAAAGTACAAATGTGAACCAAATAAGGCCGGGAGTCGTTTTTATTGCTTAAAACACGATTTCTCGACCAGAATATGCTTTTTCAAAAAAGCCATGTTCCCATGGCGAGAGACTCGTTTTCTGTGAGAAAATGCATTAAAAGGAGGGATTTCATCAGAAACACTATAAATACATATTGTACTTGTCTGAAAACGCACAGAACCTTGAAATAGAAGGTTTCTCACCAAAAAACACATTGGTGAAACCCCTATCTTAAGGCTCTGAGTGTTTGCACACATGTACAAACAGGCATGTTTAAACTATAACGTTTTTAGTGAAATCATGTTTCTCTCGAGGAGAAAACGCTTTTAAAGCCATAAAAAGATCTCACTGTGTTTTGGCATTGGACCAAGCTACCAAAAACCTAAAAAATGATCAGAACTGGAGAAATTACATATTGACATTGGGTGAAATCACGTAACTCTTAAGGACGTGTTGCAGACTTGTTGAATAGATTCATTTTTCTTGTTTTGTTTGTTTTTGATGAAATTGTGCTTTTCTCGTCGAGAAAAGGCGTTTAACGCAATAAAAAGGTTTAGTGCGTTATGAATACGGGCTAGCTTACCAAAAGTACAAATGTGAACTAAATAAGGCCGGGAGTCGTTTTTATTGCTTAAAACACGATTTCTCGACCAGAATATGCTTTTTCAAAAAAGCCATGTTCCCATGGCGAGAGACTCGTTTTCTGTGAGAAAATGCATTAAAAGGAGGGATTTCATGAGAAACACTATAAATACATATTGTACTTGTCTGAAAACGCACAGAACCTTGAAATAGAAGGTTTCTCACCAAAAAACACATTGGTGAAACCCCTATCTTAAGGCTCTGAGTGTTTGCATACATGTACAAACAGGCATGTTTAAACTATAACGTTTTTAGTGAAATCATGTTTCTCTCGAGGAGAAAACGCGTTTAAAGCCATAAAAAGATCTCACTGTGTTTTGGCATTGACCAAGCTACCAACAACCTAAAAAATGATCAGAACTGGAGAAATTACATATTGACATTGGGTGAAATCACGTAACTCTTAAGGACGTGTTGCAGACTTGTTGAATAGATTCATTTTTCTTGTTTTGTTTGTTTTTGATGAAATTGTGCTTTTCTCGTCGAGAAAAGGCGTTTAACGCGATAAAAAGGTTTAGTGCGTTATGAATACGGGTTAGCTTACCAAAAGTACAAATGTGAACTAAATAAGGCCGGGAGTCGTTTTTATTGTTTAAAACACGATTTCTCGACGAGAATATGCTTTTTCAAAAAAGCCATGTTCCCATGGCGAGAGACTCGTTTTCTGTGAGAAAATGCATTAAAAGGAGGGATTTCATCAGAAACACTATAAATACATATTGTACTTGTCGGAAAACGCACAGAACCTTGAAATAGAAGGTTTCTCACCAAAAAACACATTGGTGAAACCCCTATCTTAAGGCTCTGAGTGTTTGAGCACATGTACAACAGGCATGTTTAAACTATAACGTTTTTAGTGAAATCATGTTTCTCTCGAGGAGAAAACGCGTTTAAAGCCATAAAAAGATCTCACTGTGTTTTGGCATTGACCAAGCTACCAACAACCTAAAAAATGATCAGAACTGGAGAAATTACATATTGACATTGGGTGAAATCATGTAACTCTTAAGGACGTGTTGCAGACTTGTTGAATAGATTCATTTTTCTTGTTTTGTTTGTTTTTGATGAAATTGTGCTTTTCTCGTCGAGAAAAGGCGTTTAACGCGATAAAAAGGTTTAGTGCGTTATGAATACGGGCTAGCTTACCAAAAGTACAAATGTGAACTAAATAAGGCCGGGAGTCGTTTTTATTGCTTAAAATACGATTTCTCGACCAGAATATGCTTTTTCAAAAAAGCCATGTTCCCATGGCGAGAGACTCGTTTTCTGTGAGAAAATGCATTAAAAGGAGGGATTTCATCAGAAACACTATAAATACATATTGTACTTATCTGAAAACGCACAGAACCTTGAAATAGAAGGTTTCTCACCAAAAAACACATTGGTGAAACCCCTATCTTAAGGCTCTGAGTGTTTGCACACATGTACAACAGGCATGGTTAAACTATAACGTTTTTAGTGAAATCATGTTTCTCTCGAGGAGAAAACGCGTTTAAAGCCATAAAAAGATCTCACTGTGTTTTGGCATTGACCAAGCTACCAACAAACCTAAAAAATGATCAGAACTGGAGAAATTACACATTGACATAGGGTGAAATCATGTAACTCTTAAGGACGTGTTGCAGACTTGTTGAATAGATTCATTTTTCTTGTTTTGTTTGTTTTTGATGAAATTGTGCTTTTCTCGTCGAGAAAAGGCGTTTAACGCTATAAAAAGGTTTAGTGCGTTATGAATACGGGCTGGCTTACCAAAAGTACAAATGTGAACCAAATAAGGCCGGGAGTCGTTTTTATTGCTTAAAACACGATTTCTCGACCAGAATATGCTTTTTCAAAAAAGCCATGTTCCCATGGCGAGAGACTCGTTTTCTGTGAGAAAATGCATTAAAAGGAGGGATTTCATCAGAAACACTATAAATACATATTGTACTTGTCTGAAAACGCACAGAACCTTGAAATAGAAGGTTTCTCACCAAAAAACACATTGGTGAAACCCCTATCTTAAGGCTCTGAGTGTTTGCACACATGTACAACAGGCATGGTTAAACTATAACGTTTTTAGTGAAATCATGTTTCTCTCGAGGAGAAAACGCTTTTAAAGCCATAAAAAGATCTCACTGTGTTTTGGCATTGCCCAAGCTACCAACAAACCTAAAAAATGATCAGAACTGGAGAAATTACACATTGACATAGGGTGAAATCATGTAACTCTTAAGGACGTGTTGCAGACTTGTTGAATAGATTCATTTTTCTTGTTTTGTTTGTTTTTGATGAAATTGTGCTTTTCTCGTCGAGAAAAGGCGTTTAACGCTATAAAAAGGTTTAGTGCGTTATGAATACGGGCTGGCTTACCAAAAGTACAAATGTGAACCAAATAAGGCCGGGAGTCGTTTTTATTGCTTAAAACACGATTTCTCGACCAGAATATGCTTTTTCAAAAAAGCCATGTTCCCATGTGGCGAGAGACTCGTTTTCTGTGAGAAAATGCATTAAAAGGAGGGATTTCATGAGAAACACTATAAATACATATTGTACTTGTCTGAAAACGCACAGAACCTTGAAATAGAAGGTTTCTCACCAAAAAACACATTGGTGAAACCCCTATCTTAAGGCTCTGAGTGTTTGCACACATGTACAAACAGGCATGTTTAAACTATAACGTTTTTAGTGAAATCATGTTTCTCTCGAGGAGAAAACGCGTTTAAAGCCATAAAAAGATCTCACTGTGTTTTGGCATTGGACCAAGCTACCAACAACCTAAAAAATGATCAGAACTGGAGAAATTACATATTGACATTGGGTGAAATCACGTAACTCTTAAGGACGTGTTGCAGACTTGTTGAATAGATTCATTTTTCTTGTTTTGTTTGTTTTTGATGAAATTGCTTTTCTCGTCGAGAAAAGGCGTTTAACGCGATAAAAAGGTTTAGTGCGTTATGAATACGGGCTAGCTTACCAAAAGTACAAATGTGAACTAAATAAGGCCGGGAGTCGTTTTTATTGTTTAAGACACGATTTCTCGACGAGAATATGCTTTTTTAAAAAAGCCATGTTCCCATTGCGAGAGACTCGTTTTCTGTGAGAAAATGCATTAAAAGGAGGGATTTCATCAGAAACACTATAAATACATATTGTACTTGTCTGAAAACGCACAGAACCTTGGAATAGAAGGTTTCTCACCAAAAAACACATTGGTGAAAGCCCTATCTTAAGGCTCTGAGTGTTTGCGCACATGTACAACAGGCATGTTTAAACTATAACGTTTTTAGTGAAATCATGTTTCTCTCGAGGAGAAAACGCGTTTAAAGCCATAAAAAGATTTCACTGTGTTTTGACATTGGACCAAGCTACCAACAACCTAAAAAATGATCAGAACTGGACAAATTACATATTGACATTGGGTGAAATCATGTAACTCTTAAGGACGTGTTGTAGACTTGTTGAATACATTCATTTTTCTTGTTTTGTTTGTTTTTGATGAAATTGTGCTTTTCTCGTCGAGAAAAGGCGTTTAACGCGATAAAAAGGTTTAGTGCGTTATGAATACGGGTTAGCTTACCAAAAGTACAAATGTGAACTAAATAAGGCCGGGAGTCGTTTTTATTGTTTAAAACACGATTTCTCGACGAGAATATGCTTTTTCAAAAAAGCCATGTTCCCATGGCGAGAGACTCGTTTTCTGTGAGAAAATGCATTAAAAGGAGGGATTTCATCAGAAACACTATAAATACATATTGTACTTGTCGGAAAACGCACAGAACCTTGAAATAGAAGGTTTCTCACCAAAAAACACATTGGTGAAACCCCTATCTTAAGGCTCTGAGTGTTTGCACACATGTACAACAGGCATGGTTAAACTATAACGTTTTTAGGGCTAATCATGTTTCTCTCGAGGAGAAAACGCGTTTAAAGCCATAAAAAGATCTCACTGTGTTTTGGCATTGACCAAGCTACCAACAAACCTAAAAAATGATCAGAACTGGAGAAATTACACATTGACATTGGGTGAAATCATGTAACTCTTAAGGACGTGTTGCAGACTTGTTGAATAGATTCATTTTTCTTGTTTTGTTTGTTTTTGATGAAATTGTGCTTTTCTCGTCGAGAAAAGGCGTTTAACGCGATAAAAAGGTTTAGTGCGTTATGAATACGGGCTAGCTTACCAAAAGTACAAATGTGAACTAAATAAGGCCGGGAGTCGTTTTTATTGCTTAAAACACGATTTCTCGACCAGAATATGCTTTTTCAAAAAAGCCATGTTCCCATGGCGAGAGACTCGTTTTCTGTGAGAAAATGCATTAAAAGGAGGGATTTCATCAGAAACACTATAAATACATATTGTACTTGTCTGAAAACGCACAGAACCTTGAAATAGAAGGTTTCTCACCAAAAAACACATTGGTGAAACCCCTATCTTAAGGCTCTGAGTGTTTGCACACATGTACAACAGGCATGGTTAAACTATAACGTTTTTAGTGAAATCATGTTTCTCTCGAGGAGAAAACGCGTTTAAAGCCATAAAAAGATCTCACTGTGTTTTGGCATTGACCAAGCTACCAACAAACCTAAAAAATGATCAGAACTGGAGAAATTACACATTGACATTGGGTGAAATCATGTAACTCTTAAGGACGTGTTGCAGACTTGTTGAATAGATTCATTTTTCTTGTTTTGTTTGTTTTTGATGAAATTGTGCTTTTCTCGTCGAGAAAAGGCGTTTAACGCGATAAAAAGGTTTAGTGCGTTATGAATACGGGCTGGCTTACCAAAAGTACAAATGTGAACCAAATAAGGCCGGGAGTCGTTTTTATTGCTTAAAACACGATTTCTCGACCAGAATATGCTTTTTAAAAAAAGCCATGTTCCCATGTGGCGAGAGACTCGTTTTCTGTGAGAAAATGCATTAAAAGGAGGGATTTCATCAGAAACACTATAAATACATATTGTACTTGTCTGAAAACGCACAGAACCTTGAAATAGAAGGTTTCTCACCAAAAAACACATTGGTGAAACCCCTATCTTAAGGCTCTGAGTGTTTGCATACATGTACAAACAGGCATGTTTAAACTATAACGTTTTTAGTGAAATCATGTTTCTCTCGAGGAGAAAACGCGTTTAAAGCCATAAAAAGATCTCACTGTGTTTTGGCATTGACCAAGCTACCAACAACCTAAAAAATGATCAGAACTGGAGAAATTACATATTGACATTGGGTGAAATCACGTAACTCTTAAGGACGTGTTGCAGACTTGTTGAATAGATTCATTTTTCTTGTTTTGTTTGTTTTTGATGAAATTGTGCTTTTCTCGTCGAGAAAAGGCGTTTAACGCGATAAAAAGGTTTAGTGCGTTATGAATACGGGCTAGCTTACCAAAAGTACAAATGTGAACTAAATAAGGCCGGGAGTCGTTTTTATTGCTTAAAACACGATTTCTCGACCAGAATATGCTTTTTCAAAAAAGCCATGTTCCCATGGCGAGAGACTCGTTTTCTGTGAGAAAATGCATTAAAAGGAGGGATTTCATCAGAAACACTATAAATACATATTGTACTTGTCGGAAAACGCACAGAACCTTGAAATAGAAGGTTTCTCACCAAAAAACACATTGGTGAAACCCCTATCTTAAGGCTCTGAGTGTTTGAGCACATGTACAACAGGCATGTTTAAACTATAACGTTTTTAGTGAAATCATGTTTCTCTCGAGGAGAAAACGCGTTTAAAGCCATAAAAAGATCTCACTGTGTTTTGGCATTGACCAAGCTACCAACAACCTAAAAAATGATCAGAACTGGAGAAATTACATATTGACATTGGGTGAAATCATGTAACTCTTAAGGACGTGTTGCAGACTTGTTGAATAGATTCATTTTTCTTGTTTTGTTTGTTTTTGATGAAATTGTGCTTTTCTCGTCGAGAAAAGGCGTTTAACGCGATAAAAAGGTTTAGTGCGTTATGAATACGGGTTAGCTTACCAAAAGTACAAATGTGAACTAAATAAGGCCGGGAGTCGTTTTTATTGTTTAAAACACGATTTCTCGACGAGAATATGCTTTTTCAAAAAAGCCATGTTCCCATGGCGAGAGACTCGTTTTCTGTGAGAAAATGCATTAAAAGGAGGGATTTCATGAGAAACACTATACATAACATATTGTACTTGTCTGAAAACGCACAGAACCTTGAAATAGAAGGTTTCTCACCAAAAAACACATTGGTGAAACCCCTATCTTAAGGCTCTGAGTGTTTGCACACATGTACAACAGGCATGGTTAAACTATAACGTTTTTAGTGAAATCATGTTTCTCTCGAGGAGAAAACGCGTTTAAAGCCATAAAAAGATCTCACTGTGTTTTGGCATTGACCAAGCTACCAACAACCTAAAAAATGATCAGAACTGGAGAAATTACATATTGACATTGGGTGAAATCATGTAACTCTTAAGGACGTGTTGCAGACTTGTTGAATAGATTCATTTTTCTTGTTTTGTTTGTTTTTGATGAAATTGTGCTTTTCTCGTCGAGAAAAGGCGTTTAACGCGATAAAAAGGTTTAGTGCGTTATGAATACGGGCTAGCTTACCAAAAGTACAAATGTGAACTAAATAAGGCCGGGAGTCGTTTTTATTGCTTAAAATACGATTTCTCGACCAGAATATGCTTTTTCAAAAAAGCCATGTTCCCATGGCGAGAGACTCGTTTTCTGTGAGAAAATGCATTAAAAGGAGGGATTTCATCAGAAACACTATAAATACATATTGTACTTGTCTGAAAACGCACAGAACCTTGAAATAGAAGGTTTCTCACCAAAAAACACATTGGTGAAACCCCTATCTTAAGGCTCTGAGTGTTTGCACACATGTACAACAGGCATGGTTAAACTATAACGTTTTTAGTGAAATCATGTTTCTCTCGAGGAGAAAACGCGTTTAAAGCCATAAAAAGATCTCACTGTGTTTTGGCATTGACCAAGCTACCAACAAACCTAAAAAATGATCAGAACTGGAGAAATTACACATTGACATAGGGTGAAATCATGTAACTCTTAAGGACGTGTTGCAGACTTGTTGAATAGATTCATTTTTCTTGTTTTGTTTGTTTTTGATGAAATTGTGCTTTTCTCGTCGAGAAAAGGCGTTTAACGCGATAAAAAGGTTTAGTGCGTTATGAATACGGGCTGGCTTACCAAAAGTACAAATGTGAACCAAATAAGACCGGGAGTCGTTTTTATTGCTTAAAACACGATTTCTCGACCAGAATATGCTTTTTCAAAAAAGCCATGTTCCCATGTGGCGAGAGACTCGTTTTCTGTGAGAAAATGCATTAAAAGGAGGGATTTCATGAGAAACACTATAAATACATATTGTACTTGTCTGAAAACGCACAGAACCTTGAAATAGAAGGTTTCTCACCAAAAAACACATTGGTGAAACCCCTATCTTAAGGCTCTGAGTGTTTGCATACATGTACAAACAGGCATGTTTAAACTATAACGTTTTTAGTGAAATCATGTTTCTCTCGAGGAGAAAACGCGTTTCAAGCCATAAAAAGATCTCACTGTGTTTTGGCATTGACCAAGCTACCAAAAACCTAAAAAATGATCAGAACTGGAGAAATTACATATTGACATTGGGTGAAATCACGTAACTCTTAAGGACGTGTTGCAGACTTGTTGAATAGATTCATTTTTCTTGTTTTGTTTGTTTTTGATGAAATTGTGCTTTTCTCGTCGAGAAAAGGCGTTTAACGCAATAAAAAGGTTTAGTGCGTTATGAATACGGGCTAGCTTACCAAAAGTACAAATGTGAACTAAATAAGGCCGGGAGTCGTTTTTATTGCTTAAAACACGATTTCTCGACCAGAATATGCTTTTTCAAAAAAGCCATGTTCCCATGGCGAGACTCGTTTTCTGTGAGAAAATGCATTAAAAGGAGGGATTTCATGAGAAACACTATACATACATATTGTACTTGTCTGAAAACGCACAGAACCTTGAAATAGAAGGTTTCTCACCAAAAAACACATTGGTGAAACCCCTATCTTAAGGCTCTGAGTGTTTGCACACATGTACAACAGGCATGGTTAAACTATAACGTTTTTAGTGAAATCATGTTTCTCTCGAGGAGAAAACGCGTTTAAAGCCATAAAAAGATCTCACTGTGTTTTGGCATTGACCAAGCTACCAACAAACCTAAAAAATGATCAGAACTGGAGAAATTACACATTGACATTGGGTGAAATCATTTAACTCTTAAGGACGTGTTGCAGACTTGTTGAATAGATTCATTTTTCTTGTTTTGTTTGTTTTTGATGAAATTGTGCTTTTCTCGTCGAGAAAAGGCGTTTAACGCGATAAAAAGGTTTAGTGCGTTATGAATACGGGTTAGCTTACCAAAAGTACAAATGTGAACTAAATAAGGCCGGGAGTCGTTTTTATTGTTTAAAACACGATTTCTCGACCAGAATATGCTTTTTCAAAAAAGCCATGTTCCCATGGCGAGAGACTCGTTTTCTGTGAGAAAATGCATTAAAAGGAGGGATTTCATGAGAAACACTATACATACATATTGTACTTGTCTGAAAACGCACAGAACCTTGAAATAGAAGGTTTCTCACCAAAAAACACATTGGTGAAACCCCTATCTTAAGGCTCTGAGTGTTTGCACACATGTACAACAGGCATGGTTAAACTATAACGTTTTTAGTGAAATCATGTTTCTCTCGAGGAGAAAACGCGTTTAAAGCCATAAAAAGATCTCACTGTGTTTTGGCATTGACCAAGCTACCAACAAACCTAAAAAATGATCAGAACTGGAGAAATTACACATTGACATTGGGTGAAATCATTTAACTCTTAAGGACGTGTTGCAGACTTGTTGAATAGATTCATTTTTCTTGTTTTGTTTGTTTTTGATGAAATTGTGCTTTTCTCGTCGAGAAAAGGCGTTTAACGCGATAAAAAGGTTTAGTGCGTTATGAATACGGGCTGGCTTACCAAAAGTACAAATGTGAACCAAATAAGGCCGGGAGTCGTTTTTATTGCTTAAAACACGATTTCTCGACCAGAATATGCTTTTTCAAAAAAGCCATGTTCCCATGTGGCGAGAGACTCGTTTTCTGTGAGAAAATGCATTAAAAGGAGGGATTTCATGAGAAACACTATAAATACATATTGTACTTGTCTGAAAACGCACAGAACCTTGAAATAGAAGGTTTCTCACCAAAAAACACATTGGTGAAACCCCTATCTTAAGGCTCTGAGTGTTTGCATACATGTACAAACAGGCATGTTTAAACTATAACGTTTTTAGTGAAATCATGTTTCTCTCGAGGAGAAAACGCGTTTAAAGCCATAAAAAGATCTCACTGTGTTTTGGCATTGACCAAGCTACCAAAAACCTAAAAAATGATCAGAACTGGAGAAATTACATATTGACATTGGGTGAAATCACGTAACTCTTAAGGACGTGTTGCAGACTTGTTGAATAGATTCATTTTTCTTGTTTTGTTTGTTTTTGATGAAATTGTGCTTTTCTCGTCGAGAAAAGGCGTTTAACGCAATAAAAAGGTTTAGTGCGTTATGAATACGGGCTAGCTTACCAAAAGTACAAATGTGAACTAAATAAGGCCGGGAGTCGTTTTTATTGCTTAAAATACGATTTCTCGACCAGAATATGCTTTTTCAAAAAAGCCATGTTCCCATGGCGAGAGACTCGTTTTCTGTGAGAAAATGCATTAAAAGGAGGGATTTCATGAGAAACACTATAAATACATATTGTACTTGTCTGAAAACGCACAGAACCTTGAAATAGAAGGTTTCTCACCAAAAAACACATTGGTGAAACCCCTATCTTAAGGCTCTGAGTGTTTGCATACATGTACAAACAGGCATGTTTAAACTATAACGTTTTTAGTGAAATCATGTTTCTCTCGAGGAGAAAACGCGTTTAAAGCCATAAAAAGATCTCACTGTGTTTTGGCATTGACCAAGCTACCAACAACCTAAAAAATGATCAGAACTGGAGAAATTACATATTGACATTGGGTGAAATCACGTAACTCTTAAGGACGTGTTGCAGACTTGTTGAATAGATTCATTTTTCTTGTTTTGTTTGTTTTTGATGAAATTGTGCTTTTCTCGTCGAGAAAAGGCGTTTAACGCGATAAAAAGGTTTAGTGCGTTATGAATACGGGTTAGCTTACCAAAAGTACAAATGTGAACTAAATAAGGCCGGGAGTCGTTTTTATTGTTTAAAACACGATTTCTCGACGAGAATATGCTTTTTCAAAAAAGCCATGTTCCCATGGCGAGAGACTCGTTTTCTGTGAGAAAATGCATTAAAAGGAGGGATTTCATCAGAAACACTATAAATACATATTGTACTTGTCGGAAAACGCACAGAACCTTGAAATAGAAGGTTTCTCACCAAAAAACACATTGGTGAAACCCCTATCTTAAGGCTCTGAGTGTTTGAGCACATGTACAACAGGCATGTTTAAACTATAACGTTTTTAGTGAAATCATGTTTCTCTCGAGGAGAAAACGCGTTTAAAGCCATAAAAAGATCTCACTGTGTTTTGGCATTGACCAAGCTACCAACAACCTAAAAAATGATCAGAACTGGAGAAATTACATATTGACATTGGGTGAAATCATGTAACTCTTAAGGACGTGTTGCAGACTTGTTGAATAGATTCATTTTTCTTGTTTTGTTTGTTTTTGATGAAATTGTGCTTTTCTCGTCGAGAAAAGGCGTTTAACGCGATAAAAAGGTTTAGTGCGTTATGAATACGGGCTGGCTTACCAAAAGTACAAATGTGAACCAAATAAGACCGGGAGTCGTTTTTATTGCTTAAAACACGATTTCTCGACCAGAATATGCTTTTTCAAAAAAGCCATGTTCCCATGTGGCGAGAGACTCGTTTTCTGTGAGAAAATGCATTAAAAGGAGGGATTTCATGAGAAACACTATAAATACATATTGTACTTGTCTGAAAACGCACAGAACCTTGAAATAGAAGGTTTCTCACCAAAAAACACATTGGTGAAACCCCTATCTTAAGGCTCTGAGTGTTTGCATACATGTACAAACAGGCATGTTTAAACTATAACGTTTTTAGTGAAATCATGTTTCTCTCGAGGAGAAAACGCGTTTAAAGCCATAAAAAGATCTCACTGTGTTTTGGCATTGACCAAGCTACCAAAAACCTAAAAAATGATCAGAACTGGAGAAATTACATATTGACATTGGGTGAAATCACGTAACTCTTAAGGACGTGTTGCAGACTTGTTGAATAGATTCATTTTTCTTGTTTTGTTTGTTTTTGATGAAATTGTGCTTTTCTCGTCGAGAAAAGGCGTTTAACGCAATAAAAAGGTTTAGTGCGTTATGAATACGGGCTAGCTTACCAAAAGTACAAATGTGAACTAAATAAGGCCGGGAGTCGTTTTTATTGCTTAAAACACGATTTCTCGACCAGAATATGCTTTTTCAAAAAAGCCATGTTCCCATGGCGAGACTCGTTTTCTGTGAGAAAATGCATTAAAAGGAGGGATTTCATGAGAAACACTATACATACATATTGTACTTGTCTGAAAACGCACAGAACCTTGAAATAGAAGGTTTCTCACCAAAAAACACATTGGTGAAACCCCTATCTTAAGGCTCTGAGTGTTTGCACACATGTACAACAGGCATGGTTAAACTATAACGTTTTTAGTGAAATCATGTTTCTCTCGAGGAGAAAACGCGTTTAAAGCCATAAAAAGATCTCACTGTGTTTTGGCATTGACCAAGCTACCAACAAACCTAAAAAATGATCAGAACTGGAGAAATTACACATTGACATTGGGTGAAATCATTTAACTCTTAAGGACGTGTTGCAGACTTGTTGAATAGATTCATTTTTCTTGTTTTGTTTGTTTTTGATGAAATTGTGCTTTTCTCGTCGAGAAAAGGCGTTTAACGCGATAAAAAGGTTTAGTGCGTTATGAATACGGGTTAGCTTACCAAAAGTACAAATGTGAACTAAATAAGGCCGGGAGTCGTTTTTATTGTTTAAAACACGATTTCTCGACCAGAATATGCTTTTTCAAAAAAGCCATGTTCCCATGGCGAGAGACTCGTTTTCTGTGAGAAAATGCATTAAAAGGAGGGATTTCATGAGAAACACTATACATACATATTGTACTTGTCTGAAAACGCACAGAACCTTGAAATAGAAGGTTTCTCACCAAAAAACACATTGGTGAAACCCCTATCTTAAGGCTCTGAGTGTTTGCACACATGTACAACAGGCATGGTTAAACTATAACGTTTTTAGTGAAATCATGTTTCTCTCGAGGAGAAAACGCGTTTAAAGCCATAAAAAGATCTCACTGTGTTTTGGCATTGACCAAGCTACCAACAAACCTAAAAAATGATCAGAACTGGAGAAATTACACATTGACATTGGGTGAAATCATTTAACTCTTAAGGACGTGTTGCAGACTTGTTGAATAGATTCATTTTTCTTGTTTTGTTTGTTTTTGATGAAATTGTGCTTTTCTCGTCGAGAAAAGGCGTTTAACGCGATAAAAAGGTTTAGTGCGTTATGAATACGGGCTGGCTTACCAAAAGTACAAATGTGAACCAAATAAGGCCGGGAGTCGTTTTTATTGCTTAAAACACGATTTCTCGACCAGAATATGCTTTTTCAAAAAAGCCATGTTCCCATGTGGCGAGAGACTCGTTTTCTGTGAGAAAATGCATTAAAAGGAGGGATTTCATGAGAAACACTATAAATACATATTGTACTTGTCTGAAAACGCACAGAACCTTGAAATAGAAGGTTTCTCACCAAAAAACACATTGGTGAAACCCCTATCTTAAGGCTCTGAGTGTTTGCATACATGTACAAACAGGCATGTTTAAACTATAACGTTTTTAGTGAAATCATGTTTCTCTCGAGGAGAAAACGCGTTTAAAGCCATAAAAAGATCTCACTGTGTTTTGGCATTGACCAAGCTACCAAAAACCTAAAAAATGATCAGAACTGGAGAAATTACATATTGACATTGGGTGAAATCACGTAACTCTTAAGGACGTGTTGCAGACTTGTTGAATAGATTCATTTTTCTTGTTTTGTTTGTTTTTGATGAAATTGTGCTTTTCTCGTCGAGAAAAGGCGTTTAACGCAATAAAAAGGTTTAGTGCGTTATGAATACGGGCTAGCTTACCAAAAGTACAAATGTGAACTAAATAAGGCCGGGAGTCGTTTTTATTGCTTAAAATACGATTTCTCGACCAGAATATGCTTTTTCAAAAAAGCCATGTTCCCATGGCGAGAGACTCGTTTTCTGTGAGAAAATGCATTAAAAGGAGGGATTTCATGAGAAACACTATAAATACATATTGTACTTGTCTGAAAACGCACAGAACCTTGAAATAGAAGGTTTCTCACCAAAAAACACATTGGTGAAACCCCTATCTTAAGGCTCTGAGTGTTTGCATACATGTACAAACAGGCATGTTTAAACTATAACGTTTTTAGTGAAATCATGTTTCTCTCGAGGAGAAAACGCGTTTAAAGCCATAAAAAGATCTCACTGTGTTTTGGCATTGACCAAGCTACCAACAACCTAAAAAATGATCAGAACTGGAGAAATTACATATTGACATTGGGTGAAATCACGTAACTCTTAAGGACGTGTTGCAGACTTGTTGAATAGATTCATTTTTCTTGTTTTGTTTGTTTTTGATGAAATTGTGCTTTTCTCGTCGAGAAAAGGCGTTTAACGCGATAAAAAGGTTTAGTGCGTTATGAATACGGGTTAGCTTACCAAAAGTACAAATGTGAACTAAATAAGGCCGGGAGTCGTTTTTATTGTTTAAAACACGATTTCTCGACGAGAATATGCTTTTTCAAAAAAGCCATGTTCCCATGGCGAGAGACTCGTTTTCTGTGAGAAAATGCATTAAAAGGAGGGATTTCATCAGAAACACTATAAATACATATTGTACTTGTCGGAAAACGCACAGAACCTTGAAATAGAAGGTTTCTCACCAAAAAACACATTGGTGAAACCCCTATCTTAAGGCTCTGAGTGTTTGAGCACATGTACAACAGGCATGTTTAAACTATAACGTTTTTAGTGAAATCATGTTTCTCTCGAGGAGAAAACGCGTTTAAAGCCATAAAAAGATCTCACTGTGTTTTGGCATTGACCAAGCTACCAACAACCTAAAAAATGATCAGAACTGGAGAAATTACATATTGACATTGGGTGAAATCATGTAACTCTTAAGGACGTGTTGCAGACTTGTTGAATAGATTCATTTTTCTTGTTTTGTTTGTTTTTGATGAAATTGTGCTTTTCTCGTCGAGAAAAGGCGTTTAACGCGATAAAAAGGTTTAGTGCGTTATGAATACGGGCTAGCTTACCAAAAGTACAAATGTGAACTAAATAAGGCCGGGAGTCGTTTTTATTGCTTAAAATACGATTTCTCGACCAGAATATGCTTTTTCAAAAAAGCCATGTTCCCATGGCGAGAGACTCGTTTTCTGTGAGAAAATGCATTAAAAGGAGGGATTTCATCAGAAACACTATAAATACATATTGTACTTGTCTGAAAACGCACAGAACCTTGAAATAGAAGGTTTCTCACCAAAAAACACATTGGTGAAACCCCTATCTTAAGGCTCTGAGTGTTTGCACACATGTACAACAGGCATGGTTAAACTATAACGTTTTTAGTGAAATCATGTTTCTCTCGAGGAGAAAACGCGTTTAAAGCCATAAAAAGATCTCACTGTGTTTTGGCATTGACCAAGCTACCAACAAACCTAAAAAATGATCAGAACTGGAGAAATTACACATTGACATAGGGTGAAATCATGTAACTCTTAAGGACGTGTTGCAGACTTGTTGAATAGATTCATTTTTCTTGTTTTGTTTGTTTTTGATGAAATTGTGCTTTTCTCGTCGAGAAAAGGCGTTTAACGCTATAAAAAGGTTTAGTGCGTTATGAATACGGGCTGGCTTACCAAAAGTACAAATGTGAACCAAATAAGGCCGGGAGTCGTTTTTATTGCTTAAAACACGATTTCTCGACCAGAATATGCTTTTTCAAAAAAGCCATGTTCCCATGGCGAGAGACTCGTTTTCTGTGAGAAAATGCATTAAAAGGAGGGATTTCATCAGAAACACTATAAATACATATTGTACTTGTCTGAAAACGCACAGAACCTTGAAATAGAAGGTTTCTCACCAAAAAACACATTGGTGAAACCCCTATCTTAAGGCTCTGAGTGTTTGCACACATGTACAAACAGGCATGTTTAAACTATAACGTTTTTAGTGAAATCATGTTTCTCTCGAGGAGAAAACGCTTTTAAAGCCATAAAAAGATCTCACTGTGTTTTGGCATTGGACCAAGCTACCAAAAACCTAAAAAATGATCAGAACTGGAGAAATTACATATTGACATTGGGTGAAATCACGTAACTCTTAAGGACGTGTTGCAGACTTGTTGAATAGATTCATTTTTCTTGTTTTGTTTGTTTTTGATGAAATTGTGCTTTTCTCGTCGAGAAAAGGCGTTTAACGCAATAAAAAGGTTTAGTGCGTTATGAATACGGGCTAGCTTACCAAAAGTACAAATGTGAACTAAATAAGGCCGGGAGTCGTTTTTATTGCTTAAAACACGATTTCTCGACCAGAATATGCTTTTTCAAAAAAGCCATGTTCCCATGGCGAGAGACTCGTTTTCTGTGAGAAAATGCATTAAAAGGAGGGATTTCATGAGAAACACTATAAATACATATTGTACTTGTCTGAAAACGCACAGAACCTTGAAATAGAAGGTTTCTCACCAAAAAACACATTGGTGAAACCCCTATCTTAAGGCTCTGAGTGTTTGCATACATGTACAAACAGGCATGTTTAAACTATAACGTTTTTAGTGAAATCATGTTTCTCTCGAGGAGAAAACGCGTTTAAAGCCATAAAAAGATCTCACTGTGTTTTGGCATTGACCAAGCTACCAACAACCTAAAAAATGATCAGAACTGGAGAAATTACATATTGACATTGGGTGAAATCACGTAACTCTTAAGGACGTGTTGCAGACTTGTTGAATAGATTCATTTTTCTTGTTTTGTTTGTTTTTGATGAAATTGTGCTTTTCTCGTCGAGAAAAGGCGTTTAACGCGATAAAAAGGTTTAGTGCGTTATGAATACGGGTTAGCTTACCAAAAGTACAAATGTGAACTAAATAAGGCCGGGAGTCGTTTTTATTGTTTAAAACACGATTTCTCGACGAGAATATGCTTTTTCAAAAAAGCCATGTTCCCATGGCGAGAGACTCGTTTTCTGTGAGAAAATGCATTAAAAGGAGGGATTTCATCAGAAACACTATAAATACATATTGTACTTGTCGGAAAACGCACAGAACCTTGAAATAGAAGGTTTCTCACCAAAAAACACATTGGTGAAACCCCTATCTTAAGGCTCTGAGTGTTTGAGCACATGTACAACAGGCATGTTTAAACTATAACGTTTTTAGTGAAATCATGTTTCTCTCGAGGAGAAAACGCGTTTAAAGCCATAAAAAGATCTCACTGTGTTTTGGCATTGACCAAGCTACCAACAACCTAAAAAATGATCAGAACTGGAGAAATTACATATTGACATTGGGTGAAATCATGTAACTCTTAAGGACGTGTTGCAGACTTGTTGAATAGATTCATTTTTCTTGTTTTGTTTGTTTTTGATGAAATTGTGCTTTTCTCGTCGAGAAAAGGCGTTTAACGCGATAAAAAGGTTTAGTGCGTTATGAATACGGGCTAGCTTACCAAAAGTACAAATGTGAACTAAATAAGGCCGGGAGTCGTTTTTATTGCTTAAAATACGATTTCTCGACCAGAATATGCTTTTTCAAAAAAGCCATGTTCCCATGGCGAGAGACTCGTTTTCTGTGAGAAAATGCATTAAAAGGAGGGATTTCATCAGAAACACTATAAATACATATTGTACTTATCTGAAAACGCACAGAACCTTGAAATAGAAGGTTTCTCACCAAAAAACACATTGGTGAAACCCCTATCTTAAGGCTCTGAGTGTTTGCACACATGTACAACAGGCATGGTTAAACTATAACGTTTTTAGTGAAATCATGTTTCTCTCGAGGAGAAAACGCGTTTAAAGCCATAAAAAGATCTCACTGTGTTTTGGCATTGACCAAGCTACCAACAAACCTAAAAAATGATCAGAACTGGAGAAATTACACATTGACATAGGGTGAAATCATGTAACTCTTAAGGACGTGTTGCAGACTTGTTGAATAGATTCATTTTTCTTGTTTTGTTTGTTTTTGATGAAATTGTGCTTTTCTCGTCGAGAAAAGGCGTTTAACGCTATAAAAAGGTTTAGTGCGTTATGAATACGGGCTGGCTTACCAAAAGTACAAATGTGAACCAAATAAGGCCGGGAGTCGTTTTTATTGCTTAAAACACGATTTCTCGACCAGAATATGCTTTTTCAAAAAAGCCATGTTCCCATGGCGAGAGACTCGTTTTCTGTGAGAAAATGCATTAAAAGGAGGGATTTCATCAGAAACACTATAAATACATATTGTACTTGTCTGAAAACGCACAGAACCTTGAAATAGAAGGTTTCTCACCAAAAAACACATTGGTGAAACCCCTATCTTAAGGCTCTGAGTGTTTGCACACATGTACAACAGGCATGGTTAAACTATAACGTTTTTAGTGAAATCATGTTTCTCTCGAGGAGAAAACGCTTTTAAAGCCATAAAAAGATCTCACTGTGTTTTGGCATTGCCCAAGCTACCAACAAACCTAAAAAATGATCAGAACTGGAGAAATTACACATTGACATAGGGTGAAATCATGTAACTCTTAAGGACGTGTTGCAGACTTGTTGAATAGATTCATTTTTCTTGTTTTGTTTGTTTTTGATGAAATTGTGCTTTTCTCGTCGAGAAAAGGCGTTTAACGCTATAAAAAGGTTTAGTGCGTTATGAATACGGGCTGGCTTACCAAAAGTACAAATGTGAACCAAATAAGGCCGGGAGTCGTTTTTATTGCTTAAAACACGATTTCTCGACCAGAATATGCTTTTTCAAAAAAGCCATGTTCCCATGTGGCGAGAGACTCGTTTTCTGTGAGAAAATGCATTAAAAGGAGGGATTTCATGAGAAACACTATAAATACATATTGTACTTGTCTGAAAACGCACAGAACCTTGAAATAGAAGGTTTCTCACCAAAAAACACATTGGTGAAACCCCTATCTTAAGGCTCTGAGTGTTTGCACACATGTACAAACAGGCATGTTTAAACTATAACGTTTTTAGTGAAATCATGTTTCTCTCGAGGAGAAAACGCGTTTAAAGCCATAAAAAGATCTCACTGTGTTTTGGCATTGGACCAAGCTACCAACAACCTAAAAAATGATCAGAACTGGAGAAATTACATATTGACATTGGGTGAAATCACGTAACTCTTAAGGACGTGTTGCAGACTTGTTGAATAGATTCATTTTTCTTGTTTTGTTTGTTTTTGATGAAATTGCTTTTCTCGTCGAGAAAAGGCGTTTAACGCGATAAAAAGGTTTAGTGCGTTATGAATACGGGCTAGCTTACCAAAAGTACAAATGTGAACTAAATAAGGCCGGGAGTCGTTTTTATTGTTTAAGACACGATTTCTCGACGAGAATATGCTTTTTTAAAAAAGCCATGTTCCCATTGCGAGAGACTCGTTTTCTGTGAGAAAATGCATTAAAAGGAGGGATTTCATCAGAAACACTATAAATACATATTGTACTTGTCTGAAAACGCACAGAACCTTGGAATAGAAGGTTTCTCACCAAAAAACACATTGGTGAAAGCCCTATCTTAAGGCTCTGAGTGTTTGCGCACATGTACAACAGGCATGTTTAAACTATAACGTTTTTAGTGAAATCATGTTTCTCTCGAGGAGAAAACGCGTTTAAAGCCATAAAAAGATCTCACTGTGTTTTGGCATTGACCAAGCTACCAACAACCTAAAAAATGATCAGAACTGGAGAAATTACATATTGACATTGGGTGAAATCACGTAACTCTTAAGGACGTGTTGCAGACTTGTTGAATAGATTCATTTTTCTTGTTTTGTTTGTTTTTGATGAAATTGTGCTTTTCTCGTCGAGAAAAGGCGTTTAACGCGATAAAAAGGTTTAGTGCGTTATGAATACGGGTTAGCTTACCAAAAGTACAAATGTGAACTAAATAAGGCCGGGAGTCGTTTTTATTGTTTAAAACACGATTTCTCGACGAGAATATGCTTTTTCAAAAAAGCCATGTTCCCATGGCGAGAGACTCGTTTTCTGTGAGAAAATGCATTAAAAGGAGGGATTTCATCAGAAACACTATAAATACATATTGTACTTGTCGGAAAACGCACAGAACCTTGAAATAGAAGGTTTCTCACCAAAAAACACATTGGTGAAACCCCTATCTTAAGGCTCTGAGTGTTTGAGCACATGTACAACAGGCATGTTTAAACTATAACGTTTTTAGTGAAATCATGTTTCTCTCGAGGAGAAAACGCGTTTAAAGCCATAAAAAGATCTCACTGTGTTTTGGCATTGACCAAGCTACCAACAACCTAAAAAATGATCAGAACTGGAGAAATTACATATTGACATTGGGTGAAATCATGTAACTCTTAAGGACGTGTTGCAGACTTGTTGAATAGATTCATTTTTCTTGTTTTGTTTGTTTTTGATGAAATTGTGCTTTTCTCGTCGAGAAAAGGCGTTTAACGCGATAAAAAGGTTTAGTGCGTTATGAATACGGGCTGGCTTACCAAAAGTACAAATGTGAACCAAATAAGACCGGGAGTCGTTTTTATTGCTTAAAACACGATTTCTCGACCAGAATATGCTTTTTCAAAAAAGCCATGTTCCCATGTGGCGAGAGACTCGTTTTCTGTGAGAAAATGCATTAAAAGGAGGGATTTCATGAGAAACACTATAAATACATATTGTACTTGTCTGAAAACGCACAGAACCTTGAAATAGAAGGTTTCTCACCAAAAAACACATTGGTGAAACCCCTATCTTAAGGCTCTGAGTGTTTGCATACATGTACAAACAGGCATGTTTAAACTATAACGTTTTTAGTGAAATCATGTTTCTCTCGAGGAGAAAACGCGTTTAAAGCCATAAAAAGATCTCACTGTGTTTTGGCATTGACCAAGCTACCAAAAACCTAAAAAATGATCAGAACTGGAGAAATTACATATTGACATTGGGTGAAATCACGTAACTCTTAAGGACGTGTTGCAGACTTGTTGAATAGATTCATTTTTCTTGTTTTGTTTGTTTTTGATGAAATTGTGCTTTTCTCGTCGAGAAAAGGCGTTTAACGCAATAAAAAGGTTTAGTGCGTTATGAATACGGGCTAGCTTACCAAAAGTACAAATGTGAACTAAATAAGGCCGGGAGTCGTTTTTATTGCTTAAAACACGATTTCTCGACCAGAATATGCTTTTTCAAAAAAGCCATGTTCCCATGGCGAGACTCGTTTTCTGTGAGAAAATGCATTAAAAGGAGGGATTTCATGAGAAACACTATACATACATATTGTACTTGTCTGAAAACGCACAGAACCTTGAAATAGAAGGTTTCTCACCAAAAAACACATTGGTGAAACCCCTATCTTAAGGCTCTGAGTGTTTGCACACATGTACAACAGGCATGGTTAAACTATAACGTTTTTAGTGAAATCATGTTTCTCTCGAGGAGAAAACGCGTTTAAAGCCATAAAAAGATCTCACTGTGTTTTGGCATTGACCAAGCTACCAACAAACCTAAAAAATGATCAGAACTGGAGAAATTACACATTGACATTGGGTGAAATCATTTAACTCTTAAGGACGTGTTGCAGACTTGTTGAATAGATTCATTTTTCTTGTTTTGTTTGTTTTTGATGAAATTGTGCTTTTCTCGTCGAGAAAAGGCGTTTAACGCGATAAAAAGGTTTAGTGCGTTATGAATACGGGTTAGCTTACCAAAAGTACAAATGTGAACTAAATAAGGCCGGGAGTCGTTTTTATTGTTTAAAACACGATTTCTCGACCAGAATATGCTTTTTCAAAAAAGCCATGTTCCCATGGCGAGAGACTCGTTTTCTGTGAGAAAATGCATTAAAAGGAGGGATTTCATGAGAAACACTATACATACATATTGTACTTGTCTGAAAACGCACAGAACCTTGAAATAGAAGGTTTCTCACCAAAAAACACATTGGTGAAACCCCTATCTTAAGGCTCTGAGTGTTTGCACACATGTACAACAGGCATGGTTAAACTATAACGTTTTTAGTGAAATCATGTTTCTCTCGAGGAGAAAACGCGTTTAAAGCCATAAAAAGATCTCACTGTGTTTTGGCATTGACCAAGCTACCAACAAACCTAAAAAATGATCAGAACTGGAGAAATTACACATTGACATTGGGTGAAATCATTTAACTCTTAAGGACGTGTTGCAGACTTGTTGAATAGATTCATTTTTCTTGTTTTGTTTGTTTTTGATGAAATTGTGCTTTTCTCGTCGAGAAAAGGCGTTTAACGCGATAAAAAGGTTTAGTGCGTTATGAATACGGGCTGGCTTACCAAAAGTACAAATGTGAACCAAATAAGGCCGGGAGTCGTTTTTATTGCTTAAAACACGATTTCTCGACCAGAATATGCTTTTTCAAAAAAGCCATGTTCCCATGTGGCGAGAGACTCGTTTTCTGTGAGAAAATGCATTAAAAGGAGGGATTTCATGAGAAACACTATAAATACATATTGTACTTGTCTGAAAACGCACAGAACCTTGAAATAGAAGGTTTCTCACCAAAAAACACATTGGTGAAACCCCTATCTTAAGGCTCTGAGTGTTTGCATACATGTACAAACAGGCATGTTTAAACTATAACGTTTTTAGTGAAATCATGTTTCTCTCGAGGAGAAAACGCGTTTAAAGCCATAAAAAGATCTCACTGTGTTTTGGCATTGACCAAGCTACCAAAAACCTAAAAAATGATCAGAACTGGAGAAATTACATATTGACATTGGGTGAAATCACGTAACTCTTAAGGACGTGTTGCAGACTTGTTGAATAGATTCATTTTTCTTGTTTTGTTTGTTTTTGATGAAATTGTGCTTTTCTCGTCGAGAAAAGGCGTTTAACGCAATAAAAAGGTTTAGTGCGTTATGAATACGGGCTAGCTTACCAAAAGTACAAATGTGAACTAAATAAGGCCGGGAGTCGTTTTTATTGCTTAAAATACGATTTCTCGACCAGAATATGCTTTTTCAAAAAAGCCATGTTCCCATGGCGAGAGACTCGTTTTCTGTGAGAAAATGCATTAAAAGGAGGGATTTCATGAGAAACACTATAAATACATATTGTACTTGTCTGAAAACGCACAGAACCTTGAAATAGAAGGTTTCTCACCAAAAAACACATTGGTGAAACCCCTATCTTAAGGCTCTGAGTGTTTGCATACATGTACAAACAGGCATGTTTAAACTATAACGTTTTTAGTGAAATCATGTTTCTCTCGAGGAGAAAACGCGTTTAAAGCCATAAAAAGATCTCACTGTGTTTTGGCATTGACCAAGCTACCAACAACCTAAAAAATGATCAGAACTGGAGAAATTACATATTGACATTGGGTGAAATCACGTAACTCTTAAGGACGTGTTGCAGACTTGTTGAATAGATTCATTTTTCTTGTTTTGTTTGTTTTTGATGAAATTGTGCTTTTCTCGTCGAGAAAAGGCGTTTAACGCGATAAAAAGGTTTAGTGCGTTATGAATACGGGTTAGCTTACCAAAAGTACAAATGTGAACTAAATAAGGCCGGGAGTCGTTTTTATTGTTTAAAACACGATTTCTCGACGAGAATATGCTTTTTCAAAAAAGCCATGTTCCCATGGCGAGAGACTCGTTTTCTGTGAGAAAATGCATTAAAAGGAGGGATTTCATCAGAAACACTATAAATACATATTGTACTTGTCGGAAAACGCACAGAACCTTGAAATAGAAGGTTTCTCACCAAAAAACACATTGGTGAAACCCCTATCTTAAGGCTCTGAGTGTTTGAGCACATGTACAACAGGCATGTTTAAACTATAACGTTTTTAGTGAAATCATGTTTCTCTCGAGGAGAAAACGCGTTTAAAGCCATAAAAAGATCTCACTGTGTTTTGGCATTGACCAAGCTACCAACAACCTAAAAAATGATCAGAACTGGAGAAATTACATATTGACATTGGGTGAAATCATGTAACTCTTAAGGACGTGTTGCAGACTTGTTGAATAGATTCATTTTTCTTGTTTTGTTTGTTTTTGATGAAATTGTGCTTTTCTCGTCGAGAAAAGGCGTTTAACGCGATAAAAAGGTTTAGTGCGTTATGAATACGGGCTAGCTTACCAAAAGTACAAATGTGAACTAAATAAGGCCGGGAGTCGTTTTTATTGCTTAAAATACGATTTCTCGACCAGAATATGCTTTTTCAAAAAAGCCATGTTCCCATGGCGAGAGACTCGTTTTCTGTGAGAAAATGCATTAAAAGGAGGGATTTCATCAGAAACACTATAAATACATATTGTACTTGTCTGAAAACGCACAGAACCTTGAAATAGAAGGTTTCTCACCAAAAAACACATTGGTGAAACCCCTATCTTAAGGCTCTGAGTGTTTGCACACATGTACAACAGGCATGGTTAAACTATAACGTTTTTAGTGAAATCATGTTTCTCTCGAGGAGAAAACGCGTTTAAAGCCATAAAAAGATCTCACTGTGTTTTGGCATTGACCAAGCTACCAACAAACCTAAAAAATGATCAGAACTGGAGAAATTACACATTGACATAGGGTGAAATCATGTAACTCTTAAGGACGTGTTGCAGACTTGTTGAATAGATTCATTTTTCTTGTTTTGTTTGTTTTTGATGAAATTGTGCTTTTCTCGTCGAGAAAAGGCGTTTAACGCTATAAAAAGGTTTAGTGCGTTATGAATACGGGCTGGCTTACCAAAAGTACAAATGTGAACCAAATAAGGCCGGGAGTCGTTTTTATTGCTTAAAACACGATTTCTCGACCAGAATATGCTTTTTCAAAAAAGCCATGTTCCCATGGCGAGAGACTCGTTTTCTGTGAGAAAATGCATTAAAAGGAGGGATTTCATCAGAAACACTATAAATACATATTGTACTTGTCTGAAAACGCACAGAACCTTGAAATAGAAGGTTTCTCACCAAAAAACACATTGGTGAAACCCCTATCTTAAGGCTCTGAGTGTTTGCACACATGTACAAACAGGCATGTTTAAACTATAACGTTTTTAGTGAAATCATGTTTCTCTCGAGGAGAAAACGCTTTTAAAGCCATAAAAAGATCTCACTGTGTTTTGGCATTGGACCAAGCTACCAAAAACCTAAAAAATGATCAGAACTGGAGAAATTACATATTGACATTGGGTGAAATCACGTAACTCTTAAGGACGTGTTGCAGACTTGTTGAATAGATTCATTTTTCTTGTTTTGTTTGTTTTTGATGAAATTGTGCTTTTCTCGTCGAGAAAAGGCGTTTAACGCAATAAAAAGGTTTAGTGCGTTATGAATACGGGCTAGCTTACCAAAAGTACAAATGTGAACTAAATAAGGCCGGGAGTCGTTTTTATTGCTTAAAACACGATTTCTCGACCAGAATATGCTTTTTCAAAAAAGCCATGTTCCCATGGCGAGAGACTCGTTTTCTGTGAGAAAATGCATTAAAAGGAGGGATTTCATGAGAAACACTATAAATACATATTGTACTTGTCTGAAAACGCACAGAACCTTGAAATAGAAGGTTTCTCACCAAAAAACACATTGGTGAAACCCCTATCTTAAGGCTCTGAGTGTTTGCATACATGTACAAACAGGCATGTTTAAACTATAACGTTTTTAGTGAAATCATGTTTCTCTCGAGGAGAAAACGCGTTTAAAGCCATAAAAAGATCTCACTGTGTTTTGGCATTGACCAAGCTACCAACAACCTAAAAAATGATCAGAACTGGAGAAATTACATATTGACATTGGGTGAAATCACGTAACTCTTAAGGACGTGTTGCAGACTTGTTGAATAGATTCATTTTTCTTGTTTTGTTTGTTTTTGATGAAATTGTGCTTTTCTCGTCGAGAAAAGGCGTTTAACGCGATAAAAAGGTTTAGTGCGTTATGAATACGGGTTAGCTTACCAAAAGTACAAATGTGAACTAAATAAGGCCGGGAGTCGTTTTTATTGTTTAAAACACGATTTCTCGACGAGAATATGCTTTTTCAAAAAAGCCATGTTCCCATGGCGAGAGACTCGTTTTCTGTGAGAAAATGCATTAAAAGGAGGGATTTCATCAGAAACACTATAAATACATATTGTACTTGTCGGAAAACGCACAGAACCTTGAAATAGAAGGTTTCTCACCAAAAAACACATTGGTGAAACCCCTATCTTAAGGCTCTGAGTGTTTGAGCACATGTACAACAGGCATGTTTAAACTATAACGTTTTTAGTGAAATCATGTTTCTCTCGAGGAGAAAACGCGTTTAAAGCCATAAAAAGATCTCACTGTGTTTTGGCATTGACCAAGCTACCAACAACCTAAAAAATGATCAGAACTGGAGAAATTACATATTGACATTGGGTGAAATCATGTAACTCTTAAGGACGTGTTGCAGACTTGTTGAATAGATTCATTTTTCTTGTTTTGTTTGTTTTTGATGAAATTGTGCTTTTCTCGTCGAGAAAAGGCGTTTAACGCGATAAAAAGGTTTAGTGCGTTATGAATACGGGCTAGCTTACCAAAAGTACAAATGTGAACTAAATAAGGCCGGGAGTCGTTTTTATTGCTTAAAATACGATTTCTCGACCAGAATATGCTTTTTCAAAAAAGCCATGTTCCCATGGCGAGAGACTCGTTTTCTGTGAGAAAATGCATTAAAAGGAGGGATTTCATCAGAAACACTATAAATACATATTGTACTTATCTGAAAACGCACAGAACCTTGAAATAGAAGGTTTCTCACCAAAAAACACATTGGTGAAACCCCTATCTTAAGGCTCTGAGTGTTTGCACACATGTACAACAGGCATGGTTAAACTATAACGTTTTTAGTGAAATCATGTTTCTCTCGAGGAGAAAACGCGTTTAAAGCCATAAAAAGATCTCACTGTGTTTTGGCATTGACCAAGCTACCAACAAACCTAAAAAATGATCAGAACTGGAGAAATTACACATTGACATAGGGTGAAATCATGTAACTCTTAAGGACGTGTTGCAGACTTGTTGAATAGATTCATTTTTCTTGTTTTGTTTGTTTTTGATGAAATTGTGCTTTTCTCGTCGAGAAAAGGCGTTTAACGCTATAAAAAGGTTTAGTGCGTTATGAATACGGGCTGGCTTACCAAAAGTACAAATGTGAACCAAATAAGGCCGGGAGTCGTTTTTATTGCTTAAAACACGATTTCTCGACCAGAATATGCTTTTTCAAAAAAGCCATGTTCCCATGGCGAGAGACTCGTTTTCTGTGAGAAAATGCATTAAAAGGAGGGATTTCATCAGAAACACTATAAATACATATTGTACTTGTCTGAAAACGCACAGAACCTTGAAATAGAAGGTTTCTCACCAAAAAACACATTGGTGAAACCCCTATCTTAAGGCTCTGAGTGTTTGCACACATGTACAACAGGCATGGTTAAACTATAACGTTTTTAGTGAAATCATGTTTCTCTCGAGGAGAAAACGCTTTTAAAGCCATAAAAAGATCTCACTGTGTTTTGGCATTGCCCAAGCTACCAACAAACCTAAAAAATGATCAGAACTGGAGAAATTACACATTGACATAGGGTGAAATCATGTAACTCTTAAGGACGTGTTGCAGACTTGTTGAATAGATTCATTTTTCTTGTTTTGTTTGTTTTTGATGAAATTGTGCTTTTCTCGTCGAGAAAAGGCGTTTAACGCTATAAAAAGGTTTAGTGCGTTATGAATACGGGCTGGCTTACCAAAAGTACAAATGTGAACCAAATAAGGCCGGGAGTCGTTTTTATTGCTTAAAACACGATTTCTCGACCAGAATATGCTTTTTCAAAAAAGCCATGTTCCCATGTGGCGAGAGACTCGTTTTCTGTGAGAAAATGCATTAAAAGGAGGGATTTCATGAGAAACACTATAAATACATATTGTACTTGTCTGAAAACGCACAGAACCTTGAAATAGAAGGTTTCTCACCAAAAAACACATTGGTGAAACCCCTATCTTAAGGCTCTGAGTGTTTGCACACATGTACAAACAGGCATGTTTAAACTATAACGTTTTTAGTGAAATCATGTTTCTCTCGAGGAGAAAACGCGTTTAAAGCCATAAAAAGATCTCACTGTGTTTTGGCATTGGACCAAGCTACCAACAACCTAAAAAATGATCAGAACTGGAGAAATTACATATTGACATTGGGTGAAATCACGTAACTCTTAAGGACGTGTTGCAGACTTGTTGAATAGATTCATTTTTCTTGTTTTGTTTGTTTTTGATGAAATTGCTTTTCTCGTCGAGAAAAGGCGTTTAACGCGATAAAAAGGTTTAGTGCGTTATGAATACGGGCTAGCTTACCAAAAGTACAAATGTGAACTAAATAAGGCCGGGAGTCGTTTTTATTGTTTAAGACACGATTTCTCGACGAGAATATGCTTTTTTAAAAAAGCCATGTTCCCATTGCGAGAGACTCGTTTTCTGTGAGAAAATGCATTAAAAGGAGGGATTTCATCAGAAACACTATAAATACATATTGTACTTGTCTGAAAACGCACAGAACCTTGGAATAGAAGGTTTCTCACCAAAAAACACATTGGTGAAAGCCCTATCTTAAGGCTCTGAGTGTTTGCGCACATGTACAACAGGCATGTTTAAACTATAACGTTTTTAGTGAAATCATGTTTCTCTCGAGGAGAAAACGCGTTTAAAGCCATAAAAAGATTTCACTGTGTTTTGACATTGGACCAAGCTACCAACAACCTAAAAAATGATCAGAACTGGACAAATTACATATTGACATTGGGTGAAATCATGTAACTCTTAAGGACGTGTTGTAGACTTGTTGAATACATTCATTTTTCTTGTTTTGTTTGTTTTTGATGAAATTGTGCTTTTCTCGTCGAGAAAAGGCGTTTAACGCGATAAAAAGGTTTAGTGCGTTATGAATACGGGTTAGCTTACCAAAAGTACAAATGTGAACTAAATAAGGCCGGGAGTCGTTTTTATTGTTTAAAACACGATTTCTCGACGAGAATATGCTTTTTCAAAAAAGCCATGTTCCCATGGCGAGAGACTCGTTTTCTGTGAGAAAATGCATTAAAAGGAGGGATTTCATCAGAAACACTATAAATACATATTGTACTTGTCGGAAAACGCACAGAACCTTGAAATAGAAGGTTTCTCACCAAAAAACACATTGGTGAAACCCCTATCTTAAGGCTCTGAGTGTTTGCACACATGTACAACAGGCATGGTTAAACTATAACGTTTTTAGGGCTAATCATGTTTCTCTCGAGGAGAAAACGCGTTTAAAGCCATAAAAAGATCTCACTGTGTTTTGGCATTGACCAAGCTACCAACAAACCTAAAAAATGATCAGAACTGGAGAAATTACACATTGACATTGGGTGAAATCATGTAACTCTTAAGGACGTGTTGCAGACTTGTTGAATAGATTCATTTTTCTTGTTTTGTTTGTTTTTGATGAAATTGTGCTTTTCTCGTCGAGAAAAGGCGTTTAACGCGATAAAAAGGTTTAGTGCGTTATGAATACGGGCTAGCTTACCAAAAGTACAAATGTGAACTAAATAAGGCCGGGAGTCGTTTTTATTGCTTAAAACACGATTTCTCGACCAGAATATGCTTTTTCAAAAAAGCCATGTTCCCATGGCGAGAGACTCGTTTTCTGTGAGAAAATGCATTAAAAGGAGGGATTTCATCAGAAACACTATAAATACATATTGTACTTGTCTGAAAACGCACAGAACCTTGAAATAGAAGGTTTCTCACCAAAAAACACATTGGTGAAACCCCTATCTTAAGGCTCTGAGTGTTTGCACACATGTACAACAGGCATGGTTAAACTATAACGTTTTTAGTGAAATCATGTTTCTCTCGAGGAGAAAACGCGTTTAAAGCCATAAAAAGATCTCACTGTGTTTTGGCATTGACCAAGCTACCAACAAACCTAAAAAATGATCAGAACTGGAGAAATTACACATTGACATTGGGTGAAATCATGTAACTCTTAAGGACGTGTTGCAGACTTGTTGAATAGATTCATTTTTCTTGTTTTGTTTGTTTTTGATGAAATTGTGCTTTTCTCGTCGAGAAAAGGCGTTTAACGCGATAAAAAGGTTTAGTGCGTTATGAATACGGGCTGGCTTACCAAAAGTACAAATGTGAACCAAATAAGGCCGGGAGTCGTTTTTATTGCTTAAAACACGATTTCTCGACCAGAATATGCTTTTTAAAAAAAGCCATGTTCCCATGTGGCGAGAGACTCGTTTTCTGTGAGAAAATGCATTAAAAGGAGGGATTTCATCAGAAACACTATAAATACATATTGTACTTGTCTGAAAACGCACAGAACCTTGAAATAGAAGGTTTCTCACCAAAAAACACATTGGTGAAACCCCTATCTTAAGGCTCTGAGTGTTTGCATACATGTACAAACAGGCATGTTTAAACTATAACGTTTTTAGTGAAATCATGTTTCTCTCGAGGAGAAAACGCGTTTAAAGCCATAAAAAGATCTCACTGTGTTTTGGCATTGACCAAGCTACCAACAACCTAAAAAATGATCAGAACTGGAGAAATTACATATTGACATTGGGTGAAATCACGTAACTCTTAAGGACGTGTTGCAGACTTGTTGAATAGATTCATTTTTCTTGTTTTGTTTGTTTTTGATGAAATTGTGCTTTTCTCGTCGAGAAAAGGCGTTTAACGCGATAAAAAGGTTTAGTGCGTTATGAATACGGGCTAGCTTACCAAAAGTACAAATGTGAACTAAATAAGGCCGGGAGTCGTTTTTATTGCTTAAAACACGATTTCTCGACCAGAATATGCTTTTTCAAAAAAGCCATGTTCCCATGGCGAGAGACTCGTTTTCTGTGAGAAAATGCATTAAAAGGAGGGATTTCATCAGAAACACTATAAATACATATTGTACTTGTCGGAAAACGCACAGAACCTTGAAATAGAAGGTTTCTCACCAAAAAACACATTGGTGAAACCCCTATCTTAAGGCTCTGAGTGTTTGAGCACATGTACAACAGGCATGTTTAAACTATAACGTTTTTAGTGAAATCATGTTTCTCTCGAGGAGAAAACGCGTTTAAAGCCATAAAAAGATCTCACTGTGTTTTGGCATTGACCAAGCTACCAACAACCTAAAAAATGATCAGAACTGGAGAAATTACATATTGACATTGGGTGAAATCATGTAACTCTTAAGGACGTGTTGCAGACTTGTTGAATAGATTCATTTTTCTTGTTTTGTTTGTTTTTGATGAAATTGCTTTTCTCGTCGAGAAAAGGCGTTTAACGCGATAAAAAGGTTTAGTGCGTTATGAATACGGGCTAGCTTACCAAAAGTACAAATGTGAACTAAATAAGGCCGGGAGTCGTTTTTATTGCTTAAAATACGATTTCTCGACCAGAATATGCTTTTTCAAAAAAGCCATGTTCCCATGGCGAGAGACTCGTTTTCTGTGAGAAAATGCATTAAAAGGAGGGATTTCATCAGAAACACTATAAATACATATTGTACTTGTCTGAAAACGCACAGAACCTTGAAATAGAAGGTTTCTCACCAAAAAACACATTGGTGAAACCCCTATCTTAAGGCTCTGAGTGTTTGCACACATGTACAACAGGCATGGTTAAACTATAACGTTTTTAGTGAAATCATGTTTCTCTCGAGGAGAAAACGCGTTTAAAGCCATAAAAAGATCTCACTGTGTTTTGGCATTGACCAAGCTACCAACAAACCTAAAAAATGATCAGAACTGGAGAAATTACACATTGACATAGGGTGAAATCATGTAACTCTTAAGGACGTGTTGCAGACTTGTTGAATAGATTCATTTTTCTTGTTTTGTTTGTTTTTGATGAAATTGTGCTTTTCTCGTCGAGAAAAGGCGTTTAACGCGATAAAAAGGTTTAGTGCGTTATGAATACGGGCTGGCTTACCAAAAGTACAAATGTGAACCAAATAAGGCCGGGAGTCGTTTTTATTGCTTAAAACACGATTTCTCGACCAGAATATGCTTTTTCAAAAAAGCCATGTTCCCATGGCGAGAGACTCGTTTTCTGTGAGAAAATGCATTAAAAGGAGGGATTTCATCAGAAACACTATAAATACATATTGTACTTGTCTGAAAACGCACAGAACCTTGAAATAGAAGGTTTCTCACCAAAAAACACATTGGTGAAACCCCTATCTTAAGGCTCTGAGTGTTTGCACACATGTACAACAGGCATGGTTAAACTATAACGTTTTTAGTGAAATCATGTTTCTCTCGAGGAGAAAACGCTTTTAAAGCCATAAAAAGATCTCACTGTGTTTTGGCATTGCCCAAGCTACCAACAAACCTAAAAAATGATCAGAACTGGAGAAATTACACATTGACATAGGGTGAAATCATGTAACTCTTAAGGACGTGTTGCAGACTTGTTGAATAGATTCATTTTTCTTGTTTTGTTTGTTTTTGATGAAATTGTGCTTTTCTCGTCGAGAAAAGGCGTTTAACGCTATAAAAAGGTTTAGTGCGTTATGAATACGGGCTGGCTTACCAAAAGTACAAATGTGAACCAAATAAGGCCGGGAGTCGTTTTTATTGCTTAAAACACGATTTCTCGACCAGAATATGCTTTTTCAAAAAAGCCATGTTCCCATGTGGCGAGAGACTCGTTTTCTGTGAGAAAATGCATTAAAAGGAGGGATTTCATGAGAAACACTATAAATACATATTGTACTTGTCTGAAAACGCACAGAACCTTGAAATAGAAGGTTTCTCACCAAAAAACACATTGGTGAAACCCCTATCTTAAGGCTCTGAGTGTTTGCACACATGTACAAACAGGCATGTTTAAACTATAACGTTTTTAGTGAAATCATGTTTCTCTCGAGGAGAAAACGCGTTTAAAGCCATAAAAAGATCTCACTGTGTTTTGGCATTGGACCAAGCTACCAAAAACCTAAAAAATGATCAGAACTGGAGAAATTACATATTGACATTGGGTGAAATCACGTAACTCTTAAGGACGTGTTGCAGACTTGTTGAATAGATTCATTTTTCTTGTTTTGTTTGTTTTTGATGAAATTGTGCTTTTCTCGTCGAGAAAAGGCGTTTAACGCAATAAAAAGGTTTAGTGCGTTATGAATACGGGCTAGCTTACCAAAAGTACAAATGTGAACTAAATAAGGCCGGGAGTCGTTTTTATTGCTTAAAATACGATTTCTCGACCAGAATATGCTTTTTCAAAAAAGCCATGTTCCCATGGCGAGAGACTCGTTTTCTGTGAGAAAATGCATTAAAAGGAGGGATTTCATGAGAAACACTATAAATACATATTGTACTTGTCTGAAAACGCACAGAACCTTGAAATAGAAGGTTTCTCACCAAAAAACACATTGGTGAAACCCCTATCTTAAGGCTCTGAGTGTTTGCATACATGTACAAACGGGCATGTTTAAACTATAACGTTTTTAGTGAAATCATGTTTCTCTCGAGGAGAAAACGCGTTTAAAGCCATAAAAAGATCTCACTGTGTTTTGGCATTGACCAAGCTACCAACCACCTAAAAAATGATCAGAACTGGAGAAATTACATATTGACATTGGGTGAAATCACGTAACTCTTAAGGACGTGTTGCAGACTTGTTGAATAGATTCATTTTTCTTGTTTTGTTTGTTTTTGATGAAATTGTGCTTTTCTCGTCGAGAAAAGGCGTTTAACGCGATAAAAAGGTTTAGTGCGTTATGAATACGGGTTAGCTTACCAAAAGTACAAATGTGAACTAAATAAGGCCGGGAGTCGTTTTTATTGTTTAAAACACGATTTCTCGACGAGAATATGCTTTTTCAAAAAAGCCATGTTCCCATGGCGAGAGACTCGTTTTCTGTGAGAAAATGCATTAAAAGGAGGGATTTCATCAGAAACACTATAAATACATATTGTACTTGTCGGAAAACGCACAGAACCTTGAAATAGAAGGTTTCTCACCAAAAAACACATTGGTGAAACCCCTATCTTAAGGCTCTGAGTGTTTGAGCACATGTACAACAGGCATGTTTAAACTATAACGTTTTTAGTGAAATCATGTTTCTCTCGAGGAGAAAACGCGTTTAAAGCCATAAAAAGATCTCACTGTGTTTTGGCATTGACCAAGCTACCAACAACCTAAAAAATGATCAGAACTGGAGAAATTACATATTGACATTGGGTGAAATCATGTAACTCTTAAGGACGTGTTGCAGACTTGTTGAATAGATTCATTTTTCTTGTTTTGTTTGTTTTTGATGAAATTGTGCTTTTCTCGTCGAGAAAAGGCGTTTAACGCGATAAAAAGGTTTAGTGCGTTATGAATACGGGCTAGCTTACCAAAAGTACAAATGTGAACTAAATAAGGCCGGGAGTCGTTTTTATTGCTTAAAATACGATTTCTCGACCAGAATATGCTTTTTCAAAAAAGCCATGTTCCCATGGCGAGAGACTCGTTTTCTGTGAGAAAATGCATTAAAAGGAGGGATTTCATCAGAAACACTATAAATACATATTGTACTTGTCTGAAAACGCACAGAACCTTGAAATAGAAGGTTTCTCACCAAAAAACACATTGGTGAAACCCCTATCTTAAGGCTCTGAGTGTTTGCACACATGTACAACAGGCATGGTTAAACTATAACGTTTTTAGTGAAATCATGTTTCTCTCGAGGAGAAAACGCGTTTAAAGCCATAAAAAGATCTCACTGTGTTTTGGCATTGACCAAGCTACCAACAAACCTAAAAAATGATCAGAACTGGAGAAATTACACATTGACATAGGGTGAAATCATGTAACTCTTAAGGACGTGTTGCAGACTTGTTGAATAGATTCATTTTTCTTGTTTTGTTTGTTTTTGATGAAATTGTGCTTTTCTCGTCGAGAAAAGGCGTTTAACGCTATAAAAAGGTTTAGTGCGTTATGAATACGGGCTGGCTTACCAAAAGTACAAATGTGAACCAAATAAGGCCGGGAGTCGTTTTTATTGCTTAAAACACGATTTCTCGACCAGAATATGCTTTTTCAAAAAAGCCATGTTCCCATGGCGAGAGACTCGTTTTCTGTGAGAAAATGCATTAAAAGGAGGGATTTCATCAGAAACACTATAAATACATATTGTACTTGTCTGAAAACGCACAGAACCTTGAAATAGAAGGTTTCTCACCAAAAAACACATTGGTGAAACCCCTATCTTAAGGCTCTGAGTGTTTGCACACATGTACAACAGGCATGGTTAAACTATAACGTTTTTAGTGAAATCATGTTTCTCTCGAGGAGAAAACGCTTTTAAAGCCATAAAAAGATCTCACTGTGTTTTGGCATTGACCAAGCTACCAACAAACCTAAAAAATGATCAGAACTGGAGAAATTACACATTGACATAGGGTGAAATCATGTAACTCTTAAGGACGTGTTGCAGACTTGTTGAATAGATTCATTTTTCTTGTTTTGTTTGTTTTTGATGAAATTGTGCTTTTCTCGTCGAGAAAAGGCGTTTAACGCTATAAAAAGGTTTAGTGCGTTATGAATACGGGCTGGCTTACCAAAAGTACAAATGTGAACCAAATAAGGCCGGGAGTCGTTTTTATTGCTTAAAACACGATTTCTCGACCAGAATATGCTTTTTCAAAAAAGCCATGTTCCCATGTGGCGAGAGACTCGTTTTCTGTGAGAAAATGCATTAAAAGGAGGGATTTCATGAGAAACACTATAAATACATATTGTACTTGTCTGAAAACGCACAGAACCTTGAAATAGAAGGTTTCTCACCAAAAATCACATTGGTGAAACCCCTATCTTAAGGCTCTGAGTGTTTGCACACATGTACAAACAGGCATGTTTAAACTATAACGTTTTTAGTGAAATCATGTTTCTCTCGAGGAGAAAACGCGTTTAAAGCCATAAAAAGATCTCACTGTGTTTTGGCATTGGACCAAGCTACCAACAACCTAAAAAATGATCAGAACTGGAGAAATTACATATTGACATTGGGTGAAATCACGTAACTCTTAAGGACGTGTTGCAGACTTGTTGAATAGATTCATTTTTCTTGTTTTGTTTGTTTTTGATGAAATTGCTTTTCTCGTCGAGAAAAGGCGTTTAACGCGATAAAAAGGTTTAGTGCGTTATGAATACGGGCTAGCTTACCAAAAGTACAAATGTGAACTAAATAAGGCCGGGAGTCGTTTTTATTGTTTAAGACACGATTTCTCGACGAGAATATGCTTTTTTTAAAAAGCCATGTTCCCATTGCGAGAGACTCGTTTTCTGTGAGAAAATGCATTAAAAGGAGGGATTTCATCAGAAACACTATAAATACATATTGTACTTGTCTGAAAACGCACAGAACCTTGGAATAGAAGGTTTCTCACCAAAAAACACATTGGTGAAAGCCCTATCTTAAGGCTCTGAGTGTTTGCGCACATGTACAACAGGCATGTTTAAACTATAACGTTTTTAGTGAAATCATGTTTCTCTCGAGGAGAAAACGCGTTTAAAGCCATAAAAAGATTTCACTGTGTTTTGACATTGGACCAAGCTACCAACAACCTAAAAAATGATCAGAACTGGACAAATTACATATTGACATTGGGTGAAATCATGTAACTCTTAAGGACGTGTTGTAGACTTGTTGAATACATTCATTTTTCTTGTTTTGTTTGTTTTTGATGAAATTGTGCTTTTCTCGTCGAGAAAAGGCGTTTAACGCGATAAAAAGGTTTAGTGCGTTATGAATACGGGTTAGCTTACCAAAAGTACAAATGTGAACTAAATAAGGCCGGGAGTCGTTTTTATTGTTTAAAACACGATTTCTCGACGAGAATATGCTTTTTCAAAAAAGCCATGTTCCCATGGCGAGAGACTCGTTTTCTGTGAGAAAATGCATTAAAAGGAGGGATTTCATCAGAAACACTATAAATACATATTGTACTTGTCTGAAAACGCACAGAACCTTGAAATAGAAGGTTTCTCACCAAAAAACACATTGGTGAAACCCCTATCTTAAGGCTCTGAGTGTTTGCACACATGTACAACAGGCATGGTTAAACTATAACGTTTTTAGTGAAATCATGTTTCTCTCGAGGAGAAAACGCGTTTAAAGCCATAAAAAGATCTCACTGTGTTTTGGCATTGACCAAGCTACCAACAAACCTAAAAAATGATCAGAACTGGAGAAATTACACATTGACATAGGGTGAAATCATGTAACTCTTAAGGACGTGTTGCAGACTTGTTGAATAGATTCATTTTTCTTGTTTTGTTTGTTTTTGATGAAATTGTGCTTTTCTCGTCGAGAAAAGGCGTTTAACGCTATAAAAAGGTTTAGTGCGTTATGAATACGGGCTGGCTTACCAAAAGTACAAATGTGAACCAAATAAGGCCGGGAGTCGTTTTTATTGCTTAAAACACGATTTCTCGACCAGAATATGCTTTTTCAAAAAAGCCATGTTCCCATGGCGAGAGACTCGTTTTCTGTGAGAAAATGCATTAAAAGGAGGGATTTCATCAGAAACACTATAAATACATATTGTACTTGTCTGAAAACGCACAGAACCTTGAAATAGAAGGTTTCTCACCAAAAAACACATTGGTGAAACCCCTATCTTAAGGCTCTGAGTGTTTGCACACATGTACAACAGGCATGGTTAAACTATAACGTTTTTAGTGAAATCATGTTTCTCTCGAGGAGAAAACGCTTTTAAAGCCATAAAAAGATCTCACTGTGTTTTGGCATTGACCAAGCTACCAACAAACCTAAAAAATGATCAGAACTGGAGAAATTACACATTGACATAGGGTGAAATCATGTAACTCTTAAGGACGTGTTGCAGACTTGTTGAATAGATTCATTTTTCTTGTTTTGTTTGTTTTTGATGAAATTGTGCTTTTCTCGTCGAGAAAAGGCGTTTAACGCTATAAAAAGGTTTAGTGCGTTATGAATACGGGCTGGCTTACCAAAAGTACAAATGTGAACCAAATAAGGCCGGGAGTCGTTTTTATTGCTTAAAACACGATTTCTCGACCAGAATATGCTTTTTCAAAAAAGCCATGTTCCCATGTGGCGAGAGACTCGTTTTCTGTGAGAAAATGCATTAAAAGGAGGGATTTCATGAGAAACACTATAAATACATATTGTACTTGTCTGAAAACGCACAGAACCTTGAAATAGAAGGTTTCTCACCAAAAAACACATTGGTGAAACCCCTATCTTAAGGCTCTGAGTGTTTGCACACATGTACAAACAGGCATGTTTAAACTATAACGTTTTTAGTGAAATCATGTTTCTCTCGAGGAGAAAACGCGTTTAAAGCCATAAAAAGATCTCACTGTGTTTTGGCATTGGACCAAGCTACCAAAAACCTAAAAAATGATCAGAACTGGAGAAATTACATATTGACATTGGGTGAAATCACGTAACTCTTAAGGACGTGTTGCAGACTTGTTGAATAGATTCATTTTTCTTGTTTTGTTTGTTTTTGATGAAATTGTGCTTTTCTCGTCGAGAAAAGGCGTTTAACGCAATAAAAAGGTTTAGTGCGTTATGAATACGGGCTAGCTTACCAAAAGTACAAATGTGAACTAAATAAGGCCGGGAGTCGTTTTTATTGCTTAAAATACGATTTCTCGACCAGAATATGCTTTTTCAAAAAAGCCATGTTCCCATGGCGAGAGACTCGTTTTCTGTGAGAAAATGCATTAAAAGGAGGGATTTCATGAGAAACACTATAAATACATATTGTACTTGTCTGAAAACGCACAGAACCTTGAAATAGAAGGTTTCTCACCAAAAAACACATTGGTGAAACCCCTATCTTAAGGCTCTGAGTGTTTGCATACATGTACAAACAGGCATGTTTAAACTATAACGTTTTTAGTGAAATCATGTTTCTCTCGAGGAGAAAACGCGTTTAAAGCCATAAAAAGATCTCACTGTGTTTTGGCATTGACCAAGCTACCAACAACCTAAAAAATGATCAGAACTGGAGAAATTACATATTGACATTGGGTGAAATCACGTAACTCTTAAGGACGTGTTGCAGACTTGTTGAATAGATTCATTTTTCTTGTTTTGTTTGTTTTTGATGAAATTGTGCTTTTCTCGTCGAGAAAAGGCGTTTAACGCGATAAAAAGGTTTAGTGCGTTATGAATACGGGTTAGCTTACCAAAAGTACAAATGTGAACTAAATAAGGCCGGGAGTCGTTTTTATTGTTTAAAACACGATTTCTCGACGAGAATATGCTTTTTCAAAAAAGCCATGTTCCCATGGCGAGAGACTCGTTTTCTGTGAGAAAATGCATTAAAAGGAGGGATTTCATCAGAAACACTATAAATACATATTGTACTTGTCGGAAAACGCACAGAACCTTGAAATAGAAGGTTTCTCACCAAAAAACACATTGGTGAAACCCCTATCTTAAGGCTCTGAGTGTTTGAGCACATGTACAACAGGCATGTTTAAACTATAACGTTTTTAGTGAAATCATGTTTCTCTCGAGGAGAAAACGCGTTTAAAGCCATAAAAAGATCTCACTGTGTTTTGGCATTGACCAAGCTACCAACAACCTAAAAAATGATCAGAACTGGAGAAATTACATATTGACATTGGGTGAAATCATGTAACTCTTAAGGACGTGTTGCAGACTTGTTGAATAGATTCATTTTTCTTGTTTTGTTTGTTTTTGATGAAATTGTGCTTTTCTCGTCGAGAAAAGGCGTTTAACGCGATAAAAAGGTTTAGTGCGTTATGAATACGGGCTAGCTTACCAAAAGTACAAATGTGAACTAAATAAGGCCGGGAGTCGTTTTTATTGCTTAAAATACGATTTCTCGACCAGAATATGCTTTTTCAAAAAAGCCATGTTCCCATGGCGAGAGACTCGTTTTCTGTGAGAAAATGCATTAAAAGGAGGGATTTCATCAGAAACACTATAAATACATATTGTACTTGTCTGAAAACGCACAGAACCTTGAAATAGAAGGTTTCTCACCAAAAAACACATTGGTGAAACCCCTATCTTAAGGCTCTGAGTGTTTGCACACATGTACAACAGGCATGGTTAAACTATAACGTTTTTAGTGAAATCATGTTTCTCTCGAGGAGAAAACGCGTTTAAAGCCATAAAAAGATCTCACTGTGTTTTGGCATTGACCAAGCTACCAACAAACCTAAAAAATGATCAGAACTGGAGAAATTACACATTGACATAGGGTGAAATCATGTAACTCTTAAGGACGTGTTGCAGACTTGTTGAATAGATTCATTTTTCTTGTTTTGTTTGTTTTTGATGAAATTGTGCTTTTCTCGTCGAGAAAAGGCGTTTAACGCTATAAAAAGGTTTAGTGCGTTATGAATACGGGCTGGCTTACCAAAAGTACAAATGTGAACCAAATAAGGCCGGGAGTCGTTTTTATTGCTTAAAACACGATTTCTCTACCAGAATATGCTTTTTCAAAAAAGCCATGTTCCCATGGCGAGAGACTCGTTTTCTGTGAGAAAATGCATTAAAAGGAGGGATTTCATCAGAAACACTATAAATACATATTGTACTTGTCTGAAAACGCACAGAACCTTGAAATAGAAGGTTTCTCACCAAAAAACACATTGGTGAAACCCCTATCTTAAGGCTCTGAGTGTTTGCACACATGTACAACAGGCATGGTTAAACTATAACGTTTTTAGTGAAATCATGTTTCTCTCGAGGAGAAAACGCTTTTAAAGCCATAAAAAGATCTCACTGTGTTTTGGCATTGCCCAAGCTACCAACAAACCTAAAAAATGATCAGAACTGGAGAAATTACACATTGACATAGGGTGAAATCATGTAACTCTTAAGGACGTGTTGCAGACTTGTTGAATAGATTCATTTTTCTTGTTTTGTTTGTTTTTGATGAAATTGTGCTTTTCTCGTCGAGAAAAGGCGTTTAACGCTATAAAAAGGTTTAGTGCGTTATGAATACGGGCTGGCTTACCAAAAGTACAAATGTGAACCAAATAAGGCCGGGAGTCGTTTTTATTGCTTAAAACACGATTTCTCGACCAGAATATGCTTTTTCAAAAAAGCCATGTTCCCATGTGGCGAGAGACTCGTTTTCTGTGAGAAAATGCATTAAAAGGAGGGATTTCATGAGAAACACTATAAATACATATTGTACTTGTCTGAAAACGCACAGAACCTTGAAATAGAAGGTTTCTCACCAAAAAACACATTGGTGAAACCCCTATCTTAAGGCTCTGAGTGTTTGCACACATGTACAAACAGGCATGTTTAAACTATAACGTTTTTAGTGAAATCATGTTTCTCTCGAGGAGAAAACGCGTTTAAAGCCATAAAAAGATCTCACTGTGTTTTGGCATTGGACCAAGCTACCAACAACCTAAAAAATGATCAGAACTGGAGAAATTACATATTGACATTGGGTGAAATCACGTAACTCTTAAGGACGTGTTGCAGACTTGTTGAATAGATTCATTTTTCTTGTTTTGTTTGTTTTTGATGAAATTGCTTTTCTCGTCGAGAAAAGGCGTTTAACGCGATAAAAAGGTTTAGTGCGTTATGAATACGGGTTAGCTTACCAAAAGTACAAATGTGAACTAAATAAGGCCGGGAGTCGTTTTTATTGTTTAAGACACGATTTCTCGACGAGAATATGCTTTTTTTAAAAAGCCATGTTCCCATTGCGAGAGACTCGTTTTCTGTGAGAAAATGCATTAAAAGGAGGGATTTCATCAGAAACACTATAAATACATATTGTACTTGTCTGAAAACGCACAGAACCTTGGAATAGAAGGTTTCTCACCAAAAAACACATTGGTGAAAGCCCTATCTTAAGGCTCTGAGTGTTTGCGCACATGTACAACAGGCATGTTTAAACTATAACGTTTTTAGTGAAATCATGTTTCTCTCGAGGAGAAAACGCGTTTAAAGCCATAAAAAGATTTCACTGTGTTTTGACATTGGACCAAGCTACCAACAACCTAAAAAATGATCAGAACTGGACAAATTACATATTGACATTGGGTGAAATCATGTAACTCTTAAGGACGTGTTGTAGACTTGTTGAATACATTCATTTTTCTTGTTTTGTTTGTTTTTGATGAAATTGTGCTTTTCTCGTCGAGAAAAGGCGTTTAACGCGATAAAAAGGTTTAGTGCGTTATGAATACGGGTTAGCTTACCAAAAGTACAAATGTGAACTAAATAAGGCCGGGAGTCGTTTTTATTGTTTAAAACACGATTTCTCGACGAGAATATGCTTTTTCAAAAAAGCCATGTTCCCATGGCGAGAGACTCGTTTTCTGTGAGAAAATGCATTAAAAGGAGGGATTTCATCAGAAACACTATAAATACATATTGTACTTGTCGGAAAACGCACAGAACCTTGAAATAGAAGGTTTCTCACCAAAAAACACATTGGTGAAACCCCTATCTTAAGGCTCTGAGTGTTTGCACACATGTACAACAGGCATGGTTAAACTATAACGTTTTTAGGGCTAATCATGTTTCTCTCGAGGAGAAAACGCGTTTAAAGCCATAAAAAGATCTCACTGTGTTTTGGCATTGACCAAGCTACCAACAAACCTAAAAAATGATCAGAACTGGAGAAATTACACATTGACATTGGGTGAAATCATGTAACTCTTAAGGACGTGTTGCAGACTTGTTGAATAGATTCATTTTTCTTGTTTTGTTTGTTTTTGATGAAATTGTGCTTTTCTCGTCGAGAAAAGGCGTTTAACGCGATAAAAAGGTTTAGTGCGTTATGAATACGGGCTAGCTTACCAAAAGTACAAATGTGAACTAAATAAGGCCGGGAGTCGTTTTTATTGCTTAAAACACGATTTCTCGACCAGAATATGCTTTTTCAAAAAAGCCATGTTCCCATGGCGAGAGACTCGTTTTCTGTGAGAAAATGCATTAAAAGGAGGGATTTCATCAGAATCACTATAAATACATATTGTACTTGTCTGAAAACGCACAGAACCTTGAAATAGAAGGTTTCTCACCAAAAAACACATTGGTGAAACCCCTATCTTAAGGCTCTGAGTGTTTGCATACATGTACAAACAGGCATGTTTAAACTATAACGTTTTTAGTGAAATCATGTTTCTCTCGAGGAGAAAACGCGTTTAAAGCCATAAAAAGATCTCACTGTGTTTTGGCATTGACCAAGCTACCAACAACCTAAAAAATGATCAGAACTGGAGAAATTACATATTGACATTGGGTGAAATCACGTAACTCTTAAGGACGTGTTGCAGACTTGTTGAATAGATTCATTTTTCTTGTTTTGTTTGTTTTTGATGAAATTGTGCTTTTCTCGTCGAGAAAAGGCGTTTAACGCGATAAAAAGGTTTAGTGCGTTATGAATACGGGCTAGCTTACCAAAAGTACAAATGTGAACTAAATAAGGCCGGGAGTCGTTTTTATTGCTTAAAACACGATTTCTCGACCAGAATATGCTTTTTCAAAAAAGCCATGTTCCCATGGCGAGAGACTCGTTTTCTGTGAGAAAATGCATTAAAAGGAGGGATTTCATCAGAAACACTATAAATACATATTGTACTTGTCGGAAAACGCACAGAACCTTGAAATAGAAGGTTTCTCACCAAAAAACACATTGGTGAAACCCCTATCTTAAGGCTCTGAGTGTTTGAGCACATGTACAACAGGCATGTTTAAACTATAACGTTTTTAGTAAAATCATGTTTCTCTCGAGGAGAAAACGCGTTTAAAGCCATAAAAAGATCTCACTGTGTTTTGGCATTGACCAAGCTACCAACAACCTAAAAAATGATCAGAACTGGAGAAATTACATATTGACATTTTGTGAAATCATGTAACTCTTAAGGACGTGTTGCAGACTTGTTGAATAGATTCATTTTTCTTGTTTTGTTTGTTTTTGATGAAATTGCTTTTCTCGTCGAGAAAAGGCGTTTAACGCGATAAAAAGGTTTAGTGCGTTATGAATACGGGCTAGCTTACCAAAAGTACAAATGTGAACTAAATAAGGCCGGGAGTCGTTTTTATTGCTTAAAATACGATTTCTCGACCAGAATATGCTTTTTCAAAAAAGCCATGTTCCCATGGCGAGAGACTCGTTTTCTGTGAGAAAATGCATTAAAAGGAGGGATTTCATCAGAAACACTATAAATACATATTGTACTTGTCTGAAAACGCACAGAACCTTGAAATAGAAGGTTTCTCACCAAAAAACACATTGGTGAAACCCCTATCTTAAGGCTCTGAGTGTTTGCACACATGTACAACAGGCATGGTTAAACTATAACGTTTTTAGTGAAATCATGTTTCTCTCGAGGAGAAAACGCGTTTAAAGCCATAAAAAGATCTCACTGTGTTTTGGCATTGACCAAGCTACCAACAAACCTAAAAAATGATCAGAACTGGAGAAATTACACATTGACATTGGGTGAAATCATGTAACTCTTAAGGACGTGTTGCAGACTTGTTGAATAGATTCATTTTTCTTGTTTTGTTTGTTTTTGATGAAATTGTGCTTTTCTCGTCGAGAAAAGGCGTTTAACGCGATAAAAAGGTTTAGTGCGTTATGAATACGGGCTGGCTTACCAAAAGTACAAATGTGAACCAAATAAGGCCGGGAGTCGTTTTTATTGCTTAAAACACGATTTCTCGACCAGAATATGCTTTTTCAAAAAAGCCATGTTCCCATGGCGAGAGACTCGTTTTCTGTGAGAAAATGCATTAAAAGGAGGGATTTCATCAGAAACACTATAAATACATATTGTACTTGTCTGAAAACGCACAGAACCTTGAAATAGAAGGTTTCTCACCAAAAAACACATTGGTGAAACCCCTATCTTAAGGCTCTGAGTGTTTGCACACATGTACAACAGGCATGGTTAAACTATAACGTTTTTAGGGCTAATCATGTTTCTCTCGAGGAGAAAACGCGTTTAAAGCCATAAAAAGATCTCACTGTTTTTTGGCATTGACCAAGCTACCAACAAACCTAAAAAATGATCAGAACTGGAGAAATTACACATTGACATTGGGTGAAATCATGTAACTCTTAAGGACGTGTTGCAGACTTGTTGAATAGATTCATTTTTCTTGTTTTGTTTGTTTTTGATGAAATTGTGCTTTTCTCGTCGAGAAAAGGCGTTTAACGCGATAAAAAGGTTTAGTGCGTTATGAATACGGGCTAGCTTACCAAAAGTACAAATGTGAACTAAATAAGGCCGGGAGTCGTTTTTATTGCTTAAAACACGATTTCTCGACCAGAATATGCTTTTTCAAAAAAGCCATGTTCCCATGGCGAGAGACTCGTTTTCTGTGAGAAAATGCATTAAAAGGAGGGATTTCATCAGAAACACTATAAATATATATTGTACTTGTCTGAAAACGCACAGAACCTTGAAATAGAAGGTTTCTCACCAAAAAACACATTGGTGAAACCCCTATCTTAAGGCTCTGAGTGTTTGCACACATGTACAACAGGCATGGTTAAACTATAACGTTTTTAGTGAAATCATGTTTCTCTCGAGGAGAAAACGCGTTTAAAGCCATAAAAAGATCTCACTGTGTTTTGGCATTGACCAAGCTACCAACAAACCTAAAAAATGATCAGAACTGGACAAATTACATATTGACATTGGGTGAAATCATGTAACTCTTAAGGACGTGTTGTAGACTTGTTGAATACATTCATTTTTCTTGTTTTGTTTGTTTTTGATGAAATTGTGCTTTTCTCGTCGAGAAAAGGCGTTTAACGCGATAAAAAGGTTTAGTGCGTTATGAATACGGGTTAGCTTACCAAAAGTACAAATGTGAACTAAATAAGGCCGGGAGTCGTTTTTATTGTTTAAAACACGATTTCTCGACGAGAATATGCTTTTTCAAAAAAGCCATGTTCCCATGGCGAGAGACTCGTTTTCTGTGAGAAAATGCATTAAAAGGAGGGATTTCATCAGAAACACTATAAATACATATTGTACTTGTCGGAAAACGCACAGAACCTTGAAATAGAAGGTTTCTCACCAAAAAACACATTGGTGAAACCCCTATCTTAAGGCTCTGAGTGTTTGCACACATGTACAACAGGCATGGTTAAACTATAACGTTTTTAGGGCTAATCATGTTTCTCTCGAGGAGAAAACGCGTTTAAAGCCATAAAAAGATCTCACTGTGTTTTGGCATTGACCAAGCTACCAACAAACCTAAAAAATGATCAGAACTGGAGAAATTACACATTGACATTGGGTGAAATCATGTAACTCTTAAGGACGTGTTGCAGACTTGTTGAATAGATTCATTTTTCTTGTTTTGTTTGTTTTTGATGAAATTGTGCTTTTCTCGTCGAGAAAAGGCGTTTAACGCGATAAAAAGGTTTAGTGCGTTATGAATACGGGCTAGCTTACCAAAAGTACAAATGTGAATTAAATAAGGCCGGGAGTCGTTTTTATTGCTTAAAACACGATTTCTCGACCAGAATATGCTTTTTCAAAAAAGCCATGTTCCCATGGCGAGAGACTCGTTTTCTGTGAGAAAATGCATTAAAAGGAGGGATTTCATCAGAAACACTATAAATACATATTGCACTTGTCTGAAAACGCACAGAACCTTGAAATAGAAGGTTTCTCACCAAAAAACACATTGGTGAAACCCCTATCTTAAGGCTCTGAGTGTTTGCACACATGTACAACAGGCATGGTTAAACTATAACGTTTTTAGTGAAATCATGTTTCTCTCGAGGAGAAAACGCGTTTAAAGCCATAAAAAGATCTCACTGTGTTTTGGCATTGACCAAGCTACCAACAAACCTAAAAAATGATCAGAACTGGAGAAATTACACATTGACATTGGGTGAAATCATGTAACTCTTAAGGACGTGTTGCAGACTTGTTGAATAGATTCATTTTTCTTGTTTTGTTTGTTTTTGATGAAATTGTGCTTTTCTCGTCGAGAAAAGGCGTTTAACGCGATAAAAAGGTTTAGTGCGTTATGAATACGGGCTGGCTTACCAAAAGTACAAATGTGAACCAAATAAGGCCGGGAGTCGTTTTTATTGCTTAAAACACGATTTCTCGACCAGAATATGCTTTTTAAAAAAAGCCATGTTCCCATGTGGCGAGAGACTCGTTTTCTGTGAGAAAATGCATTAAAAGGAGGGATTTCATCAGAAACACTATAAATACATATTGTACTTGTCTGAAAACGCACAGAACCTTGAAATAGAAGGTTTCTCACCAAAAAACACATTGGTGAAACCCCTATCTTAAGGCTCTGAGTGTTTGCACACATGTACAACAGGCATGGTTAAACTATAACGTTTTTAGGGCTAATCATGTTTCTCTCGAGGAGAAAACGCGTTTAAAGCCATAAAAAGATCTCACTGTTTTTTGGCATTGACCAAGCTACCAACAAACCTAAAAAATGATCAGAACTGGAGAAATTACACATTGACATTGGGTGAAATCATGTAACTCTTAAGGACGTGTTGCAGACTTGTTGAATAGATTCATTTTTCTTGTTTTGTTTGTTTTTGATGAAATTGTGCTTTTCTCGTCGAGAAAAGGCGTTTAACGCGATAAAAAGGTTTAGTGCGTTATGAATACGGGCTAGCTTACCAAAAGTACAAATGTGAACTAAATAAGGCCGGGAGTCGTTTTTATTGCTTAAAACACGATTTCTCGACCAGAATATGCTTTTTCAAAAAAGCCATGTTCCCATGGCGAGAGACTCGTTTTCTGTGAGAAAATGCATTAAAAGGAGGGATTTCATCAGAAACACTATAAATACATATTGTACTTGTCTGAAAACGCACAGAACCTTGAAATAGAAGGTTTCTCACCAAAAAACACATTGGTGAAACCCCTATCTTAAGGCTCTGAGTGTTTGCACACATGTACAACAGGCATGGTTAAACTATAACGTTTTTAGTGAAATCATGTTTCTCTCGAGGAGAAAACGCGTTTAAAGCCATAAAAAGATCTCACTGTGTTTTGGCATTGACCAAGCTACCAACAAACCTAAAAAATGATCAGAACTGGAGAAATTACACATTGACATTGGGTGAAATCATGTAACTCTTAAGGACGTGTTGCAGACTTGTTGAATAGATTCATTTTTCTTGTTTTGTTTGTTTTTGATGAAATTGTGCTTTTCTCGTCGAGAAAAGGCGTTTAACGCGATAAAAAGGTTTAGTGCGTTATGAATACGGGCTGGCTTACCAAAAGTACAAATGTGAACCAAATAAGGCCGGGAGTCGTTTTTATTGCTTAAAACACGATTTCTCGACCAGAATATGCTTTTTCAAAAAAGCCATGTTCCCATGTGGCGAGAGACTCGTTTTCTGTGAGAAAATGCATTAAAAGGAGGGATTTCATCAGAAACACTATAAATACATATTGTACTTGTCTGAAAACGCACAGAACCTTGAAATAGAAGGTTTCGCACCAAAAAACACATTGGTGAAACCCCTATCTTAAGGCTCTGAGTGTTTGCATACATGTACAAACAGGCATGTTTAAACTATAACGTTTTTAGTGAAATCATGTTTCTCTCGAGGAGAAAATGCGTTTAAAGCCATAAAAAGATCTCACTGTGTTTTGGCATTGACCAAGCTACCAACAACCTAAAAAATGATCAGAACTGGAGAAATTACATATTGACATTGGGTGAAATCACGTAACTCTTAAGGACGTGTTGCAGACTTGTTGAATAGATTCATTTTTCTTGTTTTGTTTGTTTTTGATGAAATTGTGCTTTTCTCGTCGAGAAAAGGCGTTTAACGCGATAAAAAGGTTTAGTGCGTTATGAATACGGGCTAGCTTACCAAAAGTACAAATGTGAACTAAATAAGGCCGGGAGTCGTTTTTATGCTTAAAACACGATTTCTCGACCAGAATATGCTTTTTCAAAAAAGCCATGTTCCCATGGCGAGACTCGTTTTCTGTGAGAAAATGCATTAAAAGGAGGGATTTCATGAGAAACACTATAAATACATATTGTACTTGTCTGAAAACGCACAGAACCTTGAAATAGAAGGTTTCTCACCAAAAAACACATTGGTGAAACCCCTATCTTAAGGCTCTGAGTGTTTGCACACATGTACAAACAGGCATGTTTAAACTATAACGTTTTTAGTGAAATCATGTTTCTCTCGAGGAGAAAACGCGTTTAAAGCCATAAAAAGATCTCACTATGTTTTGGCATTGACCAAGCTACCAACAACCTAAAAAATGATCAGAACTGGAGAAATTACATATTGACATTGGGTGAAATCATGTAACTCTTAAGGACGTGTTGCAGACTTGTTGAATAGATTCATTTTTCTTGTTTTGTTTGTTTTTGATGAAATTGTGCTTTTCTCGTCGAGAAAAGGCGTTTAACGCGATAAAAAGGTTTAGTGCGTTATGAATACGGGCTAGCTTACCAAAAGTACAAATGTGAACTAAATAAGGCCGGGAGTCGTTTTTATTGCTTAAAACACGATTTCTCGACCAGAATATGCTTTTTCAAAAAAGCCATGTTCCCATGGCGAGAGACTCGTTTTCTGTGAGAAAATGCATTAAAAGGAGGGATTTCATCAGAAACACTATAAATACATATTGTACTTGTCGGAAAACGCACAGAACCTTGAAATAGAAGGTTTCTCACCAAAAAACACATTGGTGAAACCCCTATCTTAAGGCTCTGAGTGTTTGAGCACATGTACAACAGGCATGTTTAAACTATAACGTTTTTAGTGAAATCATGTTTCTCTCGAGGAGAAAACGCGTTTAAAGCCATAAAAAGATCTCACTGTGTTTTGGCATTGACCAAGCTACCAACAACCTAAAAAATGATCAGAACTGGAGAAATTACATATTGACATTGGGTGAAATCATGTAACTCTTAAGGACGTGTTGCAGACTTGTTGAATAGATTCATTTTTCTTGTTTTGTTTGTTTTTGATGAAATTGCTTTTCTCGTCGAGAAAAGGCGTTTAACGCGATAAAAAGGTTTAGTGCGTTATGAATACGGGCTAGCTTACCAAAAGTACAAATGTGAACTAAATAAGGCCGGGAGTCGTTTTTATTGCTTAAAATACGATTTCTCGACCAGAATATGCTTTTTCAAAAAAGCCATGTTCCCATGGCGAGAGACTCGTTTTCTGTGAGAAAATGCATTAAAAGGAGGGATTTCATCAGAAACACTATAAATACATATTGTACTTGTCTGAAAACGCACAGAACCTTGAAATAGAAGGTTTCTCACCAAAAAACACATTGGTGAAACCCCTATCTTAAGGCTCTGAGTGTTTGCACACATGTACAACAGGCATGGTTAAACTATAACGTTTTTAGTGAAATCATGTTTCTCTCGAGGAGAAAACGCGTTTAAAGCCATAAAAAGATCTCACTGTGTTTTGGCATTGACCAAGCTACCAACAAACCTAAAAAATGATCAGAACTGGAGAAATTACACATTGACATTGGGTGAAATCATGTAACTCTTAAGGACGTGTTGCAGACTTGTTGAATAGATTCATTTTTCTTGTTTTGTTTGTTTTTGATGAAATTGTGCTTTTCTCGTCGAGAAAAGGCGTTTAACGCGATAAAAAGGTTTAGTGCGTTATGAATACGGGCTGGCTTACCAAAAGTACAAATGTGAACCAAATAAGGCCGGGAGTCGTTTTTATTGCTTAAAACACGATTTCTCGACCAGAATATGCTTTTTAAAAAAAGCCATGTTCCCATGTGGCGAGAGACTCGTTTTCTGTGAGAAAATGCATTAAAAGGAGGGATTTCATCAGAAACACTATAAATACATATTGTACTTGTCTGAAAACGCACAGAACCTTGAAATAGAAGGTTTCTCACCAAAAAACACATTGGTGAAACCCCTATCTTAAGGCTCTGAGTGTTTGCATACATGTACAAACAGGCATGTTTAAACTATAACGTTTTTAGTGAAATCATGTTTCTCTCGAGGAGAAAACGCGTTTAAAGCCATAAAAAGATCTCACTGTGTTTTGGCATTGACCAAGCTACCAACAACCTAAAAAATGATCAGAACTGGAGAAATTACATATTGACATTGGGTGAAATCACGTAACTCTTAAGGACGTGTTGCAGACTTGTTGAATAGATTCATTTTTCTTGTTTTGTTTGTTTTTGATGAAATTGTGCTTTTCTCGTCGAGAAAAGGCGTTTAACGCGATAAAAAGGTTTAGTGCGTTATGAATACGGGCTGGCTTACCAAAAGTACAAATGTGAACCAAATAAGGCCGGGAGTCGTTTTTATTGCTTAAAACACGATTTCTCGACCAGAATATGCTTTTTAAAAAAAGCCATGTTCCCATGTGGCGAGAGACTCGTTTTCTGTGAGAAAATGCATTAAAAGGAGGGATTTCATCAGAAACACTATAAATACATATTGTACTTGTCTGAAAACGCACAGAACCTTGAAATAGAAGGTTTCTCACCAAAAAACACATTGGTGAAACCCCTATCTTAAGGCTCTGAGTGTTTGCATACATGTACAAACAGGCATGTTTAAACTATAACGTTTTTAGTGAAATCATGTTTCTCTCGAGGAGAAAACGCGTTTAAAGCCATAAAAAGATCTCACTGTGTTTTGGCATTGACCAAGCTACCAACAACCTAAAAAATGATCAGAACTGGAGAAATTACATATTGACATTGGGTGAAATCACGTAACTCTTAAGGACGTGTTGCAGACTTGTTGAATAGATTCATTTTTCTTGTTTTGTTTGTTTTTGATGAAATTGTGCTTTTCTCGTCGAGAAAAGGCGTTTAACGCGATAAAAAGGTTTAGTGCGTTATGAATACGGGCTAGCTTACCAAAAGTACAAATGTGAACTAAATAAGGCCGGGAGTCGTTTTTATTGCTTAAAACACGATTTCTCGACCAGAATATGCTTTTTCAAAAAAGCCATGTTCCCATGGCGAGAGACTCGTTTTCTGTGAGAAAATGCATTAAAAGGAGGGATTTCATCAGAAACACTATAAATACATATTGTACTTGTCGGAAAACGCACAGAACCTTGAAATAGAAGGTTTCTCACCAAAAAACACATTGGTGAAACCCCTATCTTAAGGCTCTGAGTGTTTGAGCACATGTACAACAGGCATGTTTAAACTATAACGTTTTTAGTGAAATCATGTTTCTCTCGAGGAGAAAACGCGTTTAAAGCCATAAAAAGATCTCACTGTGTTTTGGCATTGACCAAGCTACCAACAACCTAAAAAATGATCAGAACTGGACAAATTACATATTGACATTGGGTGAAATCATGTAACTCTTAAGGACGTGTTGCAGACTTGTTGAATAGATTCATTTTTCTTGTTTTGTTTGTTTTTGATGAAATTGCTTTTCTCGTCGAGAAAAGGCGTTTAACGCGATAAAAAGGTTTAGTGCGTTATGAATACGGGCTAGCTTACCAAAAGTACAAATGTGAACTAAATAAGGCCGGGAGTCGTTTTTATTGCTTAAAATACGATTTCTCGACCAGAATATGCTTTTTCAAAAAAGCCATGTTCCCATGGCGAGAGACTCGTTTTCTGTGAGAAAATGCATTAAAAGGAGGGATTTCATCAGAAACACTATAAATACATATTGTACTTGTCTGAAAACGCACAGAACCTTGAAATAGAAGGTTTCTCACCAAAAAACACATTGGTGAAACCCCTATCTTAAGGCTCTGAGTGTTTGCACACATGTACAACAGGCATGGTTAAACTATAACGTTTTTAGGGCTAATCATGTTTCTCTCGAGGAGAAAACGCGTTTAAAGCCATAAAAAGATCTCACTGTGTTTTGGCATTGACCAAGCTACCAACAAACCTAAAAAATGATCAGAACTGGAGAAATTACACATTGACATTGGGTGAAATCATGTAACTCTTAAGGACGTGTTGCAGACTTGTTGAATAGATTCATTTTTCTTGTTTTGTTTGTTTTTGATGAAATTGTGCTTTTCTCGTCGAGAAAAGGCGTTTAACGCGATAAAAAGGTTTAGTGCGTTATGAATACGGGCTGGCTTACCAAAAGTACAAATGTGAACCAAATAAGGCCGGGAGTCGTTTTTATTGCTTAAAACACGATTTCTCGACCAGAATATGCTTTTTCAAAAAAGCCATGTTCCCATGGCGAGAGACTCGTTTTCTGTGAGAAAATGCATTAAAAGGAGGGATTTCATCAGAAACACTATAAATACATATTGTACTTGTCTGAAAACGCACAGAACCTTGAAATAGAAGGTTTCTCACCAAAAAACACATTGGTGAAACCCCTATCTTAAGGCTCTGAGTGTTTGCACACATGTACAACAGGCATGGTTAAACTATAACGTTTTTAGTGAAATCATGTTTCTCTCGAGGAGAAAACGCGTTTAAAGCCATAAAAAGATCTCACTGTGTTTTGGCATTGACCAAGCTACCAACAAACCTAAAAAATGATCAGAACTGGACAAATTACATATTGACATTGGGTAAAATCATGTAACTCTTAAGGACGTGTTGTAGACTTGTTGAATACATTCATTTTTCTTGTTTTGTTTGTTTTTGATGAAATTGTGCTTTTCTCGTCGAGAAAAGGCGTTTAACGCGATAAAAAGGTTTAGTGCGTTATGAATACGGGTTAGCTTACCAAAAGTACAAATGTGAACTAAATAAGGCCGGGAGTCGTTTTTATTGTTTAAAACACGATTTCTCGACGAGAATATGCTTTTTCAAAAAAGCCATGTTCCCATGGCGAGAGACTCGTTTTCTGTGAGAAAATGCATTAAAAGGAGGGATTTCATCAGAAACACTATAAATACATATTGTACTTGTCGGAAAACGCACAGAACCTTGAAATAGAAGGTTTCTCACCAAAAAACACATTGGTGAAACCCCTATCTTAAGGCTCTGAGTGTTTGCACACATGTACAACAGGCATGGTTAAACTATAACGTTTTTAGGGCTAATCATGTTTCTCTCGAGGAGAAAACGCGTTTAAAGCCATAAAAAGATCTCACTGTGTTTTGGCATTGACCAAGCTACCAACAAACCTAAAAAATGATCAGAACTGGAGAAATTACACATTGACATTGGGTGAAATCATGTAACTCTTAAGGACGTGTTGCAGACTTGTTGAATAGATTCATTTTTCTTGTTTTGTTTGTTTTTGATGAAATTGCTTTTCTCGTCGAGAAAAGGCGTTTAACGCGATAAAAAGGTTTAGTGCGTTATGAATACGGGCTAGCTTACCAAAAGTACAAATGTGAACTAAATAAGGCCGGGAGTCGTTTTTATTGCTTAAAACACGATTTCTCGACCAGAATATGCTTTTTCAAAAAAGCCATGTTCCCATGGCGAGAGACTCGTTTTCTGTGAGAAAATGCATTAAAAGGAGGGATTTCATCAGAAACACTATAAATACATATTGTACTTGTCTGAAAACGCACAGAACCTTGAAATAGAAGGTTTCTCACCAAAAAACACATTGGTGAAACCCCTATCTTAAGGCTCTGAGTGTTTGCACACATGTACAACAGGCATGGTTAAACTATAACGTTTTTAGTGAAATCATGTTTCTCTCGAGGAGAAAACGCGTTTAAAGCCATAAAAAGATCTCACTGTGTTTTGGCATTGACCAAGCTACCAACAAACCTAAAAAATGATCAGAACTGGACAAATTACATATTGACATTGGGTAAAATCATGTAACTCTTAAGGACGTGTTGTAGACTTGTTGAATACATTCATTTTTCTTGTTTTGTTTGTTTTTGATGAAATTGTGCTTTTCTCGTCGAGAAAAGGCGTTTAACGCGATAAAAAGGTTTAGTGCGTTATGAATACGGGTTAGCTTACCAAAAGTACAAATGTGAACTAAATAAGGCCGGGAGTCGTTTTTATTGCTTAAAACACGATTTCTCGACCAGAATATGCTTTTTCAAAAAAGCCATGTTCCCATGGCGAGAGACTCGTTTTCTGTGAGAAAATGCATTAAAAGGAGGGATTTCATCAGAAACACTATAAATACATATTGTACTTGTCTGAAAACGCACAGAACCTTGAAATAGAAGGTTTCTCACCAAAAAACACATTGGTGAAACCCCTATCTTAAGGCTCTGAGTGTTTGCACACATGTACAACAGGCATGGTTAAACTATAACGTTTTTAGTGAAATCATGTTTCTCTCGAGGAGAAAACGCGTTTAAAGCCATAAAAAGATCTCACTGTGTTTTGGCATTGACCAAGCTACCAACAAACCTAAAAAATGATCAGAACTGGAGAAATTACACATTGACATTGGGTGAAATCATGTAACTCTTAAGGACGTGTTGCAGACTTGTTGAATAGATTCATTTTTCTTGTTTTGTTTGTTTTTGATGAAATTGTGCTTTTTTCGTCGAGAAAAGGCGTTTAACGCGATAAAAAGGTTTAGTGCGTTATGAATACGGGCTGGCTTACCAAAAGTACAAATGTGAACCAAATAAGGCCGGGAGTCGTTTTTATTGCTTAAAACACGATTTCTCGACCAGAATATGCTTTTTAAAAAAAGCCATGTTCCCATGTGGCGAGAGACTCGTTTTCTGTGAGAAAATGCATTAAAAGGAGGGATTTCATCAGAAACACTATAAATACATATTGTACTTGTCTGAAAACGCACAGAACCTTGAAATAGAAGGTTTCTCACCAAAAAACACATTGGTGAAACCCCTATCTTAAGGCTCTGAGTGTTTGCACACATGTACAACAGGCATGGTTAAACTATAACGTTTTTAGTGAAATCATGTTTCTCTCGAGGAGAAAACGCGTTTAAAGCCATAAAAAGATCTCACTGTGTTTTGGCATTGACCAAGCTACCAACAAACCTAAAAAATGATCAGAACTGGAGAAATTACACATTGACATTGGGTGAAATCATGTAACTCTTAAGGACGTGTTGCAGACTTGTTGAATAGATTCATTTTTCTTGTTTTGTTTGTTTTTGATGAAATTGTGCTTTTCTCGTCGAGAAAAGGCGTTTAACGCGATAAAAAGGTTTAGTGCGTTATGAATACGGGCTGGCTTACCAAAAGTACAAATGTGAACCAAATAAGGCCGGGAGTCGTTTTTATTGCTTAAAACACGATTTCTCGACCAGAATATGCTTTTTCAAAAAAGCCATGTTCCCATGGCGAGAGACTCGTTTTCTGTGAGAAAATGCATTAAAAGGAGGGATTTCATGAGAAACACTATAAATACATATTGTACTTGTCTGAAAACGCACAGAACCTTGAAATAGAAGGTTTCTCACCAAAAAACACATTGGTGAAACCCCTATCTTAAGGCTCTGAGTGTTTGCACACATGTACAACAGGCATGGTTAAACTATAACGTTTTTAGGGCTAATCATGTTTCTCTCGAGGAGAAAACGCGTTTAAAGCCATAAAAAGATCTCACTGTTTTTTGGCATTGACCAAGCTACCAACAAACCTAAAAAATGATCAGAACTGGAGAAATTACACATTGACATTGGGTGAAATCATGTAACTCTTAAGGACGTGTTGCAGACTTGTTGAATAGATTCATTTTTCTTGTTTTGTTTGTTTTTGATGAAATTGTGCTTTTCTCGTCGAGAAAAGGCGTTTAACGCGATAAAAAGGTTTAGTGCGTTATGAATACGGGCTAGCTTACCAAAAGTACAAATGTGAACTAAATAAGGCCGGGAGTCGTTTTTATTGCTTAAAACACGATTTCTCGACCAGAATATGCTTTTTCAAAAAAGCCATGTTCCCATGGCGAGAGACTCGTTTTCTGTGAGAAAATGCATTAAAAGGAGGGATTTCATCAGAAACACTATAAATACATATTGTACTTGTCTGAAAACGCACAGAACCTTGAAATAGAAGGTTTCTCACCAAAAAACACATTGGTGAAACCCCTATCTTAAGGCTCTGAGTGTTTGCACACATGTACAACAGGCATGGTTAAACTATAACGTTTTTAGTGAAATCATGTTTCTCTCGAGGAGAAAACGCGTTTAAAGCCATAAAAAGATCTCACTGTGTTTTGGCATTGACCAAGCTACCAACAAACCTAAAAAATGATCAGAACTGGAGAAATTACACATTGACATTGGGTGAAATCATGTAACTCTTAAGGACGTGTTGCAGACTTGTTGAATAGATTCATTTTTCTTGTTTTGTTTGTTTTTGATGAAATTGTGCTTTTCTCGTCGAGAAAAGGCGTTTAACGCGATAAAAAGGTTTAGTGCGTTATGAATACGGGCTGGCTTACCAAAAGTACAAATGTGAACCAAATAAGGCCGGGAGTCGTTTTTATTGCTTAAAACACGATTTCTCGACCAGAATATGCTTTTTCAAAAAAGCCATGTTCCCATGTGGCGAGAGACTCGTTTTCTGTGAGAAAATGCATTAAAAGGAGGGATTTCATCAGAAACACTATAAATACATATTGTACTTGTCTGAAAACGCACAGAACCTTGAAATAGAAGGTTTCGCACCAAAAAACACATTGGTGAAACCCCTATCTTAAGGCTCTGAGTGTTTGCATACATGTACAAACAGGCATGTTTAAACTATAACGTTTTTAGTGAAATCATGTTTCTCTCGAGGAGAAAATGCGTTTAAAGCCATAAAAAGATCTCACTGTGTTTTGGCATTGACCAAGCTACCAACAACCTAAAAAATGATCAGAACTGGAGAAATTACATATTGACATTGGGTGAAATCACGTAACTCTTAAGGACGTGTTGCAGACTTGTTGAATAGATTCATTTTTCTTGTTTTGTTTGTTTTTGATGAAATTGTGCTTTTCTCGTCGAGAAAAGGCGTTTAACGCGATAAAAAGGTTTAGTGCGTTATGAATACGGGCTAGCTTACCAAAAGTACAAATGTGAACTAAATAAGGCCGGGAGTCGTTTTTATTGCTTAAAACACGATTTCTCGACCAGAATATGCTTTTTCAAAAAAGCCATGTTCCCATGGCGAGACTCGTTTTCTGTGAGAAAATGCATTAAAAGGAGGGATTTCATGAGAAACACTATAAATACATATTGTACTTGTCTGAAAACGCACAGAACCTTGAAATAGAAGGTTTCTCACCAAAAAACACATTGGTGAAACCCCTATCTTAAGGCTCTGAGTGTTTGCACACATGTACAACAGGCATGGTTAAACTATAACGTTTTTAGTGAAATCATGTTTCTCTCGAGGAGAAAACGCGTTTAAAGCCATAAAAAGATCTCACTGTGTTTTGGCATTGACCAAGCTACCAACAAACCTAAAAAATGATCAGAACTGGACAAATTACATATTGACATTGGGTAAAATCATGTAACTCTTAAGGACGTGTTGTAGACTTGTTGAATACATTCATTTTTCTTGTTTTGTTTGTTTTTGATGAAATTGTGCTTTTCTCGTCGAGAAAAGGCGTTTAACGCGATAAAAAGGTTTAGTGCGTTATGAATACGGGTTAGCTTACCAAAAGTACAAATGTGAACTAAATAAGGCCGGGAGTCGTTTTTATTGTTTAAAACACGATTTCTCGACGAGAATATGCTTTTTCAAAAAAGCCATGTTCCCATGGCGAGAGACTCGTTTTCTGTGAGAAAATGCATTAAAAGGAGGGATTTCATCAGAAACACTATAAATACATATTGTACTTGTCGGAAAACGCACAGAACCTTGAAATAGAAGGTTTCTCACCAAAAAACACATTGGTGAAACCCCTATCTTAAGGCTCTGAGTGTTTGCACACATGTACAACAGGCATGGTTAAACTATAACGTTTTTAGGGCTAATCATGTTTCTCTCGAGGAGAAAACGCGTTTAAAGCCATAAAAAGATCTCACTGTGTTTTGGCATTGACCAAGCTACCAACAAACCTAAAAAATGATCAGAACTGGAGAAATTACACATTGACATTGGGTGAAATCATGTAACTCTTAAGGACGTGTTGCAGACTTGTTGAATAGATTCATTTTTCTTGTTTTGTTTGTTTTTGATGAAATTGCTTTTCTCGTCGAGAAAAGGCGTTTAACGCGATAAAAAGGTTTAGTGCGTTATGAATACGGGCTAGCTTACCAAAAGTACAAATGTGAACTAAATAAGGCCGGGAGTCGTTTTTATTGCTTAAAACACGATTTCTCGACCAGAATATGCTTTTTCAAAAAAGCCATGTTCCCATGGCGAGAGACTCGTTTTCTGTGAGAAAATGCATTAAAAGGAGGGATTTCATCAGAAACACTATAAATACATATTGTACTTGTCTGAAAACGCACAGAACCTTGAAATAGAAGGTTTCTCACCAAAAAACACATTGGTGAAACCCCTATCTTAAGGCTCTGAGTGTTTGCACACATGTACAACAGGCATGGTTAAACTATAACGTTTTTAGTGAAATCATGTTTCTCTCGAGGAGAAAACGCGTTTAAAGCCATAAAAAGATCTCACTGTGTTTTGGCATTGACCAAGCTACCAACAAACCTAAAAAATGATCAGAACTGGACAAATTACATATTGACATTGGGTAAAATCATGTAACTCTTAAGGACGTGTTGTAGACTTGTTGAATACATTCATTTTTCTTGTTTTGTTTGTTTTTGATGAAATTGTGCTTTTCTCGTCGAGAAAAGGCGTTTAACGCGATAAAAAGGTTTAGTGCGTTATGAATACGGGTTAGCTTACCAAAAGTACAAATGTGAACTAAATAAGGCCGGGAGTCGTTTTTATTGCTTAAAACACGATTTCTCGACCAGAATATGCTTTTTCAAAAAAGCCATGTTCCCATGGCGAGAGACTCGTTTTCTGTGAGAAAATGCATTAAAAGGAGGGATTTCATCAGAAACACTATAAATACATATTGTACTTGTCTGAAAACGCACAGAACCTTGAAATAGAAGGTTTCTCACCAAAAAACACATTGGTGAAACCCCTATCTTAAGGCTCTGAGTGTTTGCACACATGTACAACAGGCATGGTTAAACTATAACGTTTTTAGTGAAATCATGTTTCTCTCGAGGAGAAAACGCGTTTAAAGCCATAAAAAGATCTCACTGTGTTTTGGCATTGACCAAGCTACCAACAAACCTAAAAAATGATCAGAACTGGAGAAATTACACATTGACATTGGGTGAAATCATGTAACTCTTAAGGACGTGTTGCAGACTTGTTGAATAGATTCATTTTTCTTGTTTTGTTTGTTTTTGATGAAATTGTGCTTTTTTCGTCGAGAAAAGGCGTTTAACGCGATAAAAAGGTTTAGTGCGTTATGAATACGGGCTGGCTTACCAAAAGTACAAATGTGAACCAAATAAGGCCGGGAGTCGTTTTTATTGCTTAAAACACGATTTCTCGACCAGAATATGCTTTTTAAAAAAAGCCATGTTCCCATGTGGCGAGAGACTCGTTTTCTGTGAGAAAATGCATTAAAAGGAGGGATTTCATCAGAAACACTATAAATACATATTGTACTTGTCTGAAAACGCACAGAACCTTGAAATAGAAGGTTTCTCACCAAAAAACACATTGGTGAAACCCCTATCTTAAGGCTCTGAGTGTTTGCACACATGTACAACAGGCATGGTTAAACTATAACGTTTTTAGTGAAATCATGTTTCTCTCGAGGAGAAAACGCGTTTAAAGCCATAAAAAGATCTCACTGTGTTTTGGCATTGACCAAGCTACCAACAAACCTAAAAAATGATCAGAACTGGAGAAATTACACATTGACATTGGGTGAAATCATGTAACTCTTAAGGACGTGTTGCAGACTTGTTGAATAGATTCATTTTTCTTGTTTTGTTTGTTTTTGATGAAATTGTGCTTTTCTCGTCGAGAAAAGGCGTTTAACGCGATAAAAAGGTTTAGTGCGTTATGAATACGGGCTGGCTTACCAAAAGTACAAATGTGAACCAAATAAGGCCGGGAGTCGTTTTTATTGCTTAAAACACGATTTCTCGACCAGAATATGCTTTTTCAAAAAAGCCATGTTCCCATGGCGAGAGACTCGTTTTCTGTGAGAAAATGCATTAAAAGGAGGGATTTCATGAGAAACACTATAAATACATATTGTACTTGTCTGAAAACGCACAGAACCTTGAAATAGAAGGTTTCTCACCAAAAAACACATTGGTGAAACCCCTATCTTAAGGCTCTGAGTGTTTGCACACATGTACAACAGGCATGGTTAAACTATAACGTTTTTAGGGCTAATCATGTTTCTCTCGAGGAGAAAACGCGTTTAAAGCCATAAAAAGATCTCACTGTTTTTTGGCATTGACCAAGCTACCAACAAACCTAAAAAATGATCAGAACTGGAGAAATTACACATTGACATTGGGTGAAATCATGTAACTCTTAAGGACGTGTTGCAGACTTGTTGAATAGATTCATTTTTCTTGTTTTGTTTGTTTTTGATGAAATTGTGCTTTTCTCGTCGAGAAAAGGCGTTTAACGCGATAAAAAGGTTTAGTGCGTTATGAATACGGGCTAGCTTACCAAAAGTACAAATGTGAACTAAATAAGGCCGGGAGTCGTTTTTATTGCTTAAAACACGATTTCTCGACCAGAATATGCTTTTTCAAAAAAGCCATGTTCCCATGGCGAGAGACTCGTTTTCTGTGAGAAAATGCATTAAAAGGAGGGATTTCATGAGAAACACTATAAATACATATTGTACTTGTCTGAAAACGCACAGAACCTTGAAATAGAAGGTTTCTCACCAAAAAACACATTGGTGAAACCCCTATCTTAAGGCTCTGAGTGTTTGCACACATGTACAACAGGCATGGTTAAACTATAATGTTTTTAGTGAAATCATGTTTCTCTCGAGGAGAAAACGCGTTTAAAGCCATAAAAAGATCTCACTGTGTTTTGGCATTGACCAAGCTACCAACAAACCTAAAAAATGATCAGAACTGGAGAAATTACACATTGACATTGGGTGAAATCATGTAACTCTTAAGGACGTGTTGCAGACTTGTTGAATAGATTCATTTTTCTTGTTTTGTTTGTTTTTGATGAAATTGTGCTTTTCTCGTCGAGAAAAGGCGTTTAACGCGATAAAAAGGTTTAGTGCGTTATGAATACGGGCTGGCTTACCAAAAGTACAAATGTGAACCAAATAAGGCCGGGAGTCGTTTTTATTGCTTAAAACACGATTTCTCGACCAGAATATGCTTTTTCAAAAAAGCCATGTTCCCATGTGGCGAGAGACTCGTTTTCTGTGAGAAAATGCATTAAAAGGAGGGATTTCATCAGAAACACTATAAATACATATTGTACTTGTCTGAAAACGCACAGAACCTTGAAATAGAAGGTTTCGCACCAAAAAACACATTGGTGAAACCCCTATCTTAAGGCTCTGAGTGTTTGCATACATGTACAAACAGGCATGTTTAAACTATAACGTTTTTAGTGAAATCATGTTTCTCTCGAGGAGAAAATGCGTTTAAAGCCATAAAAAGATCTCACTGTGTTTTGGCATTGACCAAGCTACCAACAACCTAAAAAATGATCAGAACTGGAGAAATTACATATTGACATTGGGTGAAATCACGTAACTCTTAAGGACGTGTTGCAGACTTGTTGAATAGATTCATTTTTCTTGTTTTGTTTGTTTTTGATGAAATTGTGCTTTTCTCGTCGAGAAAAGGCGTTTAACGCGATAAAAAGGTTTAGTGCGTTATGAATACGGGCTAGCTTACCAAAAGTACAAATGTGAACTAAATAAGGCCGGGAGTCGTTTTTATTGCTTAAAACACGATTTCTCGACCAGAATATGCTTTTTCAAAAAAGCCATGTTCCCATGGCGAGACTCGTTTTCTGTGAGAAAATGCATTAAAAGGAGGGATTTCATGAGAAACACTATAAATACATATTGTACTTGTCTGAAAACGCACAGAACCTTGAAATAGAAGGTTTCTCACCAAAAAACACATTGGTGAAACCCCTATCTTAAGGCTCTGAGTGTTTGCACACATGTACAACAGGCATGGTTAAACTATAACGTTTTTAGTGAAATCATGTTTCTCTCGAGGAGAAAACGCGTTTAAAGCCATAAAAAGATCTCACTGTGTTTTGGCATTGACCAAGCTACCAACAAACCTAAAAAATGATCAGAACTGGAGAAATTACACATTGACATTGGGTGAAATCATGTAACTCTTAAGGACGTGTTGCAGACTTGTTGAATAGATTCATTTTTCTTGTTTTGTTTGTTTTTGATGAAATTGTGCTTTTCTCGTCGAGAAAAGGCGTTTAACGCGATAAAAAGGTTTAGTGCGTTATGAATACGGGCTGGCTTACCAAAAGTACAAATGTGAACCAAATAAGGCCGGGAGTCGTTTTTATTGCTTAAAACACGATTTCTCGACCAGAATATGCTTTTTCAAAAAAGCCATGTTCCCATGTGGCGAGAGACTCGTTTTCTGTGAGAAAATGCATTAAAAGGAGGGATTTCATCAGAAACACTATAAATACATATTGTACTTGTCTGAAAACGCACAGAACCTTGAAATAGAAGGTTTCTCACCAAAAAACACATTGGTGAAACCCCTATCTTAAGGCTCTGAGTGTTTGCATACATGTACAAACAGGCATGTTTAAACTATAACGTTTTTAGTGAAATCATGTTTCTCTCGAGGAGAAAACGCGTTTAAAGCCATAAAAAGATCTCACTGTGTTTTGGCATTGACCAAGCTACCAACAACCTAAAAAATGATCAGAACTGGAGAAATTACATATTGACATTGGGTGAAATCACGTAACTCTTAAGGACGTGTTGCAGACTTGTTGAATAGATTCATTTTTCTTGTTTTGTTTGTTTTTGATGAAATTGTGCTTTTCTCGTCGAGAAAAGGCGTTTAACGCGATAAAAAGGTTTAGTGCGTTATGAATACGGGCTAGCTTACCAAAAGTACAAATGTGAACTAAATAAGGCCGGGAGTCGTTTTTATTGCTTAAAACACGATTTCTCGACCAGAATATGCTTTTTCAAAAAAGCCATGTTCCCATGGCGAGACTCGTTTTCTGTGAGAAAATGCATTAAAAGGAGGGATTTCATGAGAAACACTATAAATACATATTGTACTTGTCTGAAAACGCACAGAACCTTGAAATAGAAGGTTTCTCACCAAAAAACACATTGGTGAAACCCCTATCTTAAGGCTCTGAGTGTTTGCACACATGTACAAACAGGCATGTTTAAACTATAACGTTTTTAGTGAAATCATGTTTCTCTCGAGGAGAAAACGCGTTTAAAGCCATAAAAAGATCTCACTGTGTTTTGGCATTGACCAAGCTACCAACAACCTAAAAAATGATCAGAACTGGAGAAATTACATATTGACATTGGGTGAAATCACGTAACTCTTAAGGACGTGTTGCAGACTTGTTGAATAGATTCATTTTTCTTGTTTTGTTTGTTTTTGATGAAATTGTGCTTTTCTCGTCGAGAAAAGGCGTTTAACGCGATAAAAAGGTTTAGTGCGTTATGAATACGGGCTAGCTTACCAAAAGTACAAATGTGAACTAAATAAGGCCGGGAGTCGTTTTTATTGCTTAAAACACGATTTCTCGACCAGAATATGCTTTTTCAAAAAAGCCATGTTCCCATGGCGAGAGACTCGTTTTCTGTGAGAAAATGCATTAAAAGGAGGGATTTCATGAGAAACACTATAAATACATATTGTACTTGTCTGAAAACGCACAGAACCTTGAAATAGAAGGTTTCTCACCAAAAAACACATTGGTGAAACCCCTATCTTAAGGCTCTGAGTGTTTGCACACATGTACAACAGGCATGGTTAAACTATAACGTTTTTAGTGAAATCATGTTTCTCTCGAGGAGAAAACGCGTTTAAAGCCATAAAAAGATCTCACTGTGTTTTGGCATTGACCAAGCTACCAACAAACCTAAAAAATGATCAGAACTGGAGAAATTACACATTGACATTGGGTGAAATCATGTAACTCTTAAGGACGTGTTGCAGACTTGTTGAACAGATTCATTTTTCTTGTTTTGTTTGTTTTTGATGAAATTGTGCTTTTCTCGTCGAGAAAAGGCGTTTAACGCGATAAAAAGGTTTAGTGCGTTATGAATACGGGCTGGCTTACCAAAAGTACAAATGTGAACCAAATAAGGCCGGGAGTCGTTTTTATTGCTTAAAACACGATTTCTCGACCAGAATATGCTTTTTAAAAAAAGCCATGTTCCCATGTGGCGAGAGACTCGTTTTCTGTGAGAAAATGCATTAAAAGGAGGGATTTCATCAGAAACACTATAAATACATATTGTACTTGTCTGAAAACGCACAGAACCTTGAAATAGAAGGTTTCTCACCAAAAAACACATTGGTGAAACCCCTATCTTAAGGCTCTGAGTGTTTGCATACATGTACAAACAGGCATGTTTAAACTATAACGTTTTTAGTGAAATCATGTTTCTCTCGAGGAGAAAACGCGTTTAAAGCCATAAAAAGATCTCACTGTGTTTTGGCATTGACCAAGCTACCAACAACCTAAAAAATGATCAGAACTGGAGAAATTACATATTGACATTGGGTGAAATCACGTAACTCTTAAGGACGTGTTGCAGACTTGTTGAATAGATTCATTTTTCTTGTTTTGTTTGTTTTTGATGAAATTGTGCTTTTCTCGTCGAGAAAAGGCGTTTAACGCGATAAAAAGGTTTAGTGCGTTATGAATACGGGCTAGCTTACCAAAACTACAAATGTGAACTAAATAAGGCCGGGAGTCGTTTTTATTGCTTAAAACACGATTTCTCGACCAGAATATGCTTTTTCAAAAAAGCCATGTTCCCATGGCGAGAGACTCGTTTTCTGTGAGAAAATGCATTAAAAGGAGGGATTTCATCAGAAACACTATAAATACATATTGTACTTGTCGGAAAACGCACAGAACCTTGAAATAGAAGGTTTCTCACCAAAAAACACATTGGTGAAACCCCTATCTTAAGGCTCTGAGTGTTTGAGCACATGTACAACAGGCATGTTTAAACTATAACGTTTTTAGTGAAATCATGTTTCTCTCGAGGAGAAAACGCGTTTAAAGCCATAAAAAGATCTCACTGTGTTTTGGCATTGACCAAGCTACCAACAACCTAAAAAATGATCAGAACTGGAGAAATTACATATTGACATTGGGTGAAATCACGTAACTCTTAAGGACGTGTTGCAGACTTGTTGAATAGATTCATTTTTCTTGTTTTGTTTGTTTTTGATGAAATTGTGCTTTTCTCGTCGAGAAAAGGCGTTTAACGCGATAAAAAGGTTTAGTGCGTTATGAATACGGGCTAGCTTACCAAAAGTACAAATGTGAACTAAATAAGGCCGGGAGTCGTTTTTATTGCTTAAAACACGATTTCTCGACCAGAATATGCTTTTTCAAAAAAGCCATGTTCCCATGGCGAGACTCGTTTTCTGTGAGAAAATGCATTAAAAGGAGGGATTTCATGAGAAACACTATAAATACATATTGTACTTGTCTGAAAACGCACAGAACCTTGAAATAGAAGGTTTCTCACCAAAAAACACATTGGTGAAACCCCTATCTTAAGGCTCTGAGTGTTTGCACACATGTACAAACAGGCATGTTTAAACTATAACGTTTTTAGTGAAATCATGTTTCTCTCGAGGAGAAAACGCGTTTAAAGCCATAAAAAGATCTCACTGTGTTTTGGCATTGACCAAGCTACCAACAACCTAAAAAATGATCAGAACTGGAGAAATTACATATTGACATTGGGTGAAATCACGTAACTCTTAAGGACGTGTTGCAGACTTGTTGAATAGATTCATTTTTCTTGTTTTGTTTGTTTTTGATGAAATTGTGCTTTTCTCGTCGAGAAAAGGCGTTTAACGCGATAAAAAGGTTTAGTGCGTTATGAATACGGGCTAGCTTACCAAAAGTACAAATGTGAACTAAATAAGGCCGGGAGTCGTTTTTATTGCTTAAAACACGATTTCTCGACCAGAATATGCTTTTTCAAAAAAGCCATGTTCCCATGGCGAGAGACTCGTTTTCTGTGAGAAAATGCATTAAAAGGAGGGATTTCATGAGAAACACTATAAATACATATTGTACTTGTCTGAAAACGCACAGAACCTTGAAATAGAAGGTTTCTCACCAAAAAACACATTGGTGAAACCCCTATCTTAAGGCTCTGAGTGTTTGCACACATGTACAACAGGCATGGTTAAACTATAACGTTTTTAGTGAAATCATGTTTCTCTCGAGGAGAAAACGCGTTTAAAGCCATAAAAAGATCTCACTGTGTTTTGGCATTGACCAAGCTACCAACAAACCTAAAAAATGATCAGAACTGGAGAAATTACACATTGACATTGGGTGAAATCATGTAACTCTTAAGGACGTGTTGCAGACTTGTTGAATAGATTCATTTTTCTTGTTTTGTTTGTTTTTGATGAAATTGTGCTTTTCTCGTCGAGAAAAGGCGTTTAACGCGATAAAAAGGTTTAGTGCGTTATGAATACGGGCTGGCTTACCAAAAGTACAAATGTGAACCAAATAAGGCCTGGAGTCGTTTTTATTGCTTAAAACACGATTTCTCGACCAGAATATGCTTTTTAAAAAAAGCCATGTTCCCATGTGGCGAGAGACTCGTTTTCTGTGAGAAAATGCATTAAAAGGAGGGATTTCATCAGAAACACTATAAATACATATTGTACTTGTCTGAAAACGCACAGAACCTTGAAATAGAAGGTTTCTCACCAAAAAACACATTGGTGAAACCCCTATCTTAAGGCTCTGAGTGTTTGCATACATGTACAAACAGGCATGTTTAAACTATAACGTTTTTAGTGAAATCATGTTTCTCTCGAGGAGAAAACGCGTTTAAAGCCATAAAAAGATCTCACTGTGTTTTGGCATTGACCACGCTACCAACAAACCTAAAAAATGATCAGAACTGGAGAAATTACATATTGACATTGGGTGAAATCACGTAACTCTTAAGGACGTGTTGCAGACTTGTTGAATAGATTCATTTTTCTTGTTTTGTTTGTTTTTGATGAAATTGTGCTTTTCTCGTCGAGAAAAGGCGTTTAACGCGATAAAAAGGTTTAGTGCGTTATGAATACGGGCTAGCTTACCAAAACTACAAATGTGAACTAAATAAGGCCGGGAGTCGTTTTTATTGCTTAAAACACGATTTCTCGACCAGAATATGCTTTTTCAAAAAAGCCATGTTCCCATGGCGAGAGACTCGTTTTCTGTGAGAAAATGCATTAAAAGGAGGGATTTCATCAGAAACACTATAAATACATATTGTACTTGTCGGAAAACGCACAGAACCTTGAAATAGAAGGTTTCTCACCAAAAAACACATTGGTGAAACCCCTATCTTAAGGCTCTGAGTGTTTGAGCACATGTACAACAGGCATGTTTAAACTATAACGTTTTTAGTGAAATCATGTTTCTCTCGAGGAGAAAACGCGTTTAAAGCCATAAAAAGATCTCACTGTGTTTTGGCATTGACCAAGCTACCAACAACCTAAAAAATGATCAGAACTGGAGAAATTACATATTGACATTGGGTGAAATCATGTAACTCTTAAGGACGTGTTGCAGACTTGTTGAATAGATTCATTTTTCTTGTTTTGTTTGTTTTTGATGAAATTGCTTTTCTCGTCGAGAAAAGGCGTTTAACATGATAAAAAGGTTTAGTGCGTTATGAATACGGGCTAGCTTACCAAAAGTACAAATGTGAACTAAATAAGGCCGGGAGTCGTTTTTATTGCTTAAAATACGATTTCTCGACCAGAATATGCTTTTTCAAAAAAGCCATGTTCCCATGGCGAGAGACTCGTTTTCTGTGAGAAAATGCATTAAAAGGAGGGATTTCATCAGAAACACTATAAATACATATTGTACTTGTCTGAAAACGCACAGAACCTTGAAATAGAAGGTTTCTTACCAAAAAACACATTGGTGAAACCCCTATCTTAAGGCTCTGAGTGTTTGCACACATGTACAACAGGCATGGTTAAACTATAACGTTTTTAGTGAAATCATGTTTCTCTCGAGGAGAAAACGCGTTTAAAGCCATAAAAAGATCTCACTGTGTTTTGGCATTGACCAAGCTACCAACAACCTAAAAAATGATCAGAACTGGAGAAATTACATATTGACATTGGGTGAAATCATGTAACTCTTAAGGACGTGTTGCAGACTTGTTGAATAGATTCATTTTTCTTGTTTTGTTTGTTTTTGATGAAATTGCTTTTCTCGTCGAGAAAAGGCGTTTAACGCGATAAAAAGGTTTAGTGCGTTATGAATACGGGCTGGCTTACCAAAAGTACAAATGTGAACCAAATAAGGCCGGGAGTCGTTTTTATTGCTTAAAACACGATTTCTCGACCAGAATATGCTTTTTCAAAAAAGCCATGTTCCCATGTGGCGAGAGACTCGTTTTCTGTGAGAAAATGCATTAAAAGGAGGGATTTCATCAGAAACACTATAAATACATATTGTACTTGTCTGAAAACGCACAGAACCTTGAAATAGAAGGTTTCTCACCAAAAAACACATTGGTGAAACCCCTATCTTAAGGCTCTGAGTGTTTGCATACATGTACAAACAGGCATGTTTAAACTATAACGTTTTTAGTGAAATCATGTTTCTCTCGAGGAGAAAACGCGTTTAAAGCCATAAAAAGATCTCACTGTGTTTTGGCATTGACCAAGCTACCAACAACCTAAAAAATGATCAGAACTGGAGAAATTACATATTGACATTGGGTGAAATCACGTAACTCTTAAGGACGTGTTGCAGACTTGTTGAATAGATTCATTTTTCTTGTTTTGTTTGTTTTTGATGAAATTGTGCTTTTCTCGTCGAGAAAAGGCGTTTAACGCGATAAAAAGGTTTAGTGCGTTATGAATACGGGCTAGCTTACCAAAAGTACAAATGTGAACTAAATAAGGCCGGGAGTCGTTTTTATTGCTTAAAACACGATTTCTCGACCAGAATATGCTTTTTCAAAAAAGCCATGTTCCCATGGCGAGACTCGTTTTCTGTGAGAAAATGCATTAAAAGGAGGGATTTCATGAGAAACACTATAAATACATATTGTACTTGTCTGAAAACGCACAGAACCTTGAAATAGAAGGTTTCTCACCAAAAAACACATTGGTGAAACCCCTATCTTAAGGCTCTGAGTGTTTGCACACATGTACAAACAGGCATGTTTAAACTATAACGTTTTTAGTGAAATCATGTTTCTCTCGAGGAGAAAACGCGTTTAAAGCCATAAAAAGATCTCACTGTGTTTTGGCATTGACCAAGCTACCAACAACCTAAAAAATGATCAGAACTGGAGAAATTACATATTGACATTGGGTGAAATCACGTAACTCTTAAGGACGTGTTGCAGACTTGTTGAATAGATTCATTTTTCTTGTTTTGTTTGTTTTTGATGAAATTGTGCTTTTCTCGTCGAGAAAAGGCGTTTAACGCGATAAAAAGGTTTAGTGCGTTATGAATACGGGCTAGCTTACCAAAAGTACAAATGTGAACTAAATAAGGCCGGGAGTCGTTTTTATTGCTTAAAACACGATTTCTCGACCAGAATATGCTTTTTCAAAAAAGCCATGTTCCCATGGCGAGAGACTCGTTTTCTGTGAGAAAATGCATTAAAAGGAGGGATTTCATCAGAAACACTATAAATACATATTGTACTTGTCGGAAAACGCACAGAACCTTGAAATAGAAGGTTTCTCACCAAAAAACACATTGGTGAAACCCCTATCTTAAGGCTCTGAGTGTTTGCACACATGTACAACAGGCATGGTTAAACTATAACGTTTTTAGTGAAATCATGTTTCTCTCGAGGAGAAAACGCGTTTAAAGCCATAAAAAGATCTCACTGTGTTTTGGCATTGACCAAGCTACCAACAAACCTAAAAAATGATCAGAACTGGAGAAATTACACATTGACATTGGGTGAAATCATGTAACTCTTAAGGACGTGTTGCAGACTTGTTGAATAGATTCATTTTTCTTGTTTTGTTTGTTTTTGATGAAATTGTGCTTTTCTCGTCGAGAAAAGGCGTTTAACGCGATAAAAAGGTTTAGTGCGTTATGAATACGGGCTGGCTTACCAAAAGTACAAATGTGAACCAAATAAGGCCGGGAGTCGTTTTTATTGCTTAAAACACGATTTCTCGACCAGAATATGCTTTTTCAAAAAAGCAATGTTCCCATGTGGCGAGAGACTCGTTTTCTGTGAGAAAATGCATTAAAAGGAGGGATTTCATCAGAAACACTATAAATACATATTGTACTTGTCTGAAAACGCACAGAACCTTGAAATAGAAGGTTTCTCACCAAAAAACACATTGGTGAAACCCCTATCTTAAGGCTCTGAGTGTTTGCATACATGTACAAACAGGCATGTTTAAACTATAACGTTTTTAGTGAAATCATGTTTCTCTCGAGGAGAAAACGCGTTTAAAGCCATAAAAAGATCTCACTGTGTTTTGGCATTGACCAAGCTACCAACAACCTAAAAAATGATCAGAACTGGAGAAATTACATATTGACATTGGGTGAAATCACGTAACTCTTAAGGACGTGTTGCAGACTTGTTGAATAGATTCATTTTTCTTGTTTTGTTTGTTTTTGATGAAATTGTGCTTTTCTCGTCGAGAAAAGGCGTTTAACGCGATAAAAAGGTTTAGTGCGTTATGAATACGGGCTGGCTTACCAAAAGTACAAATGTGAACTAAATAAGGCCGGGAGTCGTTTTTATTGCTTAAAACACGATTTCTCGACCAGAATATGCTTTTTAAAAAAAGCCATGTTCCCATGTGGCGAGAGACTCGTTTTCTGTGAGAAAATGCATTAAAAGGAGGGATTTCATCAGAAACACTATAAATACATATTGTACTTGTCTGAAAACGCACAGAACCTTGAAATAGAAGGTTTCTCACCAAAAAACACATTGGTGAAACCCCTATCTTAAGGCTCTGAGTGTTTGCATACATGTACAAACAGGCATGTTTAAACTATAACGTTTTTAGTGAAATCATGTTTCTCTCGAGGAGAAAACGCGTTTAAAGCCATAAAAAGATCTCACTGTGTTTTGGCATTGACCAAGCTACCAACAACCTAAAAAATGATCAGAACTGGAGAAATTACATATTGACATTGGGTGAAATCACGTAACTCTTAAGGACGTGTTGCAGACTTGTTGAATAGATTCATTTTTCTTGTTTTGTTTGTTTTTGATGAAATTGTGCTTTTCTCGTCGAGAAAAGGCGTTTAACGCGATAAAAAGGTTTAGTGCGTTATGAATACGGGCTAGCTTACCAAAAGTACAAATGTGAACTAAATAAGGCCGGGAGTCGTTTTTATTGCTTAAAACACGATTTCTCGACCAGAATATGCTTTTTCAAAAAAGCCATGTTCCCATGGCGAGAGACTCGTTTTCTGTGAGAAAATGCATTAAAAGGAGGGATTTCATCAGAAACACTATAAATACATATTGTACTTGTCGGAAAACGCACAGAACCTTGAAATAGAAGGTTTCTCACCAAAAAACACATTGGTGAAACCCCTATCTTAAGGCTCTGAGTGTTTGAGCACATGTACAACAGGCATGTTTAAACTATAACGTTTTTAGTGAAATCATGTTTCTCTCGAGGAGAAAACGCGTTTAAAGCCATAAAAAGATCTCACTGTGTTTTGGCATTGACCAAGCTACCAACAACCTAAAAAATGATCAGAACTGGAGAAATTACATATTGACATTGGGTGAAATCATGTAACTCTTAAGGACGTGTTGCAGACTTGTTGAATAGATTCATTTTTCTTGTTTTGTTTGTTTTTGATGAAATTGCTTTTCTCGTCGAGAAAAGGCGTTTAACGCGATAAAAAGGTTTAGTGCGTTATGAATACGGGCTAGCTTACCAAAAGTACAAATGTGAACTAAATAAGGCCGGGAGTCGTTTTTATTGCTTAAAATACGATTTCTCGACCAGAATATGCTTTTTCAAAAAAGCCATGTTCCCATGGCGAGAGACTCGTTTTCTGTGAGAAAATGCATTAAAAGGAGGGATTTCATCAGAAACACTATAAATACATATTGTACTTGTCTGAAAACGCACAGAACCTTGAAATAGAAGGTTTCTCACCAAAAAACACATTGGTGAAACCCCTATCTTAAGGCTCTGAGTGTTTGCACACATGTACAACAGGCATGGTTAAACTATAACGTTTTTAGTGAAATCATGTTTCTCTCGAGGAGAAAACGCGTTTAAAGCCATAAAAAGATCTCACTGTGTTTTGGCATTGACCAAGCTACCAACAAACCTAAAAAATGATCAGAACTGGAGAAATTACACATTGACATTGGGTGAAATCATGTAACTCTTAAGGACGTGTTGCAGACTTGTTGAATAGATTCATTTTTCTTGTTTTGTTTGTTTTTGATGAAATTGTGCTTTTCTCGTCGAGAAAAGGCGTTTAACGCGATAAAAAGGTTTAGTGCGTTATGAATACGGGCTGGCTTACCAAAAGTACAAATGTGAACCAAATAAGGCCGGGAGTCGTTTTTATTGCTTAAAACACGATTTCTCGACCAGAATATGCTTTTTCAAAAAAGCCATGTTCCCATGGCGAGAGACTCGTTTTCTGTGAGAAAATGCATTAAAAGGAGGGATTTCATCAGAAACACTATAAATACATATTGTACTTGTCTGAAAACGCACAGAACCTTGAAATAGAAGGTTTCTCACCAAAAAACACATTGGTGAAACCCCTATCTTAAGGCTCTGAGTGTTTGCACACATGTACAACAGGCATGGTTAAACTATAACGTTTTTAGGGCTAATCATGTTTCTCTCGAGGAGAAAACGCGTTTAAAGCCATAAAAAGATCTCACTGTTTTTTGGCATTGACCAAGCTACCAACAAACCTAAAAAATGATCAGAACTGGAGAAATTACACATTGACATTGGGTGAAATCATGTAACTCTTAAGGACGTGTTGCAGACTTGTTGAATAGATTCATTTTTCTTGTTTTGTTTGTTTTTGATGAAATTGTGCTTTTCTCGTCGAGAAAAGGCGTTTAACGCGATAAAAAGGTTTAGTGCGTTATGAATACGGGCTAGCTTACCAAAAGTACAAATGTGAACTAAATAAGGCCGGGAGTCGTTTTTATTGCTTAAAACACGATTTCTCGACCAGAATATGCTTTTTCAAAAAAGCCATGTTCCCATGGCGAGAGACTCGTTTTCTGTGAGAAAATGCATTAAAAGGAGGGATTTCATCAGAAACACTATAAATACATATTGTACTTGTCTGAAAACGCACAGAACCTTGAAATAGAAGGTTTCTCACCAAAAAACACATTGGTGAAACCCCTATCTTAAGGCTCTGAGTGTTTGCACACATGTACAACAGGCATGGTTAAACTATAACGTTTTTAGTGAAATCATGTTTCTCTCGAGGAGAAAACGCGTTTAAAGCCATAAAAAGATCTCACTGCGTTTTGGCATTGACCAAGCTACCAACAAACCTAAAAAATGATCAGAACTGGAGAAATTACACATTGACATTGGGTGAAATCATGTAACTCTTAAGGACGTGTTGCAGACTTGTTGAATAGATTCATTTTTCTTGTTTTGTTTGTTTTTGATGAAATTGTGCTTTTCTCGTCGAGAAAAGGCGTTTAACGCGATAAAAAGGTTTAGTGCGTTATGAATACGGGCTGGCTTACCAAAAGTACAAATGTGAACCAAATAAGGCCGGGAGTCGTTTTTATTGCTTAAAACACGATTTCTCGACCAGAATATGCTTTTTAAAAAAAGCCATGTTCCCATGTGGCGAGAGACTCGTTTTCTGTGAGAAAATGCATTAAAAGGAGGGATTTCATCAGAAACACTATAAATACATATTGTACTTGTCTGAAAACGCACAGAACCTTGAAATAGAAGGTTTCTCACCAAAAAACACATTGGTGTAACCCCTATCTTAAGGCTCTGAGTGTTTGCATACATGTACAAACAGGCATGTTTAAACTATAACGTTTTTAGTGAAATCATGTTTCTCTCGAGGAGAAAACGCGTTTAAAGCCATAAAAAGATCTCACTGTGTTTTGGCATTGACCAAGCTACCAACAACCTAAAAAATGATCAGAACTGGAGAAATTACATATTGACATTGGGTGAAATCACGTAACTCTTAAGGACGTGTTGCAGACTTGTTGAATAGATTCATTTTTCTTGTTTTGTTTGTTTTTGATGAAATTGTGCTTTTCTCGTCGAGAAAAGGCGTTTAACGCGATAAAAAGGTTTAGTGCGTTATGAATACGGGCTAGCTTACCAAAAGTACAAATGTGAACTAAATAAGGCCGGGAGTCGTTTTTATTGCTTAAAACACGATTTCTCGACCAGAATATGCTTTTTCAAAAAAGCCATGTTCCCATGGCGAGACTCGTTTTCTGTGAGAAAATGCATTAAAAGGAGGGATTTCATGAGAAACACTATAAATACATATTGTACTTGTCTGAAAACGCACAGAACCTTGAAATAGAAGGTTTCTCACCAAAAAACACATTGGTGAAACTCCTATCTTATTGTTCTGAATGTTTGCACACATGTACAAACAGGCATGTTTAAACTATAACGTTTTTAGTGAAATCATGTTTCTCTCGAGGAGAAAACGCGTTTAAAGCCATAAAAAGATCTCACTATGTTTTGGCATTGACCAAGCTACCAACAACCTAAAAAATGATCAGAACTGGGGAAATTACATATTGACATTGGGTGAAATCATGTAACTCTTAAGGACGTGTTGCAGACTTGTTGAATAGATTCATTTTTCTTGTTTTGTTTGTTTTTGATGAAATTGTGCTTTTCTCGTCGAGAAAAGGCGTTTAACGCGATAAAAAGGTTTAGAGCGTTATGAATACGGGCTAGCTTACCAAAAGTACAAATGTGAACTAAATAAGGCCGGGAGTCGTTTTTATTGTTTAAAACACGATTTCTCGACGAGAATATGCTTTTTCAAAAAAGCCATGTTCCCATGGCGAGAGACTCGTTTTCTGTGAGAAAATGCATTAAAAGGAGGGATTTCATCAGAAACACTATAAATACATATTGTACTTGTCGGAAAACGCACAGAACCTTGAAATAGAAGGTTTCTCACCAAAAAACACATTGGTGAAACCCTATCTTAAGGCTCTGAGTGTTTGAGCACATGTACAACAGGCATGTTTAAACTATAACGTTTTTAGTGAAATCATGTTTCTCTCGAGGAGAAAACGCGTTTAAAGCCATAAAAAGATCTCACTGTGTTTTGGCATTGACCAAGCTACCAACAACCTAAAAAATGATCAGAACTGGAGAAATTACATATTGACATTGGGTGAAATCATGTAACTCTTAAGGACGTGTTGCACACTTGTTGAATAGATTCATTTTTCTTGTTTTGTTTGTTTTTGATGAAATTGTGCTTTTCTCGTCGAGAAAAGGCGTTTAACGCGATAAAAAGGTTTAGTGCGTTATGAATACGGGCTAGCTTACCAAAAGTACAAATGTGAACTAAATAAGGCCGGGAGTCTTTTTTATTGCTTAAAACACGATTTCTCGACCAGAATATGCTTTTTCAAAAAAGCCATGTTCCCATGGCGAGAGACTCGTTTTCTGTGAGAAAATGCATTAAAAGGAGGGATTTCATCAGAAACACTATAAATACATATTGTACTTGTCTGAAAACGCACAGAACCTTGAAATAGAAGGTTTCTCACCAAAAAACACATTGGTGAAACCCCTATCTTAAGGCTCTGAGTGTTTGCACACATGTACAACAGGCATGGTTAAACTATAACGTTTTTAGTGAAATCATGTTTCTCTCGAGGAGAAAACGCGTTTAAAGCCATAAAAAGATCTCACTGTGTTTTGGCATTGACCAAGCTACCAACAAACCTAAAAAATGATCAGAACTGGAGAAATTACACATTGACATTGGGTGAAATCATGTAACTCTTAAGGACGTGTTGCAGACTTGTTGAATAGATTCATTTTTCTTGTTTTGTTTGTTTTTGATGAAATTGTGCTTTTCTCGTCGAGAAAAGGCGTTTAACGCGATAAAAAGGTTTAGTGCGTTATGAATACGGGCTGGCTTACCAAAAGTACAAATGTGAACCAAATAAGGCCGGGAGTCGTTTTTATTGCTTAAAACACGATTTCTCGACCAGAATATGCTTTTTCAAAAAAGCCATGTTCCCATGTGGCGAGAGACTCGTTTTCTGTGAGAAAATGCATTAAAAGGAGGGATTTCATCAGAAACACTATAAATACATATTGTACTTGTCTGAAAACGCACAGAACCTTGAAATAGAAGGTTTCTCACCAAAAAACACATTGGTGAAACCCCTATCTTAAGGCTCTGAGTGTTTGCATACATGTACAAACAGGCATGTTTAAACTATAACGTTTTTAGTGAAATCATGTTTCTCTCGAGGAGAAAACGCGTTTAAAGCCATAAAAAGATCTCACTATGTTTTGGCATTGACCAAGCTACCAACAACCTAAAAAATGATCAGAACTGGAGAAATTACATATTGACATTGGGTGAAATCATGTAACTCTTAAGGACGTGTTGCAGACTTGTTGAATAGATTCATTTTTCTTGTTTTGTTTGTTTTTGATGAAATTGTGCTTTTCTCGTCGAGAAAAGGCGTTTAACGCGATAAAAAGGTTTAGAGCGTTATGAATACGGGCTAGCTTACCAAAAGTACAAATGTGAACTAAATAAGGCCGGGAGTCGTTTTTATTGTTTAAAACACGATTTCTCGACGAGAATATGCTTTTTCAAAAAAGCCATGTTCCCATGGCGAGAGACTCGTTTTCTGTGAGAAAATGCATTAAAAGGAGGGATTTCATCAGAAACACTATAAATACATATTGTACTTGTCGGAAAACGCACAGAACCTTGAAATAGAAGGTTTCTCACCAAAAAACACATTGGTGAAACCCCTATCTTAAGGCTCTGAGTGTTTGAGCACATGTACAACAGGCATGTTTAAACTATAACGTTTTTAGTGAAATCATGTTTCTCTCGAGGAGAAAACGCGTTTAAAGCCATAAAAAGATCTCACTGTGTTTTGGCATTGACCAAGCTACCAACAACCTAAAAAATGATCAGAACTGGAGAAATTACATATTGACATTGGGTGAAATCATGTAACTCTTAAGGACGTGTTGCAGACTTGTTGAATAGATTCATTTTTCTTGTTTTGTTTGTTTTTGATGAAATTGTGCTTTTCTCGTCGAGAAAAGGCGTTTAACGCGATAAAAAGGTTTAGTGCGTTATGAATACGGGCTAGCTTACCAAAAGTACAAATGTGAACTAAATAAGGCCGGGAGTCGTTTTTATTGCTTAAAACACGATTTCTCGACCAGAATATGCTTTTTCAAAAAAGCCATGTTCCCATGGCGAGAGACTCGTTTTCTGTGAGAAAATGCATTAAAAGGAGGGATTTCATCAGAAACACTATAAATACATATTGTACTTGTCTGAAAACGCACAGAACCTTGAAATAGAAGGTTTCTCACCAAAAAACACATTGGTGAAACCCCTATCTTAAGGCTCTGAGTGTTTGCACACATGTACAACAGGCATGGTTAAACTATAACGTTTTTAGTGAAATCATGTTTCTCTCGAGGAGAAAACGCGTTTAAAGCCATAAAAAGATCTCACTGTGTTTTGGCATTGACCAAGCTACCAACAAACCTAAAAAATGATCAGAACTGGAGAAATTACACATTGACATTGGGTGAAATCATGTAACTCTTAAGGACGTGTTGCAGACTTGTTGAATAGATTCATTTTTCTTGTTTTGTTTGTTTTTGATGAAATTGTGCTTTTCTCGTCGAGAAAAGGCGTTTAACGCGATAAAAAGGTTTAGTGCGTTATGAATACGGGCTGGCTTACCAAAAGTACAAATGTGAACCAAATAAGGCCGGGAGTCGTTTTTATTGCTTAAAACACGATTTCTCGACCAGAATATGCTTTTTCAAAAAAGCCATGTTCCCATGTGGCGAGAGACTCGTTTTCTGTGAGAAAATGCATTAAAAGGAGGGATTTCATCAGAAACACTATAAATACATATTGTACTTGTCTGAAAACGCACAGAACCTTGAAATAGAAGGTTTCTCACCAAAAAACACATTGGTGAAACCCCTATCTTAAGGCTCTGAGTGTTTGCATACATGTACAAACAGGCATGTTTAAACTATAACGTTTTTAGTGAAATCATGTTTCTCTCGAGGAGAAAACGCGTTTAAAGCCATAAAAAGATCTCACTGTGTTTTGGCATTGACCAAGCTACCAACAACCTAAAAAATGATCAGAACTGGAGAAATTACATATTGACATTGGGTGAAATCACGTAACTCTTAAGGACGTGTTGCAGACTTGTTGAATAGATTCATTTTTCTTGTTTTGTTTGTTTTTGATGAAATTGTGCTTTTCTCGTCGAGAAAAGGCGTTTAACGCGATAAAAAGGTTTAGTGCGTTATGAATACGGGCTAGCTTACCAAAAGTACAAATGTGAACTAAATAAGGCCGGGAGTCGTTTTTATTGCTTAAAATACGATTTCTCGACCAGAATATGCTTTTTCAAAAAAGCCATGTTCCCATGTGGCGAGAGACTCGTTTTCTGTGAGAAAATGCATTAAAAGGAGGGATTTCATCAGAAACACTATAAATACATATTGTACTTGTCTGAAAACGCACAGAACCTTGAAATAGAAGGTTTCTCACCAAAAAACACATTGGTGAAACCCCTATCTTAAGGCTCTGAGTGTTTGAACACATGTACAACAGGCATGGTTAAACTATAACGTTTTTAGTGAAATCATGTTTCTCTCGAGGAGAAAACGTGTTTAAAGCCATAAAAAGATCTCACTGTGTTTTGGCATTGACCAAGCTACCAACAAACCTAAAAAATGATCAGAACTGGAGAAATTACACATTGACATTGGGTGAAATCATGTAACTCTTAAGGACGTGTTGCAGACTTGTTGAATAGATTCATTTTTCTTGTTTTGTTTGTTTTTGATGAAATTGTGCTTTTCTCGTCGAGAAAAGGCGTTTAACGCGATAAAAAGGTTTAGTGCGTTATGAATACGGGCTAGCTTACCAAAAGTACAAATGTGAACTAAATAAGGCCGGGAGTCGTTTTTATTGCTTAAAACACGATTTCTCGACCAGAATATGCTTTTTTAAAAAAGCCATGTTGCCATGGCGAGAGACTCGTTTTCTGTGAGAAAATGCATTAAAAGGAGGGATTTCATCAGAAACACTATAAATACATATTGTACTTGTCTGAAAACGCACAGAACCTTGGAATAGAAGGTTTCTCACCAAAAAACACATTGGTGAAAGCCCTATCTTAAGGCTCTGAGTGTTTGCGCACATTTACAACAGGCATGTTTAAACTATAACGTTTTTAGTGAAATCATGTTTCTCCGAGGAGAAAACGCGTTTAAAGCCATAAAAAGATTTCACTGTGTTTTGACATTGGACCAAGCTACCAACAACCTAAAAAATGATCAGAACTGGAAAAATTACATATTGACATTGGGTGAAATCATGTAACTCTTAAGGACGTGTTGTAGACTTGTTGAATACATTCATTTTTCTTGTTTTGTTTGTTTTTGATGAAATTGTGCTTTTCTCGTCGAGAAAAGGCGTTTAACGCGATAAAAAGGTTTAGTGCGTTATGAATACGGGTTAGCTTACCAAAAGTACAAATGTGAACTAAATAAGGCCGGGAGTCGTTTTTATTGTTTAAAACACGATTTCTCGACGAGAATATGCTTTTTCAAAAAAGCCATGTTCCCATGGCGAGAGACTCGTTTTCTGTGAGAAAATGCATTAAAAGGAGGGATTTCATCAGAAACACTATAAATACATATTGTACTTGTCGGAAAACGCACAGAACCTTGAAATAGAAGGTTTCTCACCAAAAAACACATTGGTGAAACCCCTATCTTAAGGCTCTGAGTGTTTGAGCACATGTACAACAGGCATGTTTAAACTATAACGTTTTTAGTGAAATCATGTTTCTCTCGAGGAGAAAACGCGTTTAAAGCCATAAAAAGATCTCACTGTGTTTTGGCATTGACCAAGCTACCAACAACCTAAAAAATGATCAGAACTGGAGAAATTACATATTGACATTGGGTGAAATCATGTAACTCTTAAGGACGTGTTGCAGACTTGTTGAATAGATTCATTTTTCTTGTTTTGTTTGTTTTTGATGAAATTGCTTTTCTCGTCGAGAAAAGGCGTTTAACGCGATAAAAAGGTTTAGTGCGTTATGAATACGGGTTAGCTTACCAAAAGTACAAATGTGAACTAAATAAGGCCGGGAGTCGTTTTTATTGTTTAAAACACGATTTCTCGACGAGAATATGCTTTTTCAAAAAAGCCATGTTCCCATGGCGAGAGACTCGTTTTCTGTGAGAAAATGCATTAAAAGGAGGGATTTCATCAGAAACACTATAAATACATATTGTACTTGTCTGAAAACGCACAGAACCTTGAAATAGAAGGTTTCTCACCAAAAAACACATTGGTGAAACCCCTATCTTAAGGCTCTGAGTGTTTGCACACATGTACAACAGGCATGGTTAAACTATAACGTTTTTAGTGAAATCATGTTTCTCTCGAGGAGAAAACGCGTTTAAAGCCATAAAAAGATCTCACTGTGTTTTGGCATTGACCAAGCTACCAACAAACCTAAAAAATGATCAGAACTGGAGAAATTACACATTGACATTGGGTGAAATCATGTAACTCTTAAGGACGTGTTGCAGACTTGTTGAATAGATTCATTTTTCTTGTTTTGTTTGTTTTTGATGAAATTGTGCTTTTCTCGTCGAGAAAAGGCGTTTAACGCGATAAAAAGGTTTAGTGCGTTATGAATACGGGCTGGCTTACCAAAAGTACAAATGTGAACTAAATAAGGCCGGGAGTCGTTTTTATTGCTTAAAACACGATTTCTCGACCAGAATATGCTTTTTCAAAAAAGCCATGTTCCCATGGCGAGAGACTCGTTTTCTGTGAGAAAATGCATTAAAAGGAGGGATTTCATCAGAAACACTATAAATACATATTGTACTTGTCGGAAAACGCACAGAACCTTGAAATAGAAGGTTTCTCACCAAAAAACACATTGGTGAAACCCCTATCTTAAGGCTCTGAGTGTTTGAGCACATGTACAACAGGCATGTTTAAACTATAACGTTTTTAGTGAAATCATGTTTCTCTCGAGGAGAAAACGCGTTTAAAGCCATAAAAAGATCTCACTGTGTTTTGGCATTGACCAAGCTACCAACAAACCTAAAAAATGTTCAGAACTGGAGAAATTACACATTGACATTGGGTGAAATCATGTAACTCTTAAGGACGTGTTGCAGACTTGTTGAATAGATTCATTTTTCTTGTTTTGTTTGTTTTTGATGAAATTGTGCTTTTCTCGTCGAGAAAAGGCGTTTAACGCGATAAAAAGGTTTAGTGCGTTATGAATACGGGCTGGCTTACCAAAAGTACAAATGTGAACCAAATAAGGCCGGGAGTCGTTTTTATTGCTCAAAACACGATTTCTCGACCAGAATATGCTTTTTCAAAAAAGCCATGTTCCCATGTGGCGAGAGACTCGTTTTCTGTGAGAAAATGCATTAAAAGGAGGGATTTCATCAGAAACACTATAAATACATATTGTACTTGTCTGAAAACGCACAGAACCTTGAAATAGAAGGTTTCTCACCAAAAAACACATTGGTGAAACCCCTATCTTAAGGCTCTGAGTGTTTGCACACATGTACAACAGGCATGGTTAAACTATCACGTTTTTAGGGCTAATCATGTTTCTCTCGAGGAGAAAACGCGTTTAAAGCCATAAAAAGATCTCACTGTGTTTTGGCATTGACCAAGCTACCAACAAACCTAAAAAATGATCAGAACTGGAGAAATTACACATTGACATTGGGTGAAATCATGTAACTCTTAAGGACGTGTTGCAGACTTGTTGAATAGATTCATTTTTCTTGTTTTGTTTGTTTTTGATGAAATTGTGCTTTTCTCGTCGAGAAAAGGCGTTTAACGCGATAAAAAGGTTTAGTGCGTTATGAATACGGGCTGGCTTACCAAAAGTACAAATGTGAACCAAATAAGGCCGGGAGTCGTTTTTATTGCTCAAAACACGATTTCTCGACCAGAATATGCTTTTTCAAAAAAGCCATGTTCCCATGTGGCGAGAGACTCGTTTTCTGTGAGAAAATGCATTAAAAGGAGGGATTTCATCAGAAACACTATAAATACATATTGTACTTGTCTGAAAACGCACAGAACCTTGAAATAGAAGGTTTCTCACCAAAAAACACATTGGTGAAACCCCTATCTTAAGGCTCTGAGTGTTTGCACACATGTACAACAGGCATGGTTAAACTATCACGTTTTTAGGGCTAATCATGTTTCTCTCGAGGAGAAAACGCGTTTAAAGCCATAAAAAGATCTCACTGTGTTTTGGCATTGACCAAGCTACCAACAAACCTAAAAAATGATCAGAACTGGAGAAATTACACATTGACATTGGGTGAAATCATGTAACTCTTAAGGACGTGTTGCAGACTTGTTGAATAGATTCATTTTTCTTGTTTTGTTTGTTTTTGATGAAATTGTGCTTTTCTCGTCGAGAAAAGGCGTTTAACGCGATAAAAAGGTTTAGTGCGTTATGAATACGGGCTGGCTTACCAAAAGTACAAATGTGAACCAAATAAGGCCGGGAGTCGTTTTTATTGCTTAAAACACGATTTCTCGACCAGAATATGCTTTTTCAAAAAAGCCATGTTCCCATGGCGAGAGACTCGTTTTCTGTGAGAAAATGCATTAAAAGGAGGGATTTCATCAGAAACACTATAAATACATATTGTACTTGTCTGAAAACGCACAGAACCTTGAAATAGAAGGTTTCTCACCAAAAAACACATTGGTGAAACCCCTATCTTAAGGCTCTGAGTGTTTGCACACATGTACAACAGGCATGGTTAAACTATAACGTTTTTAGTGAAATCATGTTTCTCTCGAGGAGAAAACGCGTTTAAAGCCATAAAAAGATCTCACTGTGTTTTGGCATTGACCAAGCTACCAACAAACCTAAAAAATGATCAGAACTGGAGAAATTACACATTGACATTGGGTGAAATCATGTAACTCTTAAGGACGTGTTGCAGACTTGTTGAATAGATTCATTTTTCTTGTTTTGTTTGTTTTTGATGAAATTGTGCTTTTCTCGTCGAGAAAAGGCGTTTAACGCGATAAAAAGGTTTAGTGCGTTATGAATACGGGCTGGCTTACCAAAAGTACAAATGTGAACCAAATAAGGCCGGGAGTCGTTTTTATTGCTCAAAACACGATTTCTCGACCAGAATATGCTTTTTCAAAAAAGCCATGTTCCCATGTGGCGAGAGACTCGTTTTCTGTGAGAAAATGCATTAAAAGGAGGGATTTCATCAGAAACACTATAAATACATATTGTACTTGTCTGAAAACGCACAGAACCTTGAAATAGAAGGTTTCTCACCAAAAGACACATTGGTGAAACCCCTATCTTAAGGCTCTGAGTGTTTGCACACATGTACAACAGGCATGGTTAAACTATCACGTTTTTAGGGCTAATCATGTTTCTCTCGAGGAGAAAACGCGTTTAAAGCCATAAAAAGATCTCACTGTGTTTTGGCATTGACCAAGCTACCAACAAACCTAAAAAATGATCAGAACTGGAGAAATTACACATTGACATTGGGTGAAATCATGTAACTCTTAAGGACGTGTTGCAGACTTGTTGAATAGATTCATTTTTCTTGTTTTGTTTGTTTTTGATGAAATTGTGCTTTTCTCGTCGAGAAAAGGCGTTTAACGCGATAAAAAGGTTTAGTGCGTTATGAATACGGGCTGGCTTACCAAAAGTACAAATGTGAACTAAATAAGGCCGGGAGTCGTTTTTATTGCTTAAAACACGATTTCTCGACCAGAATATGCTTTTTCAAAAAAGCCATGTTCCCATGGCGAGAGACTCGTTTTCTGTGAGAAAATGCATTAAAAGGAGGGATTTCATCAGAAACACTATAAATACATATTGTACTTGTCGGAAAACGCACAGAACCTTGAAATAGAAGGTTTCTCACCAAAAAACACATTGGTGAAACCCCTATCTTAAGGCTCTGAGTGTTTGAGCACATGTACAACAGGCATGTTTAAACTATCACGTTTTTAGGGCTAATCATGTTTCTCTCGAGGAGAAAACGCGTTTAAAGCCATAAAAAGATCTCACTGTGTTTTGGCATTGACCAAGCTACCAACAAACCTAAAAAATGATCAGAACTGGAGAAATTACACATTGACATTGGGTGAAATCATGTAACTCTTAAGGACGTGTTGCAGACTTGTTGAATAGATTCATTTTTCTTGTTTTGTTTGTTTTTGATGAAATTGTGCTTTTCTCGTCGAGAAAAGGCGTTTAACGCGATAAAAAGGTTTAGTGCGTTATGAATACGGGCTGGCTTACCAAAAGTACAAATGTGAACCAAATAAGGCCGGGAGTCGTTTTTATTGCTTAAAACACGATTTCTCGACCAGAATATGCTTTTTCAAAAAAGCCATGTTCCCATGGCGAGAGACTCGTTTTCTGTGAGAAAATGCATTAAAAGGAGGGATTTCATCAGAAACACTATAAATACATATTGTACTTGTCTGAAAACGCACAGAACCTTGAAATAGAAGGTTTCTCACCAAAAAACACATTGGTGAAACCCCTATCTTAAGGCTCTGAGTGTTTGCACACATGTACAACAGGCATGGTTAAACTATAACGTTTTTAGGGCTAATCATGTTTCTCTCGAGGAGAAAACGCGTTTAAAGCCATAAAAAGATCTCACTGTGTTTTGGCATTGACCAAGCTACCAACAAACCTAAAAAATGATCAGAACTGGAGAAATTACACATTGACATTGGGTGAAATCATGTAACTCTTAAGGACGTGTTGCAGACTTGTTGAATAGATTCATTTTTCTTGTTTTGTTTGTTTTTGATGAAATTGTGCTTTTCTCGTCGAGAAAAGGCGTTTAACGCGATAAAAAGGTTTAGTGCGTTATGAATACGGGCTAGCTTACCAAAAGTACAAATGTGAACTAAATAAGGCCGGGAGTCGTTTTTATTGCTTAAAACACGATTTCTCGACCAGAATATGCTTTTTCAAAAAAGCCATGTTCCCATGGCGAGAGACTCGTTTTCTGTGAGAAAATGCATTAAAAGGAGGGATTTCATCAGAAACACTATAAATACATATTGTACTTGTCTGAAAACGCACAGAACCTTGAAATAGAAGGTTTCTCACCAAAAACCACATTGGTGAAACCCCTATCTTAAGGCTCTGAGTGTTTGCACACATGTACAACAGGCATGGTTAAACTATAACGTTTTTAGTGAAATCATGTTTCTCTCGAGGAGAAAACGCGTTTAAAGCCATAAAAAGATCTCACTGTGTTTTGGCATTGACCAAGCTACCAACAAACCTAAAAAATGATCAGAACTGGAGAAATTACACATTGACATTGGGTGAAATCATGTAACTCTTAAGGACGTGTTGCAGACTTGTTGAATAGATTCATTTTTCTTGTTTTGTTTGTTTTTGATGAAATTGTGCTTTTCTCGTCGAGAAAAGGCGTTTAACGCGATAAAAAGGTTTAGTGCGTTATGAATACGGGCTGGCTTACCAAAAGTACAAATGTGAACCAAATAAGGCCGGGAGTCGTTTTTATTGCTCAAAACACGATTTCTCGACCAGAATATGCTTTTTCAAAAAAGCCATGTTCCCATGTGGCGAGAGACTCGTTTTCTGTGAGAAAATGCATTAAAAGGAGGGATTTCATCAGAAACACTATAAATACATATTGTACTTGTCTGAAAACGCACAGAACCTTGAAATAGAAGGTTTCTCACCAAAAAACACATTGGTGAAACCCCTATCTTAAGGCTCTGAGTGTTTGCACACATGTACAACAGGCATGGTTAAACTATCACGTTTTTAGGGCTAATCATGTTTCTCTCGAGGAGAAAACGCGTTTAAAGCCATAAAAAGATCTCACTGTGTTTTGGCATTGACCAAGCTACCAACAAACCTAAAAAATGATCAGAACTGGAGAAATTACACATTGACATTGGGTGAAATCATGTAACTCTTAAGGACGTGTTGCAGACTTGTTGAATAGATTCATTTTTCTTGTTTTGTTTGTTTTTGATGAAATTGTGCTTTTCTCGTCGAGAAAAGGCGTTTAACGCGATAAAAAGGTTTAGTGCGTTATGAATACGGGCTGGCTTACCAAAAGTACAAATGTGAACCAAATAAGGCCGGGAGTCGTTTTTATTGCTCAAAACACGATTTCTCGACCAGAATATGCTTTTTCAAAAAAGCCATGTTCCCATGGCGAGAGACTCGTTTTCTGTGAGAAAATGCATTAAAAGGAGGGATTTCATCAGAAACACTATAAATACATATTGTACTTGTCTGAAAACGCACAGAACCTTGAAATAGAAGGTTTCTCACCAAAAAACACATTGGTGAAACCCCTATCTTAAGGCTCTGAGTGTTTGAGCACATGTACAGGCATGTTTAAACTATAACGTTTTTAGTGAAATCATGTTTCTCTCGAGGAGAAAACGCGTTTAAAGCCATAAAAAGATCTCACTGTGTTTTGGCATTGACCAAGCTACCAACAAACCTAAAAAATGTTCAGAACTGGAGAAATTACACATTGACATTGGGTGAAATCATGTAACTCTTAAGGACGTGTTGCAGACTTGTTGAATAGATTCATTTTTCTTGTTTTGTTTGTTTTTGATGAAATTGTGCTTTTCTCGTCGAGAAAAGGCGTTTAACGCGATAAAAAGGTTTAGTGCGTTATGAATACGGGCTGGCTTACCAAAAGTACAAATGTGAACCAAATAAGGCCGGGAGTCGTTTTTATTGCTCAAAACACGATTTCTCGACCAGAATATGCTTTTTCAAAAAAGCCATGTTCCCATGGCGAGAGACTCGTTTTCTGTGAGAAAATGCATTAAAAGGAGGGATTTCATCAGAAACACTATAAATACATATTGTACTTGTCTGAAAACGCACAGAACCTTGAAATAGAAGGTTTCTCACCAAAAAACACATTGGTGAAACCCCTATCTTAAGGCTCTGAGTGTTTGCACACATGTACAACAGGCATGGTTAAACTATAACGTTTTTAGTGAAATCATGTTTCTCTCGAGGAGAAAACGCGTTTAAAGCCATAAAAAGATCTCACTGTGTTTTGGCATTGACCAAGCTACCAACAAACCTAAAAAATGATCAGAACTGGAGAAATTACACATTGACATTGGGTGAAATCATGTAACTCTTAAGGACGTGTTACAGACTTGTTGAATAGATTCATTTTTCTTGTTTTGTTTGTTTTTGATGAAATTGTGCTTTTCTCGTCGAGAAAAGGCGTTTAACGCGATAAAAAGGTTTAGTGCGTTATGAATACGGGCTGGCTTACCAAAAGTACAAATGTGAACCAAATAAGGCCGGGAGTCGTTTTTATTGCTTAAAACACGATTTCTCGACCAGAATATGCTTTTTCAAAAAAGCCATGTTCCCATGGCGAGAGACTCGTTTTCTGTGAGAAAATGCATTAAAAGGAGGGATTTCATCAGAAACACTATAAATACATATTGTACTTGTCTGAAAACGCACAGAACCTTGAAATAGAAGGTTTCTCACCAAAAAACACATTGGTGAAACCCCTATCTTAAGGCTCTGAGTGTTTGCACACATGTACAACAGGCATGGTTAAACTATCACGTTTTTAGGGCTAATCATGTTTCTCTCGAGGAGAAAACGCGTTTAAAGCCATAAAAAGATCTCACTGTGTTTTGGCATTGACCAAGCTACCAACAAACCTAAAAAATGATCAGAACTGGAGAAATTACACATTGACATTGGGTGAAATCATGTAACTCTTAAGGACGTGTTGCAGACTTGTTGAATAGATTCATTTTTCTTGTTTTGTTTGTTTTTGATGAAATTGTGCTTTTCTCGTCGAGAAAAGGCGTTTAACGCGATAAAAAGGTTTAGTGCGTTATGAATACGGGCTGGCTTACCAAAAGTACAAATGTGAACCAAATAAGGCCGGGAGTCGTTTTTATTGCTCAAAACACGATTTCTCGACCAGAATATGCTTTTTCAAAAAAGCCATGTTCCCATGTGGCGAGAGACTCGTTTTCTGTGAGAAAATGCATTAAAAGGAGGGATTTCATCAGAAACACTATAAATACATATTGTACTTGTCTGAAAACGCACAGAACCTTGAAATAGAAGGTTTCTCACCAAAAAACACATTGGTGAAACCCCTATCTTAAGGCTCTGAGTGTTTGCACACATGTACAACAGGCATGGTTAAACTATAACGTTTTTAGTGAAATCATGTTTCTCTCGAGGAGAAAACGCGTTTAAAGCCATAAAAAGATCTCACTGTGTTTTGGCATTGACCAAGCTACCAACAAACCTAAAAAATGATCAGAACTGGAGAAATTACACATTGACATTGGGTGAAATCATGTAACTCTTAAGGACGTGTTGCAGACTTGTTGAATAGATTCATTTTTCTTGTTTTGTTTGTTTTTGATGAAATTGTGCTTTTCTCGTCGAGAAAAGGCGTTTAACGCGATAAAAAGGTTTAGTGCGTTATGAATACGGGCTGGCTTACCAAAAGTACAAATGTGAACCAAATAAGGCCGGGAGTCGTTTTTATTGCTCAAAACACGATTTCTCGACCAGAATATGCTTTTTCAAAAAAGCCATGTTCCCATGGCGAGAGACTCGTTTTCTGTGAGAAAATGCATTAAAAGGAGGGATTTCATCAGAAACACTATAAATACATATTGTACTTGTCTGAAAACGCACAGAACCTTGAAATAGAAGGTTTCTCACCAAAAAACACATTGGTGAAACCCCTATCTTAAGGCTCTGAGTGTTTGCACACATGTACAACAGGCATGGTTAAACTATAACGTTTTTAGTGAAATCATGTTTCTCTCGAGGAGAAAACGCGTTTAAAGCCATAAAAAGATCTCACTGTGTTTTGGCATTGACCAAGCTACCAACAAACCTAAAAAATGATCAGAACTGGAGAAATTACACATTGACATTGGGTGAAATCATGTAACTCTTAAGGACGTGTTGCAGACTTGTTGAATAGATTCATTTTTCTTGTTTTGTTTGTTTTTGATGAAATTGTGCTTTTCTCGTCGAGAAAAGGCGTTTAACGCGATAAAAAGGTTTAGTGCGTTATGAATACGGGCTGGCTTACCAAAAGTACAAATGTGAACCAAATAAGGCCGGGAGTCGTTTTTATTGCTCAAAACACGATTTCTCGACCAGAATATGCTTTTTCAAAAAAGCCATGTTCCCATGTGGCGAGAGACTCGTTTTCTGTGAGAAAATGCATTAAAAGGAGGGATTTCATCAGAAACACTATAAATACATATTGTACTTGTCTGAAAACGCACAGAACCTTGAAATAGAAGGTTTCTCACCAAAAAACACATTGGTGAAACCCCTATCTTAAGGCTCTGAGTGTTTGCACACATGTACAACAGGCATGGTTAAACTATCACGTTTTTAGGGCTAATCATGTTTCTCTCGAGGAGAAAACGCGTTTAAAGCCATAAAAAGATCTCACTGTGTTTTGGCATTGACCAAGCTACCAACAAACCTAAAAAATGATCAGAACTGGAGAAATTACACATTGACATTGGGTGAAATCATGTAACTCTTAAGGACGTGTTGCAGACTTGTTGAATAGATTCATTTTTCTTGTTTTGTTTGTTTTTGATGAAATTGTGCTTTTCTCGTCGAGAAAAGGCGTTTAACGCGATAAAAAGGTTTAGTGCGTTATGAATACGGGCTGGCTTACCAAAAGTACAAATGTGAACCAAATAAGGCCGGGAGTCGTTTTTATTGCTTAAAACACGATTTCTCGACCAGAATATGCTTTTTCAAAAAAGCCATGTTCCCATGTGGCGAGAGACTCGTTTTCTGTGAGAAAATGCATTAAAAGGAGGGATTTCATCAGAAACACTATAAATACATATTGTACTTGTCTGAAAACGCACAGAACCTTGAAATAGAAGGTTTCTCACCAAAAAACACATTGGTGAAACCCCTATCTTAAGGCTCTGAGTGTTTGCACACATGTACAACAGGCATGGTTAAACTATCACGTTTTTAGGGCTAATCATGTTTCTCTCGAGGAGAAAACGCGTTTAAAGCCATAAAAAGATCTCACTGTGTTTTGGCATTGACCAAGCTACCAACAAACCTAAAAAATGATCAGAACTGGAGAAATTACACATTGACATTGGGTGAAATCATGTAACTCTTAAGGACGTGTTGCAGACTTGTTGAATAGATTCATTTTTCTTGTTTTGTTTGTTTTTGATGAAATTGTGCTTTTCTCGTCGAGAAAAGGCGTTTAACGCGATAAAAAGGTTTAGTGCGTTATGAATACGGGCTAGCTTACCAAAAGTACAAATGTGAACTAAATAAGGCCGGGAGTCGTTTTTATTGCTTAAAACACGATTTCTCGACCAGAATATGCTTTTTCAAAAAAGCCATGTTCCCATGGCGAGAGACTCGTTTTCTGTGAGAAAATGCATTAAAAGGAGGGATTTCATCAGAAACACTATAAATACATATTGTACTTGTCTGAAAACGCACAGAACCTTGAAATAGAAGGTTTCTCACCAAAAAACACATTGGTGAAACCCCTATCTTAAGGCTCTGAGTGTTTGCACACATGTACAACAGGCATGGTTAAACTATAACGTTTTTAGTGAAATCATGTTTCTCTCGAGGAGAAAACGCGTTTAAAGCCATAAAAAGATATCACTGTGTTTTGGCATTGACCAAGCTACCAACAAACCCTAAAAAATGATCAGAACTGGAGAAATTACACATTGACATTGGGTGAAATCATGTAACTCTTAAGGACGTGTTGCAGACTTGTTGAATAGATTCATTTTTCTTGTTTTGTTTGTTTTTGATGAAATTGTGCTTTTCTCGTCGAGAAAAGGCGTTTAACGCGATAAAAAGGTTTAGTGCGTTATGAATACGGGCTAGCTTACCAAAAGTACAAATGTGAACTAAATAAGGCCGGGAGTCGTTTTTATTGCTTAAAACACGATTTCTCGACCAGAATATGCTTTTTCAAAAAAGCCATGTTCCCATGGCGAGAGACTCGTTTTCTGTGAGAAAATGCATTAAAAGGAGGGATTTCATCAGAAACACTATAAATACATATTGTACTTGTCTGAAAACGCACAGAACCTTGAAATAGAAGGTTTCTCACCAAAAACCACATTGGTGAAACCCCTATCTTAAGGCTCTGAGTGTTTGCACACATGTACAACAGGCATGGTTAAACTATAACGTTTTTAGTGAAATCATGTTTCTCTCGAGGAGAAAACGCGTTTAAAGCCATAAAAAGATCTCACTGTGTTTTGGCATTGACCAAGCTACCAACAAACCTAAAAAATGATCAGAACTGGAGAAATTACACATTGACATTGGGTGAAATCATGTAACTCTTAAGGACGTGTTGCAGACTTGTTGAATAGATTCATTTTTCTTGTTTTGTTTGTTTTTGATGAAATTGTGCTTTTCTCGTCGAGAAAAGGCGTTTAACGCGATAAAAAGGTTTAGTGCGTTATGAATACGGGCTGGCTTACCAAAAGTACAAATGTGAACCAAATAAGGCCGGGAGTCGTTTTTATTGCTCAAAACACGATTTCTCGACCAGAATATGCTTTTTCAAAAAAGCCATGTTCCCATGTGGCGAGAGACTCGTTTTCTGTGAGAAAATGCATTAAAAGGAGGGATTTCATCAGAAACACTATAAATACATATTGTACTTGTCTGAAAACGCACAGAACCTTGAAATAGAAGGTTTCTCACCAAAAAACACATTGGTGAAACCCCTATCTTAAGGCTCTGAGTGTTTGCACACATGTACAACAGGCATGGTTAAACTATCACGTTTTTAGGGCTAATCATGTTTCTCTCGAGGAGAAAACGCGTTTAAAGCCATAAAAAGATCTCACTGTGTTTTGGCATTGACCAAGCTACCAACAAACCTAAAAAATGATCAGAACTGGAGAAATTACACATTGACATTGGGTGAAATCATGTAACTCTTAAGGACGTGTTGCAGACTTGTTGAATAGATTCATTTTTCTTGTTTTGTTTGTTTTTGATGAAATTGTGCTTTTCTCGTCGAGAAAAGGCGTTTAACGCGATAAAAAGGTTTAGTGCGTTATGAATACGGGCTGGCTTACCAAAAGTACAAATGTGAACCAAATAAGGCCGGGAGTCGTTTTTATTGCTTAAAACACGATTTCTCGACCAGAATATGCTTTTTCAAAAAAGCCATGTTCCCATGGCGAGAGACTCGTTTTCTGTGAGAAAATGCATTAAAAGGAGGGATTTCATCAGAAACACTATAAATACATATTGTACTTGTCTGAAAACGCACAGAACCTTGAAATAGAAGGTTTCTCACCAAAAAACACATTGGTGAAACCCCTATCTTAAGGCTCTGAGTGTTTGCACACATGTACAACAGGCATGGTTAAACTATAACGTTTTTAGGGCTAATCATGTTTCTCTCGAGGAGAAAACGCGTTTAAAGCCATAAAAAGATCTCACTGTGTTTTGGCATTGACCAAGCTACCAACAAACCTAAAAAATGATCAGAACTGGAGAAATTACACATTGACATTGGGTGAAATCATGTAACTCTTAAGGACGTGTTGCAGACTTGTTGAATAGATTCATTTTTCTTGTTTTGTTTGTTTTTGATGAAATTGTGCTTTTCTCGTCGAGAAAAGGCGTTTAACGCGATAAAAAGGTTTAGTGCGTTATGAATACGGGCTGGCTTACCAAAAGTACAAATGTGAACCAAATAAGGCCGGGAGTCGTTTTTATTGCTTAAAACACGATTTCTCGACCAGAATATGCTTTTTCAAAAAAGCCATGTTCCCATGTGGCGAGAGACTCGTTTTCTGTGAGAAAATGCATTAAAAGGAGGGATTTCATGAGAAACACTATAAATACATATTGTACTTGTCTGAAAACGCACAGAACCTTGAAATAGAAGGTTTCTCACCAAAAAACACATTGGTGAAACCCCTATCTTAAGGCTCTGAGTGTTTGCATACATGTACAAACAGGCATGTTTAAACTATAACGTTTTTAGTGAAATCATGTTTCTCTCGAGGAGAAAACGCGTTTAAAGCCATAAAAAGATCTCACTGTGTTTTGGCATTGACCAAGCTACCAACAAACCTAAAAAATGATCAGAACTGGAGAAATTACACATTGACATTGGGTGAAATCATGTAACTCTTAAGGACGTGTTGCAGACTTGTTGAATAGATTCATTTTTCTTGTTTTGTTTGTTTTTGATGAAATTGTGCTTTTCTCGTCGAGAAAAGGCGTTTAACGCCATAAAAAGGTTTAGTGCGTTATGAATACGGGCTAGCTTACCAAAAGTACAAATGTGAACTAAATAAGGCCGGGAGTCGTTTTTATTGCTTAAAACACGATTTCTCGACCAGAATATGCTTTTTCAAAAAAGCCATGTTCCCATGGCGAGAGACTCGTTTTCTGTGAGAAAATGCATTAAAAGGAGGGATTTCATCAGAAACACTATAAATACATATTGTACTTGTCTGAAAACGCACAGAACCTTGAAATAGAAGGTTTCTCACCAAAAAACACATTGGTGAAACCCCTATCTTAAGGCTCTGAGTGTTTGCACACATGTACAACTGGCATGGTTAAACTATAACGTTTTTAGTGAAATCATGTTTCTCTCGAGGAGAAAACGCGTTTAAAGCCATAAAAAGATCTCACTGTGTTTTGGCATTGACCAAGCTACCAACAAACCTAAAAAATGATCAGAACTGGAGAAATTACACATTGACATTGGGTGAAATCATGTAACTCTTAAGGACGTGTTGCAGACTTGTTGAATAGATTCATTTTTCTTGTTTTGTTTGTTTTTGATGAAATTGTGCTTTTCTCGTCGAGAAAAGGCGTTTAACGCGATAAAAAGGTTTAGTGCGTTATGAATACGGGCTGGCTTACCAAAAGTACAAATGTGAACCAAGTAAGGCCGGGAGTCGTTTTTATTGCTTAAAACACGATTTCTCGACCAGAATATGCTTTTTAAAAAAAGCCATGTTCCCATGTGGCGAGAGACTCGTTTTCTGTGAGAAAATGCATTAAAAGGAGGGATTTCATCAGAAACACTATAAATACATATTGTACTTGTCTGAAAACGCACAGAACCTTGAAATAGAAGGTTTCTCACCAAAAAACACATTGGTGAAACCCCTATCTTAAGGCTCTGAGTGTTTGCATACATGTACAAACAGGCATGTTTAAACTATAACGTTTTTAGTGAAATCATGTTTCTCTCGAGGAGAAAACGCGTTTAAAGCCATAAAAAGATCTCACTGTGTTTTGGCATTGACCAAGCTACCAACAACCTAAAAAATGATCAGAACTGGAGAAATTACATATTGACATTGGGTGAAATCACGTAACTCTTAAGGACGTGTTGCAGACTTGTTGAATAGATTCATTTTTCTTGTTTTCTTTGTTTTTGATGAAATTGTGCTTTTCTCGTCGAGAAAAGGCGTTTAACGCGATAAAAAGGTTTAGTGCGTTATGAATACGGGCTAGCTTACCAAAAGTACAAATGTGAACTAAATAAGGCCGGGAGTCGTTTTTATTGTTTAAAACACGATTTCTCGACGAGAATATGCTTTTTCAAAAAAGCCATGTTCCCATGGCGAGAGACTCGTTTTCTGTGAGAAAATGCATTAAAAGGAGGGATTTCATCAGAAACACTATAAATACATATTGTACTTGTCGGAAAACGCACAGAACCTTGAAATAGAAGGTTTCTCACCAAAAAACACATTGGTGAAACCCCTATCTTAAGGCTCTGAGTGTTTGAGCACATGTACAACAGGCATGTTTAAACTATAACGTTTTTAGTGAAATCATGTTTCTCTCGAGGAGAAAACGCGTTTAAAGCCATAAAAAGATCTCACTGTGTTTTGGCATTGACCAAGCTACCAACAAACCTAAAAAATGATCAGAACTGGAGAAATTACACATTGACATTGGGTGAAATCATGTAACTCTTAAGGACGTGTTGCAGACTTGTTGAATAGATTCATTTTTCTTGTTTTGTTTGTTTTTGATGAAATTGTGCTTTTCTCGTCGAGAAAAGGCGTTTAACGCGATAAAAAGGTTTAGTGCGTTATGAATACGGGCTAGCTTACCAAAAGTACAAATGTGAACTAAATAAGGCCGGGAGTCGTTTTTATTGCTTAAAACACGATTTCTCGACCAGAATATGCTTTTTCAAAAAAGCCATGTTCCCATGGCGAGAGACTCGTTTTCTGTGAGAAAATGCATTAAAAGGAGGGATTTCATCAGAAACACTATAAATACATATTGTACTTGTCTGAAAACGCACAGAACCTTGAAATAGAAGGTTTCTCACCAAAAAACACATTGGTGAAACCCCTATCTTAAGGCTCTGAGTGTTTGCACACATGTACAACAGGCATGGTTAAACTATAACGTTTTTAGTGAAATCATGTTTCTCTCGAGGAGAAAACGCGTTTAAAGCCATAAAAAAATCTCACTGTGTTTTGGCATTGACCAAGCTACCAACAAACCTAAAAAATGATCAGAACTGGAGAAATTACACATTGACATTGGGTGAAATCATGTAACTCTTAAGGACGTGTTGCAGACTTGTTGAATAGATTCATTTTTCTTGTTTTGTTTGTTTTTGATGAAATTGTGCTTTTCTCGTCGAGAAAAGGCGTTTAACGCGATAAAAAGGTTTAGTGCGTTATGAATACGGGCTGGCTTACCAAAAGTACAAATGTGAACCAAATAAGGCCGGGAGTCGTTTTTATTGCTTAAAACACGATTTCTCGACCAGAATATGCTTTTTCAAAAAAGCCATGTTCCCATGTGGCGAGAGACTCGTTTTCTGTGAGAAAATGCATTAAAAGGAGGGATTTCATCAGAAACACTATAAATACATATTGTACTTGTCTGAAAACGCACAGAACCTTGAAATAGAAGGTTTCTCACCAAAAAAAACATTGGTGAAACCCCTATCTTAAGGCTCTGAGTGTTTGCACACATGTACAAACAGGCATGTTTAAACTATAACGTTTTTAGTGAAATCATGTTTCTCTCGAGGAGAAAACGCGTTTAAAGCCATAAAAAGATCTCACTATGTTTTGGCATTGACCAAGCTACCAACAACCTAAAAAATGATCAGAACTGGAGAAATTACATATTGACATTGGGTGAAATCATGTAACTCTTAAGGACGTGTTGCAGACTTGTTGAATAGATTCATTTTTCTTGTTTTGTTTGTTTTTGATGAAATTGTGCTTTTCTCGTCGAGAAAAGGCGTTTAACGCGATAAAAAGGTTTAGTGCGTTATGAATACGGGTTAGCTTACCAAAAGTACAAATGTGAACTAAATAAGGCCGGGAGTCGTTTTTATTGTTTAAAACACGATTTCTCGACGAGAATATGCTTTTTCAAAAAAGCCATGTTCCCATGGCGAGAGACTCGTTTTCTGTGAGAAAATGCATTAAAAGGAGGGATTTCATCAGAAACACTATAAATACATATTGTACTTGTCTGAAAACGCACAGAACCTTGAAATAGAAGGTTTCTCACCAAAAAACACATTGGTGAAACCCCTATCTTAAGGCTCTGAGTGTTTGCATACATGTACAACAGGCATGTTTAAACTATAACGTTTTTAGTGAAATCATGTTTCTCTCGAGGAGAAAACGCGTTTAAAGCCATAAAAAGATCTCACTGTGTTTTGGCATTGACCAAGCTACCAACAACCTAAAAAATGATCAGAACTGGAGAAATTACATATTGACATTGGGTGAAATCACGTAACTCTTAAGGACGTGTTGCAGACTTGTTGAATAGATTCATTTTTCTTGTTTTGTTTGTTTTTGATGAAATTGTGCTTTTCTCGTCGAGAAAAGGCGTTTAACGCGATAAAAAGGTTTAGTGCGTTATGAATACGGGCTAGCTTACCAAAAGTACAAATGTGAACTAAATAAGGCCGGGAGTCGTTTTTATTGTTTAAAACACGATTTCTCGACGAGAATATGCTTTTTCAAAAAAGCCATGTTCCCATGGCGAGAGACTCGTTTTCTGTGAGAAAATGCATTAAAAGGAGGGATTTCATCAGAAACACTATAAATACATATTGTACTTGTCGGAAAACGCACAGAACCTTGAAATAGAAGGTTTCTCACCAAAAAACACATTGGTGAAACCCCTATCTTAAGGCTCTGAGTGTTTGAGCACATGTACAACAGGCATGTTTAAACTATAACGTTTTTAGTGAAATCATGTTTCTCTCGAGGAGAAAACGCGTTTAAAGCCATAAAAAGATCTCACTGTGTTTTGGCATTGACCAAGCTACCAACAAACCTAAAAAATGATCAGAACTGGAGAAATTACACATTGACATTGGGTGAAATCATGTAACTCTTAAGGACGTGTTGCAGACTTGTTGAATAGATTCATTTTTCTTGTTTTGTTTGTTTTTGATGAAATTGTGCTTTTCTCGTCGAGAAAAGGCGTTTAACGCGATAAAAAGGTTTAGTGCGTTATGAATACGGGCTAGCTTACCAAAAGTACAAATGTGAACTAAATAAGGCCGGGAGTCGTTTTTATTGTTTAAAACACGATTTCTCGACGAGAATATGCTTTTTCAAAAAAGCCATGTTCCCATGGCGAGAGACTCGTTTTCTGTGAGAAAATGCATTAAAAGGAGGGATTTCATCAGAAACACTATAAATACATATTGTACTTGTCTGAAAACGCACAGAACCTTGAAATAGAAGGTTTCTCACCAAAAAACACATTGGTGAAACCCCTATCTTAAGGCTCTGAGTGTTTGAGCACATGTACAACAGGCATGTTTAAACTATAACGTTTTTAGTGAAATCATGTTTCTCTCGAGGAGAAAACGCGTTTAAAGCCATAAAAAGATCTCACTGTGTTTTGGCATTGACCAAGCTACCAACAACCTAAAAAATGATCAGAACTGGAGAAATTACATATTGACATTGGGTGAAATCATGTAACTCTTAAGGACGTGTTGCAGACTTGTTGAATAGATTCATTTTTCTTGTTTTGTTTGTTTTTGATGAAATTGTGCTTTTCTCGTCGAGAAAAGGCGTTTAACGCGATAAAAAGGTTTAGTGCGTTATGAATACGGGCTAGCTTACCAAAAGTACAAATGTGAACTAAATAAGGCCGGGAGTCGTTTTTATTGCTTAAAACACGATTTCTCGACCAGAATATGCTTTTTCAAAAAAGCCATGTTCCCATGGCGAGAGACTCGTTTTCTGTGAGAAAATGCATTAAAAGGAGGGATTTCATCAGAAACACTATAAATACATATTGTACTTGTCTGAAAACGCACAGAACCTTGAAATAGAAGGTTTCTCACCAAAAAACACATTGGTGAAACCCCTATCTTAAGGCTCTGAGTGTTTGCACACATGTACAACAGGCATGGTTAAACTATAACGTTTTTAGTGAAATCATGTTTCTCTCGAGGAGAAAACGCGTTTAAAGCCATAAAAAGATCTCACTGTGTTTTGGCATTGACCAAGCTACCAACAAACCTAAAAAATGATCAGAACTGGAGAAATTACACATTGACATTGGGTGAAATCATGTAACTCTTAAGGACGTGTTGCAGACTTGTTGAATAGATTCATTTTTCTTGTTTTGTTTGTTTTTGATGAAATTGTGCTTTTCTCGTCGAGAAAAGGCGTTTAACGCGATAAAAAGGTTTAGTGCGTTATGAATACGGGCTAGCTTACCAAAAGTACAAATGTGAACTAAATAAGGCCGGGAGTCGTTTTTATTGCTTAAAACACGATTTCTCGACCAGAATATGCTTTTTCAAAAAAGCCATGTTCCCATGGCGAGAGACTCGTTTTCTGTGAGAAAATGCATTAAAAGGAGGGATTTCATCAGAAACACTATAAATACATATTGTACTTGTCTGAAAACGCACAGAACCTTGAAATAGAAGGTTTCTCACCAAAAAACACATTGGTGAAACCCCTATCTTAAGGCTCTGAGTGTTTGCACACATGTACAACAGGCATGGTTAAACTATAACGTTTTTAGTGAAATCATGTTTCTCTCGAGGAGAAAACGCGTTTAAAGCCATAAAAAAATCTCACTGTGTTTTGGCATTGACCAAGCTACCAACAAACCTAAAAAATGATCAGAACTGGAGAAATTACACATTGACATTGGGTGAAATCATGTAACTCTTAAGGACGTGTTGCAGACTTGTTGAATAGATTCATTTTTCTTGTTTTGTTTGTTTTTGATGAAATTGTGCTTTTCTCGTCGAGAAAAGGCGTTTAACGCGATAAAAAGGTTTAGTGCGTTATGAATACGGGCTGGCTTACCAAAAGTACAAATGTGAACCAAATAAGGCCGGGAGTCGTTTTTATTGCTTAAAACACGATTTCTCGACCAGAATATGCTTTTTCAAAAAAGCCATGTTCCCATGTGGCGAGAGACTCGTTTTCTGTGAGAAAATGCATTAAAAGGAGGGATTTCATCAGAAACACTATAAATACATATTGTACTTGTCTGAAAACGCACAGAACCTTGAAATAGAAGGTTTCTCACCAAAAAAAACATTGGTGAAACCCCTATCTTAAGGCTCTGAGTGTTTGCACACATGTACAAACAGGCATGTTTAAACTATAACGTTTTTAGTGAAATCATGTTTCTCTCGAGGAGAAAACGCGTTTAAAGCCATAAAAAGATCTCACTATGTTTTGGCATTGACCAAGCTACCAACAACCTAAAAAATGATCAGAACTGGAGAAATTACATATTGACATTGGGTGAAATCATGTAACTCTTAAGGACGTGTTGCAGACTTGTTGAATAGATTCATTTTTCTTGTTTTGTTTGTTTTTGATGAAATTGTGCTTTTCTCGTCGAGAAAAGGCGTTTAACGCGATAAAAAGGTTTTTAGTGCGTTATGAATACGGGCTAGCTTACCAAAAGTACAAATGTGAACTAAATAAGGCCGGGAGTCGTTTTTATTGTTTAAAACACGATTTCTCGACCAGAATATGCTTTTTCAAAAAAGCCATGTTCCCATGGCGAGAGACTCGTTTTCTGTGAGAAAATGCATTAAAAGGAGGGATTTCATCAGAAACACTATAAATACATATTGTACTTGTCGGAAAACGCACAGAACCTTGAAATAGAAGGTTTCTCACCAAAAAACACATTGGTGAAACCCCTATCTTAAGGCTCTGAGTGTTTGAGCACATGTACAACAGGCATGTTTAAACTATAACGTTTTTAGTGAAATCATGTTTCTCTCGAGGAGAAAACGCGTTTAAAGCCATAAAAAGATCTCACTGTGTTTTGGCATTGACCAAGCTACCAACAACCTAAAAAATGATCAGAACTGGAGAAATTACATATTGACATTGGGTGAAATCATGTAACTCTTAAGGACGTGTTGCAGACTTGTTGAATAGATTCATTTTTCTTGTTTTGTTTGTTTTTGATGAAATTGTGCTTTTCTCGTCGAGAAAAGGCGTTTAACGCGATAAAAAGGTTTAGTGCGTTATGAATACGGGCTAGCTTACCAAAAGTACAAATGTGAACTAAATAAGGCCGGGAGTCGTTTTTATTGCTTAAAACACGATTTCTCGACCAGAATATGCTTTTTCAAAAAAGCCATGTTCCCATGGCGAGAGACTCGTTTTCTGTGAGAAAATGCATTAAAAGGAGGGATTTCATCAGAAACACTATAAATACATATTGTACTTGTCTGAAAACGCACAGAACCTTGAAATAGAAGGTTTCTCACCAAAAAACACATTGGTGAAACCCCTATCTTAAGGCTCTGAGTGTTTGCACACATGTACAACAGGCATGGTTAAACTATAACGTTTTTAGTGAAATCATGTTTCTCTCGAGGAGAAAACGCGTTTAAAGCCATAAAAAGATCTCACTGTGTTTTGGCATTGACCAAGCTACCAACAAACCTAAAAAATGATCAGAACTGGAGAAATTACACATTGACATTGGGTGAAATCATGTAACTCTTAAGGACGTGTTGCAGACTTGTTGAATAGATTCATTTTTCTTGTTTTGTTTGTTTTTGATGAAATTGTGCTTTTCTCGTCGAGAAAAGGCGTTTAACGCGATAAAAAGGTTTAGTGCGTTATGAATACGGGCTGGCTTACCAAAAGTACAAATGTGAACCAAATAAGGCCGGGAGTCGTTTTTATTGCTTAAAACACGATTTCTCGACCAGAATATGCTTTTTCAAAAAAGCCATGTTCCCATGTGGCGAGAGACTCGTTTTCTGTGAGAAAATGCATTAAAAGGAGGGATTTCATCAGAAACACTATAAATACATATTGTACTTGTCTGAAAACGCACAGAACCTTGAAATAGAAGGTTTCTCACCAAAAAACACATTGGTGAAACCCCTATCTTAAGGCTCTGAGTGTTTGCACACATGTACAAACAGGCATGTTTAAACTATAACGTTTTTAGTGAAATCATGTTTCTCTCGAGGAGAAAACGCGTTTAAAGCCATAAAAAGATCTCACTGTGTTTTGGCATTGGACCAAGCTACCAACAACCTAAAAAATGATCAGAACTGGAGAAATTACATATTGACATTGGGTGAAATCACGTAACTCTTAAGGACGTGTTGCAGACTTGTTGAATAGATTCATTTTTCTTGTTTTGTTTGTTTTTGATGAAATTGCTTTTCTCGTCGAGAAAAGGCGTTTAACGCGATAAAAAGGTTTAGTGCGTTATGAATACGGGCTAGCTTACCAAAAGTACAAATGTGAACTAAATAAGGCCGGGAGTCGTTTTTATTGTTTAAGACACGATTTCTCGACGAGAATATGCTTTTTTAAAAAAGCCATGTTCCCATGGCGAGAGACTCGTTTTCTGTGAGAAAATGCATTAAAAGGAGGGATTTCATCAGAAACACTATAAATACATATTGTACTTGTCTGAAAACGCACAGAACCTTGAAATAGAAGGTTTCTCACCAAAAAACACATTGGTGAAAGCCCTATCTTAAGGCTCTGAGTGTTTGCGCACATGTACAACAGGCATGTTTAAACTATAACGTTTTTAGTGAAATCATGTTTCTCCGAGGAGAAAACGCGTTTAAAGCCATAAAAAGATTTCACTGTGTTTTGACATTGGACCAAGCTACCAACAACCTAAAAAATGATCAGAACTGGAAAAATTACATATTGACATTGGGTGAAATCATGTAACTCTTAAGGACGTGTTGTAGACTTGTTGAATACATTCATTTTTCTTGTTTTGTTTGTTTTTGATGAAATTGTGCTTTTCTCGTCGAGAAAAGGCGTTTAACGCGATAAAAAGGTTTAGTGCGTTATGAATACGGGTTAGCTTACCAAAAGTACAAATGTGAACTAAATAAGGCCGGGAGTCGTTTTTATTGTTTAAAACACGATTTCTCGACGAGAATATGCTTTTTCAAAAAAGCCATGTTCCCATGGCGAGAGACTCGTTTTCTGTGAGAAAATGCATTAAAAGGAGGGATTTCATGAGAAACACTATAAATACATATTGTACTTGTCGGAAAACGCACAGAACCTTGAAATAGAAGGTTTCTCACCAAAAAACACATTGGTGAAACCCCTATCTTAAGGCTCTGAGTGTTTGAGCACATGTACAACAGGCATGTTTAAACTATAACGTTTTTAGTGAAATCATGTTTCTCTCGAGGAGAAAACGCGTTTAAAGCCATAAAAAGATCTCACTGTGTTTTGGCATTGACCAAGCTACCAACAACCTAAAAAATGATCAGAACTGGAGAAATTACATATTGACATTGGGTGAAATCATGTAACTCTTAAGGACGTGTTGCAGACTTGTTGAATAGATTCATTTTTCTTGTTTTGTTTGTTTTTGATGAAATTGCTTTTCTCGTCGAGAAAAGGCGTTTAACGCGATAAAAAGGTTTAGTGCGTTATGAATACGGGCTAGCTTACCAAAAGTACAAATGTGAACTAAATAAGGCCGGGAGTCGTTTTTATTGCTTAAAATACGATTTCTCGACCAGAATATGCTTTTTCAAAAAAGCCATGTTCCCATGGCGAGAGACTCGTTTTCTGTGAGAAAATGCATTAAAAGGAGGGATTTCATCAGAAACACTATAAATACATATTGTACTTGTCTGAAAACGCACAGAACCTTGAAATAGAAGGTTTCTCACCAAAAAACACATTGGTGAAACCCCTATCTTAAGGCTCTGAGTGTTTGCACACATGTACAACAGGCATGGTTAAACTATAACGTTTTTAGTGAAATCATGTTTCTCTCGAGGAGAAAACGCGTTTAAAGCCATAAAAAGATCTCACTGTGTTTTGGCATTGACCAAGCTACCAACAAACCTAAAAAATGATCAGAACTGGAGAAATTACACATTGACATTGGGTGAAATCATGTAACTCTTAAGGACGTGTTGTAGACTTGTTGAATACATTCATTTTTCTTGTTTTGTTTGTTTTTGATGAAATTGTGCTTTTCTCGTCGAGAAAAGGCGTTTAACGCGATAAAAAGGTTTAGTGCGTTATGAATACGGGTTAGCTTACCAAAAGTACAAATGTGAACTAAATAAGGCCGGGAGTCGTTTTTATTGTTTAAAACACGATTTCTCGACGAGAATATGCTTTTTCAAAAAAGCCATGTTCCCATGGCGAGAGACTCGTTTTCTGTGAGAAAATGCATTAAAAGGAGGGATTTCATGAGAAACACTATAAATACATATTGTACTTGTCGGAAAACGCACAGAACCTTGAAATAGAAGGTTTCTCACCAAAAAACACATTGGTGAAACCCCTATCTTAAGGCTCTGAGTGTTTGAGCACATGTACAACAGGCATGTTTAAACTATAACGTTTTTAGTGAAATCATGTTTCTCTCGAGGAGAAAACGCGTTTAAAGCCATAAAAAGATCTCACTGTGTTTTGGCATTGACCAAGCTACCAACAACCTAAAAAATGATCAGAACTGGAGAAATTACATATTGACATTGGGTGAAATCATGTAACTCTTAAGGACGTGTTGCAGACTTGTTGAATAGATTCATTTTTCTTGTTTTGTTTGTTTTTGATGAAATTGCTTTTCTCGTCGAGAAAAGGCGTTTAACGCGATAAAAAGGTTTAGTGCGTTATGAATACGGGCTAGCTTACCAAAAGTACAAATGTGAACTAAATAAGGCCGGGAGTCGTTTTTATTGCTTAAAATACGATTTCTCGACCAGAATATGCTTTTTCAAAAAAGCCATGTTCCCATGGCGAGAGACTCGTTTTCTGTGAGAAAATGCATTAAAAGGAGGGATTTCATCAGAAACACTATAAATACATATTGTACTTGTCTGAAAACGCACAGAACCTTGAAATAGAAGGTTTCTCACCAAAAAACACATTGGTGAAACCCCTATCTTAAGGCTCTGAGTGTTTGCACACATGTACAACAGGCATGGTTAAACTATAACGTTTTTAGTGAAATCATGTTTCTCTCGAGGAGAAAACGCGTTTAAAGCCATAAAAAGATCTCACTGTGTTTTGGCATTGACCAAGCTACCAACAAACCTAAAAAATGATCAGAACTGGAGAAATTACACATTGACATTGGGTGAAATCATGTAACTCTTAAGGACGTGTTGCAGACTTGTTGAATAGATTCATTTTTCTTGTTTTGTTTGTTTTTGATGAAATTGTGCTTTTCTCGTCGAGAAAAGGCGTTTAACGCGATAAAAAGGTTTAGTGCGTTATGAATACGGGCTAGCTTACCAAAAGTACAAATGTGAACTAAATAAGGCCGGGAGTCGTTTTTATTGCTTAAAACACGATTTCTCGACCAGAATATGCTTTTTCAAAAAAGCCATGTTCCCATGGCGAGAGACTCGTTTTCTGTGAGAAAATGCATTAAAAGGAGGGATTTCATCAGAAACACTATAAATACATATTGTACTTGTCTGAAAACGCACAGAACCTTGAAATAGAAGGTTTCTCACCAAAAAACACATTGGTGAAACCCCTATCTTAAGGCTCTGAGTGTTTGCACACATGTACAACAGGCATGGTTAAACTATAACGTTTTTAGTGAAATCATGTTTCTCTCGAGGAGAAAACGCGTTTAAAGCCATAAAAAGATCTCACTGTGTTTTGGCATTGACCAAGCTACCAACAAACCTAAAAAATGATCAGAACTGGAGAAATTACACATTGACATTGGGTGAAATCATGTAACTCTTAAGGACGTGTTGCAGACTTGTTGAATAGATTCATTTTTCTTGTTTTGTTTGTTTTTGATGAAATTGTGCTTTTCTCGTCGAGAAAAGGCGTTTAACGCGATAAAAAGGTTTAGTGCGTTATGAATACGGGCTGGCTTACCAAAAGTACAAATGTGAACCAAATAAGGCCGGGAGTCGTTTTTATTGCTTAAAACACGATTTCTCGACCAGAATATGCTTTTTCAAAAAAGCCATGTTCCCATGGCGAGAGACTCGTTTTCTGTGAGAAAATGCATTAAAAGGAGGGATTTCATCAGAAACACTATAAATACATATTGTACTTGTCGGAAAACGCACAGAACCTTGAAATAGAAGGTTTCTCACCAAAAAACACATTGGTGAAACCCCTATCTTAAGGCTCTGAGTGTTTGCACACATGTACAACAGTCATGGTTAAACTATAACGTTTTTAGGGCTAATCATGTTTCTCTCGAGGAGAAAACGCGTTTAAAGCCATAAAAAGATCTCACTGTGTTTTGGCATTGACCAAGCTACCAACAAACCTAAAAAATGATCAGAACTGGAGAAATTACACATTGACATTGGGTGAAATCATGTAACTCTTAAGGACGTGTTGCAGACTTGTTGAATAGATTCATTTTTCTTGTTTTGTTTGTTTTTGATGAAATTGTGCTTTTCTCGTCGAGAAAAGGCGTTTAACGCGATAAAAAGGTTTAGTGCGTTATGAATACGGGCTGGCTTACCAAAAGTACAAATGTGAACTAAATAAGGCCGGGAGTCGTTTTTATTGCTTAAAACACGATTTCTCGACCAGAATATGCTTTTTCAAAAAAGCCATGTTCCCATGGCGAGAGACTCGTTTTCTGTGAGAAAATGCATTAAAAGGAGGGATTTCATCAGAAACACTATAAATACATATTGTACTTGTCTGAAAACGCACAGAACCTTGAAATAGAAGGTTTCTCACCAAAAAACACATTGGTGAAACCCCTATCTTAAGGCTCTGAGTGTTTGCACACATGTACAACAGGCATGGTTAAACTATAACGTTTTTAGTGAAATCATGTTTCTCTCGAGGAGAAAACGCGTTTAAAGCCATAAAAAGATCTCACTGTGTTTTGGCATTGACCAAGCTACCAACAAACCTAAAAAATGATCAGAACTGGAGAAATTACACATTGACATTGGGTGAAATCATGTAACTCTTAAGGACGTGTTGCAGACTTGTTGAATAGATTCATTTTTCTTGTTTTGTTTGTTTTTGATGAAATTGTGCTTTTCTCGTCGAGAAAAGGCGTTTAACGCGATAAAAAGGTTTAGTGCGTTATGAATACGGGCTGGCTTACCAAAAGTACAAATGTGAACCAAATAAGGCCGGGAGTCGTTTTTATTGCTTAAAACACGATTTCTCGACCAGAATATGCTTTTTCAAAAAAGCCATGTTCCCATGTGGCGAGAGACTCGTTTTCTGTGAGAAAATGCATTAAAAGGAGGGATTTCATGAGAAACACTATAAATACATATTGTACTTGTCTGAAAACGCACAGAACCTTGAAATAGAAGGTTTCTCACCAAAAAACACATTGGTGAAACCCCTATCTTAAGGCTCTGAGTGTTTGCACACATGTACAACAGGCATGGTTAAACTATAACGTTTTTAGTGAAATCATGTTTCTCTCGAGGAGAAAACGCGTTTAAAGCCATAAAAAGATCTCACTGTGTTTTGGCATTGACCAAGCTACCAACAAACCTAAAAAATGATCAGAACTGGAGAAATTACACATTGACATTGGGTGAAATCATGTAACTCTTAAGGACGTGTTGCAGACTTGTTGAATAGATTCATTTTTCTTGTTTTGTTTGTTTTTGATGAAATTGTGCTTTTCTCGTCGAGAAAAGGCGTTTAACGCGATAAAAAGGTTTAGTGCGTTATGAATACGGGCTGGCTTACCAAAAGTACAAATGTGAACCAAATAAGGCCGGGAGTCGTTTTTATTGCTTAAAACACGATTTCTCGACCAGAATATGCTTTTTCAAAAAAGCCATGTTCCCATGTGGCGAGAGACTCGTTTTCTGTGAGAAAATGCATTAAAAGGAGGGATTTCATGAGAAACACTATAAATACATATTGTACTTGTCTGAAAACGCACAGAACCTTGAAATAGAAGGTTTCTCACCAAAAAACACATTGGTGAAACCCCTATCTTAAGGCTCTGAGTGTTTGCATACATGTACAAACAGGCATGTTTAAACTATAACGTTTTTAGTGAAATCATGTTTCTCTCGAGGAGAAAACGCGTTTAAAGCCATAAAAAGATCTCACTGTGTTTTGGCATTGACCAAGCTACCAACAACCTAAAAAATGATCAGAACTGGAGGAATTACATATTGGCATTGGGTGAAATCACGTAACTCTTAAGGACGTGTTGCAGACTTGTTGAATAGATTCATTTTTCTGGTTTTGTTTGTTTTTGATGAAATTGTGCTTTTCTCGTCGAGAAAAGGCGTTTAACGCGATAAAAAGGTTTAGTGCGTTATGAATACGGGCTAGCTTACCAAAAGTACAAATGTGAACTAAATAAGGCCGGGAGTCGTTTTTATTGCTTAAAACACGATTTCTCGACCAGAATATGCTTTTTCAAAAAAGCCATGTTCCCATGGCGAGACTCGTTTTCTGTGAGAAAATGCATTAAAAGGAGGGATTTCATGAGAAACACTATAAATACATATTGTACTTGTCTGAAAACGGACAGAACCTTGAAATAGAAGGTTTCTCACCAAAAAACACATTGGTGAAACCCCTATCTTAAGGCTCTGAGTGTTTGAGCACATGTACAACAGGCATGTTTAAACTATAACGTTTTTAGTGAAATCATGTTTCTCTCGAGGAGAAAACGCGTTTAAAGCCATAAAAAGATCTCACTGTGTTTTGGCATTGACCAAGCTACCAACAACCTAAAAAATGATCAGAACTGGAGAAATTACATATTGACATTGGGTGAAATCATGTAACTCTTAAGGACGTGTTGCAGACTTGTTGAATAGATTCATTTTTCTTGTTTTGTTTGTTTTTGATGAAATTGTGCTTTTCTCGTCGAGAAAAGGCGTTTAACGCGATAAAAAGGTTTAGTACGTTATGAATACGGGCTAGCTTACCAAAAGTACAAATGTGAACTAAATAAGGCCGGGAGTCGTTTTTATTGCTTAAAACACGATTTCTCGACCAGAATATGCTTTTTCAAAAAAGCCATGTTCCCATGGCGAGAGACTCGTTTTCTGTGAGAAAATGCATTAAAAGGAGGGATTTCATCAGAAACACTATAAATACATATTGTACTTGTCTGAAAACGCACAGAACCTTGAAATAGAAGGTTTCTCACCAAAAAACACATTGGTGAAACCCCTATCTTAAGGCTCTGAGTGTTTGCACACATGTACAACAGGCAAGGTTAAACTATAACGTTTTTAGTGAAATCATGTTTCTCTCGAGGAGAAAACGCGTTTAAAGCCATAAAAAGATCTCACTGTGTTTTGGCATTGACCAAGCTACCAACAAACCCTAAAAAATGATCAGAACTGGAGAAATTACACATTGACATTGGGTGAAATCATGTAACTCTTAAGGACGTGTTGCAGACTTGTTGAATAGATTCATTTTTCTTGTTTTGTTTGTTTTTGATGAAATTGTGCTTTTCTCGTCGAGAAAAGGCGTTTAACGCGATAAAAAGGTTTAGTGCGTTATGAATACGGGCTGGCTTACCAAAAGTACAAATGTGAACCAAATAAGGCCGGGAGTCGTTTTTATTGCTTAAAACACGATTTCTCGACCAGAATATGCTTTTTCAAAAAAGCCATGTTCCCATGTGGCGAGAGACTCGTTTTCTGTGAGAAAATGCATTAAAAGGAGGGATTTCATCAGAAACACTATAAATACATATTGTACTTGTCTGAAAACGCACAGAACCTTGAAATAGAAGGTTTCTCACCAAAAAACACATTGGTGAAACCCCTATCATAAGGCTCTGAGTGTTTGCATACATGTACAAACAGGCATGTTTAAACTATAACGTTTTTAGTGAAATCATGTTTCTCTCGAGGAGAAAACGCGTTTAAAGCCATAAAAAGATCTCACTGTGTTTTGGCATTGACCAAGCTACCAACAACCTAAAAAATGATCAGAACTGGAGAAATTACATATTGACATTGGGTGAAATCACGTAACTTTTAAAGGACGTGTTGCAGACTTGTTGAATAGATTCATTTTTCTTGTTTTGTTTGTTTTTGATGAAATTGCTTTTCTCGTCGAGAAAAGGCGTTTAACGCGATAAAAAGGTTTAGTGCGTTATGAATACGGGCTAGCTTACCAAAAGTACAAATGTGAACTAAATAAGGCCGGGAGTCGTTTTTATTGCTTAAAACACGATTTCTCGACGAGAACATGCTTTTTTAAAAAAGCCATGTTCCCATGGCGAGAGACTCGTTTTCTGTGAGAAAATGCATTAAAAGGAGGGATTTCATCAGAAACACTATAACTACATATTGTACTTGTCTGAAAACGCACAGAACCTTGAAATAGAAGGTTTCTCACCAAAAAACACATTGGTGAAAGCCCTATCTTAAGGCTCTGAGTGTTTGCGCACATGTACAACAGGCATGTTTAAACTATAACGTTTTTAGTGAAATCATGTTTCTCCGAGGAGAAAACGCGTTTAAAGCCATAAAAAGATTTCACTGTGTTTTGACATTGGACCAAGCTACCAACAACCTAAAAAATGATCAGAACTGGAAAAATTACATATTGACATTGGGTGAAATCATGTAACTCTTAAGGACGTGTTGTAGACTTGTTGAATACATTCATTTTTCTTGTTTTGTTTGTTTTTGATGAAATTGTGCTTTTCTCGTCGAGAAAAGGCGTTTAACGCGATAAAAAGGTTTAGTGCGTTATGAATACGGGTTAGCTTACCAAAAGTACAAATGTGAACTAAATAAGGCCGGGAGTCGTTTTTATTGTTTAAAACACGATTTCTCGACGAGAATATGCTTTTTCAAAAAAGCCATGTTCCCATGGCGAGAGACTCGTTTTCTGTGAGAAAATGCATTAAAAGGAGGGATTTCATCAGAAACACTATAAATACATATTGTACTTGTCGGAAAACGCACAGAACCTTGAAATAGAAGGTTTCTCACCAAAAAACACATTGGTGAAACCCCTATCTTAAGGCTCTGAGTGTTTGAGCACATGTACAACAGGCATGTTTAAACTATAACGTTTTTAGTGAAATCATGTTTCTCTCGAGGAGAAAACGCGTTTAAAGCCATAAAAAGATCTCACTGTGTTTTGGCATTGACCAAGCTACCAACAACCTAAAAAATGATCAGAACTGGAGAAATTACATATTGACATTGGGTGAAATCATGTAACTCTTAAGGACGTGTTGCAGACTTGTTGAATAGATTCATTTTTCTTGTTTTGTTTGTTTTTGATGAAATTGTGCTTTTCTCGTCGAGAAAAGGCGTTTAACGCGATAAAAAGGTTTAGTGCGTTATGAATACGGGCTAGCTTACCAAAAGTACAAATGTGAACTAAATAAGGCCGGGAGTCGTTTTTATTGCTTAAAATACGATTTCTCGACCAGAATATGCTTTTTCAAAAAAGCCATGTTCCCATGGCGAGAGACTCGTTTTCTGTGAGAAAATGCATTAAAAGGAGGGATTTCATCAGAAACACTATAAATACATATTGTACTTGTCTGAAAACGCACAGAACCTTGAAATAGAAGGTTTCTCACCAAAAAACACATTGGTGAAACCCCTATCTTAAGGCTCTGAGTGTTTGCACACATGTACAACAGGCATGGTTAAACTATAACGTTTTTAGTGAAATCATGTTTCTCTCGAGGAGAAAACGCGTTTAAAGCCATAAAAAGATCTCACTGTGTTTTGGCATTGACCAAGCTACCAACAAACCTAAAAAATGATCAGAACTGGAGAAATTACACATTGACATTGGGTGAAATCATGTAACTCTTAAGGACGTGTTGCAGACTTGTTGAATAGATTCATTTTTCTTGTTTTGTTTGTTTTTGATGAAATTGTGCTTTTCTCGTCGAGAAAAGGCGTTTGACGCGATAAAAAGGTTTAGTGCGTTATGAATACGGGCTGGCTTACCAAAAGTACAAATGTGAACTAAATAAGGCCGGGAGTCGTTTTTATTGCTTAAAACACGATTTCTCGACGAGAACATGCTTTTTTAAAAAAGCCATGTTCCCATGGCGAGAGACTCGTTTTCTGTGAGAAAATGCATTAAAAGGAGGGATTTCATCAGAAACACTATAACTACATATTGTACTTGTCTGAAAACGCACAGAACCTTGAAATAGAAGGTTTCTCACCAAAAAACACATTGGTGAAAGCCCTATCTTAAGGCTCTGAGTGTTTGCGCACATGTACAACAGGCATGTTTAAACTATAACGTTTTTAGTGAAATCATGTTTCTCCGAGGAGAAAACGCGTTTAAAGCCATAAAAAGATTTCACTGTGTTTTGACATTGGACCAAGCTACCAACAACCTAAAAAATGATCAGAACTGGAAAAATTACATATTGACATTGGGTGAAATCATGTAACTCTTAAGGACGTGTTGTAGACTTGTTGAATACATTCATTTTTCTTGTTTTGTTTGTTTTTGATGAAATTGTGCTTTTCTCGTCGAGAAAAGGCGTTTAACGCGATAAAAAGGTTTAGTGCGTTATGAATACGGGTTAGCTTACCAAAAGTACAAATGTGAACTAAATAAGGCCGGGAGTCGTTTTTATTGTTTAAAACACGATTTCTCGACGAGAATATGCTTTTTCAAAAAAGCCATGTTCCCATGGCGAGAGACTCGTTTTCTGTGAGAAAATGCATTAAAAGGAGGGATTTCATCAGAAACACTATAAATACATATTGTACTTGTCGGAAAACGCACAGAACCTTGAAATAGAAGGTTTCTCACCAAAAAACACATTGGTGAAACCCCTATCTTAAGGCTCTGAGTGTTTGAGCACATGTACAACAGGCATGTTTAAACTATAACGTTTTTAGTGAAATCATGTTTCTCTCGAGGAGAAAACGCGTTTAAAGCCATAAAAAGATCTCACTGTGTTTTGGCATTGACCAAGCTACCAACAACCTAAAAAATGATCAGAACTGGAGAAATTACATATTGACATTGGGTGAAATCATGTAACTCTTAAGGACGTGTTGCAGACTTGTTGAATAGATTCATTTTTCTTGTTTTGTTTGTTTTTGATGAAATTGTGCTTTTCTCGTCGAGAAAAGGCGTTTAACGCGATAAAAAGGTTTAGTGCGTTATGAATACGGGCTAGCTTACCAAAAGTACAAATGTGAACTAAATAAGGCCGGGAGTCGTTTTTATTGCTTAAAATACGATTTCTCGACCAGAATATGCTTTTTCAAAAAAGCCATGTTCCCATGGCGAGAGACTCGTTTTCTGTGAGAAAATGCATTAAAAGGAGGGATTTCATGAGAAACACTATAAATACATATTGTACTTGTCTGAAAACGCACAGAACCTTGAAATAGAAGGTTTCTCACCAAAAAACACATTGGTGAAACCCCTATCTTAAGGCTCTGAGTGTTTGCACACATGTACAACAGGCATGGTTAAACTATAACGTTTTTAGTGAAATCATGTTTCTCTCGAGGAGAAAACGCGTTTAAAGCCATAAAAAGATCTCACTGTGTTTTGGCATTGACCAAGCTACCAACAAACCTAAAAAATGATCAGAACTGGAGAAATTACACATTGACATTGGGTGAAATCATGTAACTCTTAAGGACGTGTTGCAGACTTGTTGAATAGATTCATTTTTCTTGTTTTGTTTGTTTTTGATGAAATTGTGCTTTTCTCGTCGAGAAAAGGCGTTTGACGCGATAAAAAGGTTTAGTGCGTTATGAATACGGGCTGGCTTACCAAAAGTACAAATGTGAACCAAATAAGGCCGGGAGTCGTTTTTATTGCTTAAAACACGATTTCTCGACGAGAATATGCTTTTTCAAAAAAGCCATGTTCCCATGTGGCGAGAGACTCGTTTTCTGTGAGAAAATGCATTAAAAGGAGGGATTTCATCAGAAACACTATAAATACATATTGTACTTGTCGGAAAACGCACAGAACCTTGAAATAGAAGGTTTCTCACCAAAAAACACATTGGTGAAACCCCTATCTTAAGGCTCTGAGTGTTTGCACACATGTACAACAGTCATGAATAAACTATAACGTTTTTAGGGCTAATCATGTTTCTCTCGAGGAGAAAACGCGTTTAAAGCCATAAAAAGATCTCACTGTGTTTTGGCATTGACCAAGCTACCAACAAACCTAAAAAATGATCAGAACTGGAGAAATTACACATTGACATTGGGTGAAATCATGTAACTCTTAAGGACGTGTTGCAGACTTGTTGAATAGATTCATTTTTCTTGTTTTGTTTGTTTTTGATGAAATTGTGCTTTTCTCGTCGAGAAAAGGCGTTTAACGCGATAAAAAGGTTTAGTGCGTTATGAATACGGGCTGGCTTACCAAAAGTACAAATGTGAACCAAATAAGGCCGGGAGTCGTTTTTATTGCTTAAAACACGATTTCTCGACCAGAATATGCTTTTTCAAAAAAGCCATGTTCCCATGGCGAGAGACTCGTTTTCTGTGAGAAAATGCATTAAAAGGAGGGATTTCATCAGAAACACTATAAATACATATTGTACTTGTCTGAAAACGCACAGAACCTTGAAATAGAAGGTTTCTCACCAAAAAACACATTGGTGAAACCCCTATCTTAAGGCTCTGAGTGTTTGCACACATGTACAACAGGCATGGTTAAACTATAACGTTTTTAGGGCTAATCATGTTTCTCTCGAGGAGAAAACGCGTTTAAAGCCATAAAAAGATCTCACTGTGTTTTGGCATTGACCAAGCTACCAACAAACCTAAAAAATGATCAGAACTGGAGAAATTACACATTGACATTGGGTGAAATCATGTAACTCTTAAGGACGTGTTGCAGACTTGTTGAATAGATTCATTTTTCTTGTTTTGTTTGTTTTTGATGAAATTGTGCTTTTCTCGTCGAGAAAAGGCGTTTAACGCGATAAAAAGGTTTAGTGCGTTATGAATACGGGCTAGCTTACCAAAAGTACAAATGTGAACTAAATAAGGCCGGGAGTCGTTTTTATTGCTTAAAACACGATTTCTCGACCAGAATATGCTTTTTCAAAAAAGCCATGTTCCCATGGCGAGAGACTCGTTTTCTGTGAGAAAATGCATTAAAAGGAGGGATTTCATCAGAAACACTATAAATACATATTATACTTGTCTGAAAACGCACAGAACCTTGAAATAGAAGGTTTCTCACCAAAAAACACATTGGTGAAACCCCTATCTTAAGGCTCTGAGTGTTTGCACACATGTACAACAGGCATGGTTAAACTATAACGTTTTTAGTGAAATCATGTTTCTCTCGAGGAGAAAACGCGTTTAAAGCCATAAAAAGATCTCACTGTGTTTTGGCATTGACCAAGCTACCAACAAACCTAAAAAATGATCAGAACTGGAGAAATTACACATTGACATTGGGTGAAATCATGTAACTCTTAAGGACGTGTTGCAGACTTGTTGAATAGATTCATTTTTCTTGTTTTGTTTGTTTTTGATGAAATTGTGCTTTTCTCGTCGAGAAAAGGCGTTTAACGCGATAAAAAGGTTTAGTGCGTTATGAATACGGGCTGGCTTACCAAAAGTACAAATGTGAACCAAATAAGGCCGGGAGTCGTTTTTATTGCTTAAAACACGATTTCTCGACCAGAATATGCTTTTTCAAAAAAGCCATGTTCCCATGTGGCGAGAGACTCGTTTTCTGTGAGAAAATGCATTAAAAGGAGGGATTTCATGAGAAACACTATAAATACATATTGTACTTGTCTGAAAACGCACAGAACCTTGAAATAGAAGGTTTCTCACCAAAAAACACATTGGTGAAACCCCTATCTTAAGGCTCTGATTGTTTGCATACATGTACAAACAGGCATGTTTAAACTATAACGTTTTTAGTGAAATCATGTTTCTCTCGAGGAGAAAACGCGTTTAAAGCCATAAAAAGATCTCACTGTGTTTTGGCATTGACCAAGCTACCAACAACCTAAAAAATGATCAGAACTGGAGGAATTACATATTGGCATTGGGTGAAATCACGTAACTCTTAAGGATGTGTTGCAGACTTGTTGAATAGATTCATTTTTCTGGTTTTGTTTGTTTTTGATGAAATTGTGCTTTTCTCGTCGAGAAAAGGCGTTTAACGCGATAAAAAGGTTTAGTGCGTTATGAATACGGGCTAGCTTACCAAAAGTACAAATGTGAACTAAATAAGGCCGGGAGTCCTTTTTATTGCTTAAAACACGATTTCTCGACCAGAATATGCTTTTTCAAAAAAGCCATGTTCCCATGGCGAGAGACTCGTTTTCTGTGAGAAAATGCATTAAAAGGAGGGATTTCATCAGAAACACTATAAATACATATTGTACTTGTCTGAAAACGCACAGAACCTTGAAATAGAAGGTTTCTCACCAAAAAACACATTGGTGAAACCCCTATCTTAAGGCTCTGAGTGTTTGCACACATGTACAACAGGCATGGTTAAACTATAACGTTTTTAGTGAAATCATGTTTCTCTCGAGGAGAAAACGCGTTTAAAGCCATAAAAAGATCTCACTGTGTTTTGGCATTGACCAAGCTACCAACAAACCTAAAAAATGATCAGAACTGGAGAAATTACACATTGACATTGGGTGAAATCATGTAACTCTTAAGGACGTGTTGCAGACTTGTTGAATAGATTCATTTTTCTTGTTTTGTTTGTTTTTGATGAAATTGTGCTTTTCTCGTCGAGAAAAGGCGTTTAACGCGATAAAAAGGTTTAGTGCGTTATGAATACGGGCTGGCTTACCAAAAGTACAAATGTGAACCAAATAAGGCCGGGAGTCGTTTTTATTGCTTAAAACACGATTTCTCGACCAGAATATGCTTTTTCAAAAAAGCCATGTTCCCATGGCGAGAGACTCGTTTTCTGTGAGAAAATGCATTAAAAGGAGGGATTTCATCAGAAACACTATAAATACATATTGTACTTGTCTGAAAACGCACAGAACCTTGAAATAGAAGGTTTCTCACCAAAAAACACATTGGTGAAACCCCTATCTTAAGGCTCTGAGTGTTTGCACACATGTACAACAGGCATGGTTAAACTATAACGTTTTTAGGGCTAATCATGTTTCTCTCGAGGAGAAAACGCGTTTAAAGCCATAAAAAGATCTCACTGTGTTTTGGCATTGACCAAGCTACCAACAAACCTAAAAAATGATCAGAACTGGAGAAATTACACATTGACATTGGGTGAAATCATGTAACTCTTAAGGACGTGTTGCAGACTTGTTGAATAGATTCATTTTTCTTGTTTTGTTTGTTTTTGATGAAATTGTGCTTTTCTCGTCGAGAAAAGGCGTTTAACGCGATAAAAAGGTTTAGTGCGTTATGAATACGGGCTAGCTTACCAAAAGTACAAATGTGAACTAAATAAGGCCGGGAGTCGTTTTTATTGCTTAAAACACGATTTCTCGACCAGAATATGCTTTTTCAAAAAAGCCATGTTCCCATGGCGAGAGACTCGTTTTCTGTGAGAAAATGCATTAAAAGGAGGGATTTCATCAGAAACACTATAAATACATATTATACTTGTCTGAAAACGCACAGAACCTTGAAATAGAAGGTTTCTCACCAAAAAACACATTGGTGAAACCCCTATCTTAAGGCTCTGAGTGTTTGCACACGTGTACAACAGGCATGGTTAAACTATAACGTTTTTAGTGAAATCATGTTTCTCTCGAGGAGAAAACGCGTTTAAAGCCATAAAAAGATCTCACTGTGTTTTGGCATTGACCAAGCTACCAACAAACCTAAAAAATGATCAGAACTGGAGAAATTACACATTGACATTGGGTGAAATCATGTAACTCTTAAGGACGTGTTGCAGACTTGTTGAATAGATTCATTTGTCTTGTTTTGTTTGTTTTTGATGAAATTGTGCTTTTCTCGTCGAGAAAAGGCGTTTAACGCGATAAAAAGGTTTAGTGCGTTATGAATACGGGCTGGCTTACCAAAAGTACAAATGTGAACCAAATAAGGCCGGGAGTCGTTTTTATTGCTTAAAACACGATTTCTCGACCAGAATATGCTTTTTCAAAAAAGCCATGTTCCCATGTGGCGAGAGACTCGTTTTCTGTGAGAAAATGCATTAAAAGGAGGGATTTCATGAGAAACACTATAAATACATATTGTACTTGTCTGAAAACGCACAGAACCTTGAAATAGAAGGTTTCTCACCAAAAAACACATTGGTGAAACCCCTATCTTAAGGCTCTGATTGTTTGCATACATGTACAAACAGGCATGTTTAAACTATAACGTTTTTAGTGAAATCATGTTTCTCTCGAGGAGAAAACGCGTTTAAAGCCATAAAAAGATCTCACTGTGTTTTGGCATTGACCAAGCTACCAACAACCTAAAAAATGATCAGAACTGGAGGAATTACATATTGGCATTGGGTGAAATCACGTAACTCTTAAGGATGTGTTGCAGACTTGTTGAATAGATTCATTTTTCTGGTTTTGTTTGTTTTTGATGAAATTGTGCTTTTCTCGTCGAGAAAAGGCGTTTAACGCGATAAAAAGGTTTAGTGCGTTATGAATACGGGCTAGCTTACCAAAAGTACAAATGTGAACTAAATAAGGCCGGGAGTCGTTTTTATTGCTTAAAACACGATTTCTCGACCAGAATATGCTTTTTCAAAAAAGCCATGTTCCCATGGCGAGACTCGTTTTCTGTGAGAAAATGCATTAAAAGGAGGGATTTCATGAGAAACACTATAAATACATATTGTACTTGTCTGAAAACGGACAGAACCTTGAAATAGAAGGTTTCTCACCAAAAAACACATTGGTGAAACCCCTATCTTAAGGCTCTGAGTGTTTGAGCACATGTACAACAGGCATGTTTAAACTATAACGTTTTTAGTGAAATCATGTTTCTCTCGAGGAGAAAACGCGTTTAAAGCCATAAAAAGATCTCACTGTGTTTTGGCATTGACCAAGCTACCAACAAACCTAAAAAATGATCAGAACTGGAGAAATTACACATTGACATTGGGTGAAATCATGTAACTCTTAAGGACGTGTTGCAGACTTGTTGAATAGATTCATTTTTCTTGTTTTGTTTGTTTTTGATGAAATTGTGCTTTTCTCGTCGAGAAAAGGCGTTTAACGCGATAAAAAGGTTTAGTGCGTTATGAATACGGGCTAGCTTACCAAAAGTACAAATGTGAACTAAATAAGGCCGGGAGTCGTTTTTATTGCTTAAAACACGATTTCTCGACCAGAATATGCTTTTTCAAAAAAGCCATGTTCCCATGGCGAGAGACTCGTTTTCTGTGAGAAAATGCATTAAAAGGAGGGATTTCATCAGAAACACTATAAATACATATTATACTTGTCTGAAAACGCACAGAACCTTGAAATAGAAGGTTTCTCACCAAAAAACACATTGGTGAAACCCCTATCTTAAGGCTCTGAGTGTTTGCACACATGTACAACAGGCATGGTTAAACTATAACGTTTTTAGTGAAATCATGTTTCTCTCGAGGAGAAAACGCGTTTAAAGCCATAAAAAGATCTCACTGTGTTTTGGCATTGACCAAGCTACCAACAAACCTAAAAAATGATCAGAACTGGAGAAATTACACATTGACATTGGGTGAAATCATGTAACTCTTAAGGACGTGTTGCAGACTTGTTGAATAGATTCATTTTTCTTGTTTTGTTTGTTTTTGATGAAATTGTGCTTTTCTCGTCGAGAAAAGGCGTTTAACGCGATAAAAAGGTTTAGTGCGTTATGAATACGGGCTGGCTTACCAAAAGTACAAATGTGAACCAAATAAGGCCGGGAGTCGTTTTTATTGCTTAAAACACGATTTCTCGACCAGAATATGCTTTTTCAAAAAAGCCATGTTCCCATGTGGCGAGAGACTCGTTTTCTGTGAGAAAATGCATTAAAAGGAGGGATTTCATGAGAAACACTATAAATACATATTGTACTTGTCTGAAAACGCACAGAACCTTGAAATAGAAGGTTTCTCACCAAAAAACACATTGGTGAAACCCCTATCTTAAGGCTCTGATTGTTTGCATACATGTACAAACAGGCATGTTTAAACTATAACGTTTTTAGTGAAATCATGTTTCTCTCGAGGCGAAAACGCGTTTAAAGCCATAAAAAGATCTCACTGTGTTTTGGCATTGACCAAGCTACCAACAACCTAAAAAATGATCAGAACTGGAGGAATTACATATTGGCATTGGGTGAAATCACGTAACTCTTAAGGATGTGTTGCAGACTTGTTGAATAGATTCATTTTTCTGGTTTTGTTTGTTTTTGATGAAATTGTGCTTTTCTCGTCGAGAAAAGGCGTTTAACGCGATAAAAAGGTTTAGTGCGTTATGAATACGGGCTAGCTTACCAAAAGTACAAATGTGAACTAAATAAGGCCGGGAGTCGTTTTTATTGCTTAAAACACGATTTCTCGACCAGAATATGCTTTTTCAAAAAAGCCATGTTCCCATGGCGAGAGACTCGTTTTCTGTGAGAAAATGCATTAAAAGGAGGGATTTCATCAGAAACACTATAAATACATATTGTACTTGTCTGAAAACGCACAGAACCTTGAAATAGAAGGTTTCTCACCAAAAAACACATTGGTGAAACCCCTATCTTAAGGCTCTGAGTGTTTGCACACATGTACAACAGGCATGGTTAAACTATAACGTTTTTAGTGAAATCATGTTTCTCTCGAGGAGAAAACGCGTTTAAAGCCATAAAAAGATCTCACTGTGTTTTGGCATTGACCAAGCTACCAACAAACCTAAAAAATGATCAGAACTGGAGAAATTACACATTGACATTGGGTGAAATCATGTAACTCTTAAGGACGTGTTGCAGACTTGTTGAATAGATTCATTTTTCTTGTTTTGTTTGTTTTTGATGAAATTGTGCTTTTCTCGTCGAGAAAAGGCGTTTAACGCGATAAAAAGGTTTAGTGCGTTATGAATACGGGCTGGCTTACCAAAAGTACAAATGTGAACCAAATAAGGCCGGGAGTCGTTTTTATTGCTTAAAACACGATTTCTCGACCAGAATATGCTTTTTCAAAAAAGCCATGTTCCCATGGCGAGAGACTCGTTTTCTGTGAGAAAATGCATTAAAAGGAGGGATTTCATCAGAAACACTATAAATACATATTGTACTTGTCTGAAAACGCACAGAACCTTGAAATAGAAGGTTTCTCACCAAAAAACACATTGGTGAAACCCCTATCTTAAGGCTCTGAGTGTTTGCACACATGTACAACAGGCATGGTTAAACTATAACGTTTTTAGGGCTAATCATGTTTCTCTCGAGGAGAAAACGCGTTTAAAGCCATAAAAAGATCTCACTGTGTTTTGGCATTGACCAAGCTACCAACAAACCTAAAAAATGATCAGAACTGGAGAAATTACACATTGACATTGGGTGAAATCATGTAACTCTTAAGGACGTGTTGCAGACTTGTTGAATAGATTCATTTTTCTTGTTTTGTTTGTTTTTGATGAAATTGTGCTTTTCTCGTCGAGAAAAGGCGTTTAACGCGATAAAAAGGTTTAGTGCGTTATGAATACGGGCTAGCTTACCAAAAGTACAAATGTGAACTAAATAAGGCCGGGAGTCGTTTTTATTGCTTAAAACACGATTTCTCGACCAGAATATGCTTTTTCAAAAAAGCCATGTTCCCATGGCGAGAGACTCGTTTTCTGTGAGAAAATGCATTAAAAGGAGGGATTTCATCAGAAACACTATAAATACATATTATACTTGTCTGAAAACGCACAGAACCTTGAAATAGAAGGTTTCTCACCAAAAAACACATTGGTGAAACCCCTATCTTAAGGCTCTGAGTGTTTGCACACGTGTACAACAGGCATGGTTAAACTATAACGTTTTTAGTGAAATCATGTTTCTCTCGAGGAGAAAACGCGTTTAAAGCCATAAAAAGATCTCACTGTGTTTTGGCATTGACCAAGCTACCAACAAACCTAAAAAATGATCAGAACTGGAGAAATTACACATTGACATTGGGTGAAATCATGTAACTCTTAAGGACGTGTTGCAGACTTGTTGAATAGATTCATTTGTCTTGTTTTGTTTGTTTTTGATGAAATTGTGCTTTTCTCGTCGAGAAAAGGCGTTTAACGCGATAAAAAGGTTTAGTGCGTTATGAATACGGGCTGGCTTACCAAAAGTACAAATGTGAACCAAATAAGGCCGGGAGTCGTTTTTATTGCTTAAAACACGATTTCTCGACCAGAATATGCTTTTTCAAAAAAGCCATGTTCCCATGTGGCGAGAGACTCGTTTTCTGTGAGAAAATGCATTAAAAGGAGGGATTTCATGAGAAACACTATAAATACATATTGTACTTGTCTGAAAACGCACAGAACCTTGAAATAGAAGGTTTCTCACCAAAAAACACATTGGTGAAACCCCTATCTTAAGGCTCTGATTGTTTGCATACATGTACAAACAGGCATGTTTAAACTATAACGTTTTTAGTGAAATCATGTTTCTCTCGAGGAGAAAACGCGTTTAAAGCCATAAAAAGATCTCACTGTGTTTTGGCATTGACCAAGCTACCAACAAACCTAAAAAATGATCAGAACTGGAGAAATTACACATTGACATTGGGTGAAATCATGTAACTCTTAAGGACGTGTTGCAGACTTGTTGAATAGATTCATTTTTCTTGTTTTGTTTGTTTTTGATGAAATTGTGCTTTTCTCGTCGAGAAAAGGCGTTTAACGCGATAAAAAGGTTTAGTGCGTTATGAATACGGGCTAGCTTACCAAAAGTACAAATGTGAACTAAATAAGGCCGGGAGTCGTTTTTATTGCTTAAAACACGATTTCTCGACCAGAATATGCTTTTTCAAAAAAGCCATGTTCCCATGGCGAGAGACTCGTTTTCTGTGAGAAAATGCATTAAAAGGAGGGATTTCATCAGAAACACTATAAATACATATTATACTTGTCTGAAAACGCACAGAACCTTGAAATAGAAGGTTTCTCACCAAAAAACACATTGGTGAAACCCCTATCTTAAGGCTCTGAGTGTTTGCACACGTGTACAACAGGCATGGTTAAACTATAACGTTTTTAGTGAAATCATGTTTCTCTCGAGGAGAAAACGCGTTTAAAGCCATAAAAAGATCTCACTGTGTTTTGGCATTGACCAAGCTACCAACAAACCTAAAAAATGATCAGAACTGGAGAAATTACACATTGACATTGGGTGAAATCATGTAACTCTTAAGGACGTGTTGCAGACTTGTTGAATAGATTCATTTGTCTTGTTTTGTTTGTTTTTGATGAAATTGTGCTTTTCTCGTCGAGAAAAGGCGTTTAACGCGATAAAAAGGTTTAGTGCGTTATGAATACGGGCTGGCTTACCAAAAGTACAAATGTGAACCAAATAAGGCCGGGAGTCGTTTTTATTGCTTAAAACACGATTTCTCGACCAGAATATGCTTTTTCAAAAAAGCCATGTTCCCATGTGGCGAGAGACTCGTTTTCTGTGAGAAAATGCATTAAAAGGAGGGATTTCATGAGAAACACTATAAATACATATTGTACTTGTCTGAAAACGCACAGAACCTTGAAATAGAAGGTTTCTCACCAAAAAACACATTGGTGAAACCCCTATCTTAAGGCTCTGATTGTTTGCATACATGTACAAACAGGCATGTTTAAACTATAACGTTTTTAGTGAAATCATGTTTCTCTCGAGGAGAAAACGCGTTTAAAGCCATAAAAAGATCTCACTGTGTTTTGGCATTGACCAAGCTACCAACAACCTAAAAAATGATCAGAACTGGAGGAATTACATATTGGCATTGGGTGAAATCACGTAACTCTTAAGGATGTGTTGCAGACTTGTTGAATAGATTCATTTTTCTGGTTTTGTTTGTTTTTGATGAAATTGTGCTTTTCTCGTCGAGAAAAGGCGTTTAACGCGATAAAAAGGTTTAGTGCGTTATGAATACGGGCTAGCTTACCAAAAGTACAAATGTGAACTAAATAAGGCCGGGAGTCGTTTTTATTGCTTAAAACACGATTTCTCGACCAGAATATGCTTTTTCAAAAAAGCCATGTTCCCATGGCGAGACTCGTTTTCTGTGAGAAAATGCATTAAAAGGAGGGATTTCATGAGAAACACTATAAATACATATTGTACTTGTCTGAAAACGGACAGAACCTTGAAATAGAAGGTTTCTCACCAAAAAACACATTGGTGAAACCCCTATCTTAAGGCTCTGAGTGTTTGAGCACATGTACAACAGGCATGTTTAAACTATAACGTTTTTAGTGAAATCATGTTTCTCTCGAGGAGAAAACGCGTTTAAAGCCATAAAAAGATCTCACTGTGTTTTGGCATTGACCAAGCTACCAACAAACCTAAAAAATGATCAGAACTGGAGAAATTACACATTGACATTGGGTGAAATCATGTAACTCTTAAGGACGTGTTGCAGACTTGTTGAATAGATTCATTTTTCTTGTTTTGTTTGTTTTTGATGAAATTGTGCTTTTCTCGTCGAGAAAAGGCGTTTAACGCGATAAAAAGGTTTAGTGCGTTATGAATACGGGCTAGCTTACCAAAAGTACAAATGTGAACTAAATAAGGCCGGGAGTCGTTTTTATTGCTTAAAACACGATTTCTCGACCAGAATATGCTTTTTCAAAAAAGCCATGTTCCCATGGCGAGAGACTCGTTTTCTGTGAGAAAATGCATTAAAAGGAGGGATTTCATCAGAAACACTATAAATACATATTATACTTGTCTGAAAACGCACAGAACCTTGAAATAGAAGGTTTCTCACCAAAAAACACATTGGTGAAACCCCTATCTTAAGGCTCTGAGTGTTTGCACACATGTACAACAGGCATGGTTAAACTATAACGTTTTTAGTGAAATCATGTTTCTCTCGAGGAGAAAACGCGTTTAAAGCCATAAAAAGATCTCACTGTGTTTTGGCATTGACCAAGCTACCAACAAACCTAAAAAATGATCAGAACTGGAGAAATTACACATTGACATTGGGTGAAATCATGTAACTCTTAAGGACGTGTTGCAGACTTGTTGAATAGATTCATTTTTCTTGTTTTGTTTGTTTTTGATGAAATTGTGCTTTTCTCGTCGAGAAAAGGCGTTTAACGCGATAAAAAGGTTTAGTGCGTTATGAATACGGGCTGGCTTACCAAAAGTACAAATGTGAACCAAATAAGGCCGGGAGTCGTTTTTATTGCTTAAAACACGATTTCTCGACCAGAATATGCTTTTTCAAAAAAGCCATGTTCCCATGTGGCGAGAGACTCGTTTTCTGTGAGAAAATGCATTAAAAGGAGGGATTTCATGAGAAACACTATAAATACATATTGTACTTGTCTGAAAACGCACAGAACCTTGAAATAGAAGGTTTCTCACCAAAAAACACATTGGTGAAACCCCTATCTTAAGGCTCTGATTGTTTGCATACATGTACAAACAGGCATGTTTAAACTATAACGTTTTTAGTGAAATCATGTTTCTCTCGAGGCGAAAACGCGTTTAAAGCCATAAAAAGATCTCACTGTGTTTTGGCATTGACCAAGCTACCAACAACCTAAAAAATGATCAGAACTGGAGGAATTACATATTGGCATTGGGTGAAATCACGTAACTCTTAAGGATGTGTTGCAGACTTGTTGAATAGATTCATTTTTCTGGTTTTGTTTGTTTTTGATGAAATTGTGCTTTTCTCGTCGAGAAAAGGCGTTTAACGCGATAAAAAGGTTTAGTGCGTTATGAATACGGGCTAGCTTACCAAAAGTACAAATGTGAACTAAATAAGGCCGGGAGTCGTTTTTATTGCTTAAAACACGATTTCTCGACCAGAATATGCTTTTTCAAAAAAGCCATGTTCCCATGGCGAGAGACTCGTTTTCTGTGAGAAAATGCATTAAAAGGAGGGATTTCATCAGAAACACTATAAATACATATTGTACTTGTCTGAAAACGCACAGAACCTTGAAATAGAAGGTTTCTCACCAAAAAACACATTGGTGAAACCCCTATCTTAAGGCTCTGAGTGTTTGCACACATGTACAACAGGCATGGTTAAACTATAACGTTTTTAGTGAAATCATGTTTCTCTCGAGGAGAAAACGCGTTTAAAGCCATAAAAAGATCTCACTGTGTTTTGGCATTGACCAAGCTACCAACAAACCTAAAAAATGATCAGAACTGGAGAAATTACACATTGACATTGGGTGAAATCATGTAACTCTTAAGGACGTGTTGCAGACTTGTTGAATAGATTCATTTTTCTTGTTTTGTTTGTTTTTGATGAAATTGTGCTTTTCTCGTCGAGAAAAGGCGTTTAACGCGATAAAAAGGTTTAGTGCGTTATGAATACGGGCTGGCTTACCAAAAGTACAAATGTGAACCAAATAAGGCCGGGAGTCGTTTTTATTGCTTAAAACACGATTTCTCGACCAGAATATGCTTTTTCAAAAAAGCCATGTTCCCATGGCGAGAGACTCGTTTTCTGTGAGAAAATGCATTAAAAGGAGGGATTTCATCAGAAACACTATAAATACATATTGTACTTGTCTGAAAACGCACAGAACCTTGAAATAGAAGGTTTCTCACCAAAAAACACATTGGTGAAACCCCTATCTTAAGGCTCTGAGTGTTTGCACACATGTACAACAGGCATGGTTAAACTATAACGTTTTTAGGGCTAATCATGTTTCTCTCGAGGAGAAAACGCGTTTAAAGCCATAAAAAGATCTCACTGTGTTTTGGCATTGACCAAGCTACCAACAAACCTAAAAAATGATCAGAACTGGAGAAATTACACATTGACATTGGGTGAAATCATGTAACTCTTAAGGACGTGTTGCAGACTTGTTGAATAGATTCATTTTTCTTGTTTTGTTTGTTTTTGATGAAATTGTGCTTTTCTCGTCGAGAAAAGGCGTTTAACGCGATAAAAAGGTTTAGTGCGTTATGAATACGGGCTAGCTTACCAAAAGTACAAATGTGAACTAAATAAGGCCGGGAGTCGTTTTTATTGCTTAAAACACGATTTCTCGACCAGAATATGCTTTTTCAAAAAAGCCATGTTCCCATGGCGAGAGACTCGTTTTCTGTGAGAAAATGCATTAAAAGGAGGGATTTCATCAGAAACACTATAAATACATATTATACTTGTCTGAAAACGCACAGAACCTTGAAATAGAAGGTTTCTCACCAAAAAACACATTGGTGAAACCCCTATCTTAAGGCTCTGAGTGTTTGCACACGTGTACAACAGGCATGGTTAAACTATAACGTTTTTAGTGAAATCATGTTTCTCTCGAGGAGAAAACGCGTTTAAAGCCATAAAAAGATCTCACTGTGTTTTGGCATTGACCAAGCTACCAACAAACCTAAAAAATGATCAGAACTGGAGAAATTACACATTGACATTGGGTGAAATCATGTAACTCTTAAGGACGTGTTGCAGACTTGTTGAATAGATTCATTTGTCTTGTTTTGTTTGTTTTTGATGAAATTGTGCTTTTCTCGTCGAGAAAAGGCGTTTAACGCGATAAAAAGGTTTAGTGCGTTATGAATACGGGCTGGCTTACCAAAAGTACAAATGTGAACCAAATAAGGCCGGGAGTCGTTTTTATTGCTTAAAACACGATTTCTCGACCAGAATATGCTTTTTCAAAAAAGCCATGTTCCCATGTGGCGAGAGACTCGTTTTCTGTGAGAAAATGCATTAAAAGGAGGGATTTCATGAGAAACACTATAAATACATATTGTACTTGTCTGAAAACGCACAGAACCTTGAAATAGAAGGTTTCTCACCAAAAAACACATTGGTGAAACCCCTATCTTAAGGCTCTGATTGTTTGCATACATGTACAAACAGGCATGTTTAAACTATAACGTTTTTAGTGAAATCATGTTTCTCTCGAGGAGAAAACGCGTTTAAAGCCATAAAAAGATCTCACTGTGTTTTGGCATTGACCAAGCTACCAACAACCTAAAAAATGATCAGAACTGGAGGAATTACATATTGGCATTGGGTGAAATCACGTAACTCTTAAGGATGTGTTGCAGACTTGTTGAATAGATTCATTTTTCTGGTTTTGTTTGTTTTTGATGAAATTGTGCTTTTCTCGTCGAGAAAAGGCGTTTAACGCGATAAAAAGGTTTAGTGCGTTATGAATACGGGCTAGCTTACCAAAAGTACAAATGTGAACTAAATAAGGCCGGGAGTCGTTTTTATTGCTTAAAACACGATTTCTCGACCAGAATATGCTTTTTCAAAAAAGCCATGTTCCCATGGCGAGACTCGTTTTCTGTGAGAAAATGCATTAAAAGGAGGGATTTCATGAGAAACACTATAAATACATATTGTACTTGTCTGAAAACGGACAGAACCTTGAAATAGAAGGTTTCTCACCAAAAAACACATTGGTGAAACCCCTATCTTAAGGCTCTGAGTGTTTGAGCACATGTACAACAGGCATGTTTAAACTATAACGTTTTTAGTGAAATCATGTTTCTCTCGAGGAGAAAACGCGTTTAAAGCCATAAAAAGATCTCACTGTGTTTTGGCATTGACCAAGCTACCAACAACCTAAAAAATGATCAGAACTGGAGAAATTACATATTGACATTGGGTGAAATCATGTAACTCTTAAGGACGTGTTGCAGACTTGTTGAATAGATTCATTTTTCTTGTTTTGTTTGTTTTTGATGAAATTGTGCTTTTCTCGTCGAGAAAAGGCGTTTAACGCGATAAAAAGGTTTAGTGCGTTATGAATACGGGCTAGCTTACCAAAAGTACAAATGTGAACTAAATAAGGCCGGGAGTCGTTTTTATTGCTTAAAACACGATTTCTCGACCAGAATATGCTTTTTCAAAAAAGCCATGTTCCCATGGCGAGAGACTCGTTTTCTGTGAGAAAATGCATTAAAAGGAGGGATTTCATCAGAAACACTATAAATACATATTGTACTTGTCTGAAAACGCACAGAACCTTGAAATAGAAGGTTTCTCACCAAAAAACACATTGGTGAAACCCCTATCTTAAGGCTCTGAGTGTTTGCACACATGTACAACAGGCATGGTTAAACTATAACGTTTTTAGTGAAATCATGTTTCTCTCGAGGAGAAAACGCGTTTAAAGCCATAAAAAGATCTCACTGTGTTTTGGCATTGACCAAGCTACCAACAAACCCTAAAAAATGATCAGAACTGGAGAAATTACACATTGACATTGGGTGAAATCATGTAACTCTTAAGGACGTGTTGCAGACTTGTTGAATAGATTCATTTTTCTTGTTTTGTTTGTTTTTGATGAAATTGTGCTTTTCTCGTCGAGAAAAGGCGTTTAACGCGATAAAAAGGTTTAGTGCGTTATGAATACGGGCTGGCTTACCAAAAGTACAAATGTGAACCAAATAAGGCCGGGAGTCGTTTTTATTGCTTAAAACACGATTTCTCGACCAGAATATGCTTTTTCAAAAAAGCCATGTTCCCATGTGGCGAGAGACTCGTTTTCTGTGAGAAAATGCATTAAAAGGAGGGATTTCATGAGAAACACTATAAATACATATTGTACTTGTCTGAAAACGCACAGAACCTTCAAATAGAAGGTTTCTCACCAAAAAACACATTGGTGAAACCCCTATCTTAAGGCTCTGAGTGTTTGCATACATGTACAAACAGGCATGTTTAAACTATAACGTTTTTAGTGAAATCATGTTTCTCTCGAGGAGAAAACGCGTTTAAAGCCATAAAAAGATCTCACTGTGTTTTGGCATTGACCAAGCTACCAACAACCTAAAAAATGATCAGAACTGGAGAAATTACATATTGACATTGGGTGAAATCATGTAACTCTTAAGGACGTGTTGCAGACTTGTTGAATAGATTCATTTTTCTTGTTTTGTTTGTTTTTGATGAAATTGTGCTTTTCTCGTCGAGAAAAGGCGTTTAACGCGATAAAAAGGTTTAGTGCGTTATGAATACGGGCTAGCTTACCAAAAGTACAAATGTGAACTAAATAAGGCCGGGAGTCGTTTTTATTGCTTAAAACACGATTTCTCGACCAGAATATGCTTTTTCAAAAAAGCCATGTTCCCATGGCGAGAGACTCGTTTTCTGTGAGAAAATGCATTAAAAGGAGGGATTTCATCAGAAACACTATAAATACATATTGTACTTGTCTGAAAACGCACAGAACCTTGAAATAGAAGGTTTCTCACCAAAAAACACATTGGTGAAACCCCTATCTTAAGGCTCTGAGTGTTTGCACACATGTACAACAGGCATGGTTAAACTATAACGTTTTTAGTGAAATCATGTTTCTCTCGAGGAGAAAACGCGTTTAAAGCCATAAAAAGATCTCACTGTGTTTTGGCATTGACCAAGCTACCAACAAACCCTAAATAATGATCAGAACTGGAGAAATTACACATTGACATTGGGTGAAATCATGTAACTCTTAAGGACGTGTTGCAGACTTGTTGAATAGATTCATTTTTCTTGTTTTGTTTGTTTTTGATGAAATTGTGCTTTTCTCGTCGAGAAAAGGCGTTTAACGCGATAAAAAGGTTTAGTGCGTTATGAATACGGGCTGGCTTACCAAAAGTACAAATGTGAACCAAATAAGGCCGGGAGTCGTTTTTATTGCTTAAAACACGATTTCTCGACCAGAATATGCTTTTTCAAAAAAGCCATGTTCCCATGTGGCGAGAGACTCGTTTTCTGTGAGAAAATGCATTAAAAGGAGGGATTTCATGAGAAACACTATAAATACATATTGTACTTGTCTGAAAACGCACAGAACCTTGAAATAGAAGGTTTCTCACCAAAAAACACATTGGTGAAACCCCTATCATAAGGCTCTGAGTGTTTGCATACATGTACAAACAGGCATGTTTAAACTATAACGTTTTTAGTGAAATCATGTTTCTCTCGAGGAGAAAACGCGTTTAAAGCCATAAAAAGATCTCACTGTGTTTTGGCATTGACCAAGCTACCAACAACCTAAAAAATGATCAGAACTGGAGAAATTACATATTGACATTGGGTGAAATCACGTAACTCTTAAGGACGTGTTGCAGACTTGTTGAATAGATTCATTTTTCTTGTTTTGTTTGTTTTTGATGAAATTGCTTTTCTCGTCGAGAAAAGGCGTTTAACGCGATAAAAAGGTTTAGTGCGTTATGAATACGGGCTAGCTTACCAAAAGTACAAATGTGAACTAAATAAGGCCGGGAGTCGTTTTTATTGTTTAAGACACGATTTCTCGACGAGAATATGCTTTTTTAAAAAAGCCATGTTCCCATGGCGAGAGACTCGTTTTCTGTGAGAAAATGCATTAAAAGGAGGGATTTCATCAGAAACACTATAAATACATATTGTACTTGTCTGAAAACGCACAGAACCTTGAAATAGAAGGTTTCTCACCAAAAAACACATTGGTGAAACCCCTATCTTAAGGCTCTGAGTGTTTGCATACATGTACAAACAGGCATGTTTAAACTATAACGTTTTTAGTGAAATCATGTTTCTCTCGAGGAGAAAACGCGTTTAAAGCCATAAAAAGATCTCACTGTGTTTTGGCATTGACCAAGCTACCAACAACCTAAAAAATGATCAGAACTGGAGAAATTACATATTGACATTGGGTGAAATCATGTAACTCTTAAGGACGTGTTGCAGACTTGTTGAATAGATTCATTTTTCTTGTTTTGTTTGTTTTTGATGAAATTGTGCTTTTCTCGTCGAGAAAAGGCGTTTAACGCGATAAAAAGGTTTAGTGCGTTATGAATACGGGCTAGCTTACCAAAAGTACAAATGTGAACTAAATAAGGCCGGGAGTCGTTTTTATTGCTTAAAACACGATTTCTCGACCAGAATATGCTTTTTCAAAAAAGCCATGTTCCCATGGCGAGAGACTCGTTTTCTGTGAGAAAATGCATTAAAAGGAGGGATTTCATCAGAAACACTATAAATACATATTGTACTTGTCTGAAAACGCACAGAACCTTGAAATAGAAGGTTTCTCACCAAAAAACACATTGGTGAAACCCCTATCATAAGGCTCTGAGTGTTTGCATACATGTACAAACAGGCATGTTTAAACTATAACGTTTTTAGTGAAATCATGTTTCTCTCGAGGAGAAAACGCGTTTAAAGCCATAAAAAGATCTCACTGTGTTTTGGCATTGACCAAGCTACCAACAACCTAAAAAATGATCAGAACTGGAGAAATTACATATTGACATTGGGTGAAATCACGTAACTCTTAAGGACGTGTTGCAGACTTGTTGAATAGATTCATTTTTCTTGTTTTGTTTGTTTTTGATGAAATTGCTTTTCTCGTCGAGAAAAGGCGTTTAACGCGATAAAAAGGTTTAGTGCGTTATGAATACGGGCTAGCTTACCAAAAGTACAAATGTGAACTAAATAAGGCCGGGAGTCGTTTTTATTGTTTAAGACACGATTTCTCGACGAGAATATGCTTTTTCAAAAAAGCCATGTTCCCATGTGGCGAGAGACTCGTTTTCTGTGAGAAAATGCATTAAAAGGAGGGATTTCATGAGAAACACTATAAATACATATTGTACTTGTCTGAAAACGCACAGAACCTTGAAATAGAAGGTTTCTCACCAAAAAACACATTGGTGAAACCCCTATCATAAGGCTCTGAGTGTTTGCATACATGTACAAACAGGCATGTTTAAACTATAACGTTTTTAGTGAAATCATGTTTCTCTCGAGGAGAAAACGCGTTTAAAGCCATAAAAAGATCTCACTGTGTTTTGGCATTGACCAAGCTACCAACAACCTAAAAAATGATCAGAACTGGAGAAATTACATATTGACATTGGGTGAAATCACGTAACTCTTAAGGACGTGTTGCAGACTTGTTGAATAGATTCATTTTTCTTGTTTTGTTTGTTTTTGATGAAATTGCTTTTCTCGTCGAGAAAAGGCGTTTAACGCGATAAAAAGGTTTAGTGCGTTATGAATACGGGCTAGCTTACCAAAAGTACAAATGTGAACTAAATAAGGCCGGGAGTCGTTTTTATTGCTTAAAACACGATTTCTCGACCAGAATATGCTTTTTCAAAAAAGCCATGTTCCCATGGCGAGAGACTCGTTTTCTGTGAGAAAATGCATTAAAAGGAGGGATTTCATCAGAAACACTATAAATACATATTGTACTTGTCTGAAAACGCACAGAACCTTGAAATAGAAGGTTTCTCACCAAAAAACACATTGGTGAAACCCCTATCATAAGGCTCTGAGTGTTTGCATACATGTACAAACAGGCATGTTTAAACTATAACGTTTTTAGTGAAATCATGTTTCTCTCGAGGAGAAAACGCGTTTAAAGCCATAAAAAGATCTCACTGTGTTTTGGCATTGACCAAGCTACCAACAAACCCTAAAAAATGATCAGAACTGGAGAAATTACACATTGACATTGGGTGAAATCATGTAACTCTTAAGGACGTGTTGCAGACTTGTTGAATAGATTCATTTTTCTTGTTTTGTTTGTTTTTGATGAAATTGTGCTTTTCTCGTCGAGAAAAGGCGTTTAACGCGATAAAAAGGTTTAGTGCGTTATGAATACGGGCTGGCTTACCAAAAGTACAAATGTGAACCAAATAAGGCCGGGAGTCGTTTTTATTGCTTAAAACACGATTTCTCGACCAGAATATGCTTTTTCAAAAAAGCCATGTTCCCATGTGGCGAGAGACTCGTTTTCTGTGAGAAAATGCATTAAAAGGAGGGATTTCATGAGAAACACTATAAATACATATTGTACTTGTCTGAAAACGCACAGAACCTTGAAATAGAAGGTTTCTCACCAAAAAACACATTGGTGAAACCCCTATCATAAGGCTCTGAGTGTTTGCATACATGTACAAACAGGCATGTTTAAACTATAACGTTTTTAGTGAAATCATGTTTCTCTCGAGGAGAAAACGCGTTTAAAGCCATAAAAAGATCTCACTGTGTTTTGGCATTGACCAAGCTACCAACAACCTAAAAAATGATCAGAACTGGAGAAATTACATATTGACATTGGGTGAAATCACGTAACTCTTAAGGACGTGTTGCAGACTTGTTGAATAGATTCATTTTTCTTGTTTTGTTTGTTTTTGATGAAATTGCTTTTCTCGTCGAGAAAAGGCGTTTAACGCGATAAAAAGGTTTAGTGCGTTATGAATACGGGCTGGCTTACCAAAAGTACAAATGTGAACCAAATAAGGCCGGGAGTCGTTTTTATTGCTTAAAACACGATTTCTCGACCAGAATATGCTTTTTCAAAAAAGCCATGTTCCCATGTGGCGAGAGACTCGTTTTCTGTGAGAAAATGCATTAAAAGGAGGGATTTCATGAGAAACACTATAAATACATATTGTACTTGTCTGAAAACGCACAGAACCTTGAAATAGAAGGTTTCTCACCAAAAAACACATTGGTGAAACCCCTATCATAAGGCTCTGAGTGTTTGCATACATGTACAAACAGGCATGTTTAAACTATAACGTTTTTAGTGAAATCATGTTTCTCTCGAGGAGAAAACGCGTTTAAAGCCATAAAAAGATCTCACTGTGTTTTGGCATTGACCAAGCTACCAACAACCTAAAAAATGATCAGAACTGGAGAAATTACATATTGACATTGGGTGAAATCACGTAACTCTTAAGGACGTGTTGCAGACTTGTTGAATAGATTCATTTTTCTTGTTTTGTTTGTTTTTGATGAAATTGCTTTTCTCGTCGAGAAAAGGCGTTTAACGCGATAAAAAGGTTTAGTGCGTTATGAATACGGGCTAGCTTACCAAAAGTACAAATGTGAACTAAATAAGGCCGGGAGTCGTTTTTATTGTTTAAGACACGATTTCTCGACGAGAATATGCTTTTTTAAAAAAGCCATGTTCCCATGGCGAGAGACTCGTTTTCTGTGAGAAAATGCATTAAAAGGAGGGATTTCATCAGAAACACTATAAATACATATTGTACTTGTCTGAAAACGCACAGAACCTTGAAATAGAAGGTTTCTCACCAAAAAACACATTGGTGAAACCCCTATCTTAAGGCTCTGAGTGTTTGCATACATGTACAAACAGGCATGTTTAAACTATAACGTTTTTAGTGAAATCATGTTTCTCTCGAGGAGAAAACGCGTTTAAAGCCATAAAAAGATCTCACTGTGTTTTGGCATTGACCAAGCTACCAACAACCTAAAAAATGATCAGAACTGGAGAAATTACATATTGACATTGGGTGAAATCATGTAACTCTTAAGGACGTGTTGCAGACTTGTTGAATAGATTCATTTTTCTTGTTTTGTTTGTTTTTGATGAAATTGTGCTTTTCTCGTCGAGAAAAGGCGTTTAACGCGATAAAAAGGTTTAGTGCGTTATGAATACGGCTAGCTTACCAAAAGTACAAATGTGAACTAAATAAGGCCGGGAGTCGTTTTTATTGCTTAAAACACGATTTCTCGACCAGAATATGCTTTTTCAAAAAAGCCATGTTCCCATGGCGAGAGACTCGTTTTCTGTGAGAAAATGCATTAAAAGGAGGGATTTCATCAGAAACACTATAAATACATATTGTACTTGTCTGAAAACGCACAGAACCTTGAAATAGAAGGTTTCTCACCAAAAAACACATTGGTGAAACCCCTATCATAAGGCTCTGAGTGTTTGCATACATGTACAAACAGGCATGTTTAAACTATAACGTTTTTAGTGAAATCATGTTTCTCTCGAGGAGAAAACGCGTTTAAAGCCATAAAAAGATCTCACTGTGTTTTGGCATTGACCAAGCTACCAACAAACCCTAAAAAATGATCAGAACTGGAGAAATTACACATTGACATTGGGTGAAATCATGTAACTCTTAAGGACGTGTTGCAGACTTGTTGAATAGATTCATTTTTCTTGTTTTGTTTGTTTTTGATGAAATTGTGCTTTTCTCGTCGAGAAAAGGCGTTTAACGCGATAAAAAGGTTTAGTGCGTTATGAATACGGGCTGGCTTACCAAAAGTACAAATGTGAACCAAATAAGGCCGGGAGTCGTTTTTATTGCTTAAAACACGATTTCTCGACCAGAATATGCTTTTTCAAAAAAGCCATGTTCCCATGTGGCGAGAGACTCGTTTTCTGTGAGAAAATGCATTAAAAGGAGGGATTTCATGAGAAACACTATAAATACATATTGTACTTGTCTGAAAACGCACAGAACCTTGAAATAGAAGGTTTCTCACCAAAAAACACATTGGTGAAACCCCTATCATAAGGCTCTGAGTGTTTGCATACATGTACAAACAGGCATGTTTAAACTATAACGTTTTTAGTGAAATCATGTTTCTCTCGAGGAGAAAACGCGTTTAAAGCCATAAAAAGATCTCACTGTGTTTTGGCATTGACCAAGCTACCAACAACCTAAAAAATGATCAGAACTGGAGAAATTACATATTGACATTGGGTGAAATCACGTAACTCTTAAGGACGTGTTGCAGACTTGTTGAATAGATTCATTTTTCTTGTTTTGTTTGTTTTTGATGAAATTGCTTTTCTCGTCGAGAAAAGGCGTTTAACGCGATAAAAAGGTTTAGTGCGTTATGAATACGGGCTGGCTTACCAAAAGTACAAATGTGAACCAAATAAGGCCGGGAGTCGTTTTTATTGCTTAAAACACGATTTCTCGACCAGAATATGCTTTTTCAAAAAAGCCATGTTCCCATGTGGCGAGAGACTCGTTTTCTGTGAGAAAATGCATTAAAAGGAGGGATTTCATGAGAAACACTATAAATACATATTGTACTTGTCTGAAAACGCACAGAACCTTGAAATAGAAGGTTTCTCACCAAAAAACACATTGGTGAAACCCCTATCATAAGGCTCTGAGTGTTTGCATACATGTACAAACAGGCATGTTTAAACTATAACGTTTTTAGTGAAATCATGTTTCTCTCGAGGAGAAAACGCGTTTAAAGCCATAAAAAGATCTCACTGTGTTTTGGCATTGACCAAGCTACCAACAACCTAAAAAATGATCAGAACTGGAGAAATTACATATTGACATTGGGTGAAATCACGTAACTCTTAAGGACGTGTTGCAGACTTGTTGAATAGATTCATTTTTCTTGTTTTGTTTGTTTTTGATGAAATTGCTTTTCTCGTCGAGAAAAGGCGTTTAACGCGATAAAAAGGTTTAGTGCGTTATGAATACGGGCTAGCTTACCAAAAGTACAAATGTGAACTAAATAAGGCCGGGAGTCGTTTTTATTGTTTAAGACACGATTTCTCGACGAGAATATGCTTTTTTAAAAAAGCCATGTTCCCATGGCGAGAGACTCGTTTTCTGTGAGAAAATGCATTAAAAGGAGGGATTTCATCAGAAACACTATAAATACATATTGTACTTGTCTGAAAACGCACAGAACCTTGAAATAGAAGGTTTCTCACCAAAAAACACATTGGTGAAACCCCTATCTTAAGGCTCTGAGTGTTTGCACACATGTACAGCAGGCATGGTTAAACTATAACGTTTTTAGGGCTAATCATGTTTCTCTCGAGGAGAAAACGCGTTTAAAGCCATAAAAAGATCTCACTGTGTTTTGGCATTGACCAAGCTACCAACAAACCTAAAAAATGATCAGAACTGGAGAAATTACACATTGACATTGGGTGAAATCATGTAACTCTTAAGGACGTGTTGCAGACTTGTTGAATAGATTCATTTTTCTTGTTTTGTTTGTTTTTGATGAAATTGTGCTTTTCTCGTCGAGAAAAGGCGTTTAACGCGATAAAAAGGTTTAGTGCGTTATGAATACGGGCTAGCTTACCAAAAGTACAAATGTGAACTAAATAAGGCCGGGAGTCGTTTTTATTGCTTAAAATACGATTTCTCAACCAGAATATGCTTTTTCAAAAAAGCCATGTTCCCATGGCGAGAGACTCGTTTTCTGTGAGAAAATGCATTAAAAGGAGGGATTTCATCAGAAACACTATAAATACATATTGTACTTGTCTGAAAACGCACAGAACCTTGAAATAGAAGGTTTCTCACCAAAAAACACATTGGTGAAACCCCTATCTTAAGGCTCGGAGTGTTTGCACACATGTACAACAGGCATGGTTAAACTATAACGTTTTTAGTGAAATCATGTTTCTCTCGAGGAGAAAACGCGTTTAAAGCCATAAAAAGATCTCACTGTGTTTTGGCATTGACCAAGCTACCAACAAACCTAAAAAATGATCAGAACTGGAGAAATTACACATTGACATTGGGTGAAATCATGTAACTCTTAAGGACGTGTTGCAGACTTGTTGAATAGATTCATTTTTCTTGTTTTGTTTGTTTTTGATGAAATTGTGCTTTTCTCGTCGAGAAAAGGCGTTTAACGCGATAAAAAGGTTTAGTGCGTTATGAATACGGGCTAGCTTACCAAAAGTACAAATGTGAACTAAATAAGGCCGGGAGTCGTTTTTATTGCTTAAAACACGATTTCTCGACCAGAATATGCTTTTTCAAAAAAGCCATGTTCCCATGGCGAGAGACTCGTTTTCTGTGAGAAAATGTATTAAAAGGAGGGATTTCATCAGAAACACTATAAATACATATTGTACTTGTCTGAAAACGCACAGAACCTTGAAATAGAAGGTTTCTCACCAAAAAACACATTGGTGAAACCCCTATCTTAAGGCTCTGAGTGTTTGCACACATGTACAACAGGCATGGTTAAACTATAACGTTTTTAGTGAAATCATGTTTCTCTCGAGGAGAAAACGCGTTTAAAGCCATAAAAAGATCTCACTGTGTTTTGGCATTGACCAAGCTACCAACAAACCTAAAAAATGATCAGAACTGGAGAAATTACACATTGACATTGGGTGAAATCATGTAACTCTTAAGGACGTGTTGCAGACTTGTTGAATAGATTCATTTTTCTTGTTTTGTTTGTTTTTGATGAAATTGTGCTTTTCTCGTCGAGAAAAGGCGTTTAACGCGATAAAAAGGTTTAGTGCGTTATGAATACGGGCTAGCTTACCAAAAGTACAAATGTGAACTAAATAAGGCCGGGAGTCGTTTTTATTGCTTAAAATACGATTTCTCGACCAGAATATGCTTTTTCAAAAAAGCCATGTTCCCATGGCGAGAGACTCGTTTTCTGTGAGAAAATGCATTAAAAGGAGGGATTTCATCAGAAACACTATAAATACATATTGTACTTGTCTGAAAACGCACAGAACCTTGAAATAGAAGGTTTCTCACCAAAAAACACATTGGTGAAACCCCTATCTTAAGGCTCGGAGTGTTTGCACACATGTACAACAGGCATGGTTAAACTATAACGTTTTTAGTGAAATCATGTTTCTCTCGAGGAGAAAACGCGTTTAAAGCCATAAAAAGATCTCACTGTGTTTTGGCATTGACCAAGCTACCAACAAACCTAAAAAATGATCAGAACTGGAGAAATTACACATTGACATTGGGTGAAATCATGTAACTCTTAAGGACGTGTTGCAGACTTGTTGAATAGATTCATTTTTCTTGTTTTGTTTGTTTTTGATGAAATTGTGCTTTTCTCGTCGAGAAAAGGCGTTTAACGCGATAAAAAGGTTTAGTGCGTTATGAATACGGGCTAGCTTACCAAAAGTACAAATGTGAACTAAATAAGGCCGGGAGTCGTTTTTATTGCTTAAAACACGATTTCTCGACCAGAATATGCTTTTTCAAAAAAGCCATGTTCCCATGGCGAGAGACTCGTTTTCTGTGAGAAAATGTATTAAAAGGAGGGATTTCATCAGAAACACTATAAATACATATTGTACTTGTCTGAAAACGCACAGAACCTTGAAATAGAAGGTTTCTCACCAAAAAACACATTGGTGAAACCCCTATCTTAAGGCTCTGAGTGTTTGCACACATGTACAACAGGCATGGTTAAACTATAACGTTTTTAGTGAAATCATGTTTCTCTCGAGGAGAAAACGCGTTTAAAGCCATAAAAAGATCTCACTGTGTTTTGGCATTGACCAAGCTACCAACAAACCTAAAAAATGATCAGAACTGGAGAAATTACACATTGACATTGGGTGAAATCATGTAACTCTTAAGGACGTGTTGCAGACTTGTTGAATAGATTCATTTTTCTTGTTTTGTTTGTTTTTGATGAAATTGTGCTTTTCTCGTCGAGAAAAGGCGTTTAACGCGATAAAAAGGTTTAGTGCGTTATGAATACGGGCTGGCTTACCAAAAGTACAAATGTGAACCAAATAAGGCCGGGAGTCGTTTTTATTGCTTAAAACACGATTTCTCGACCAGAATATGCTTTTTCAAAAAAGCCATGTTCCCATGTGGCGAGAGACTCGTTTTCTGTGAGAAAATGCATTAAAAGGAGGGATTTCATCAGAAACACTATAAATACATATTGTACTTGTCGGAAAACGCACAGAACCTTGAAATAGAAGGTTTCTCACCAAAAAACACATTGGTGAAACCCCTATCTTAAGGCTCTGAGTGTTTGCACACATGTACAACAGTCATGGTTAAACTATAACGTTTTTAGGGCTAATCATGTTTCTCTCGAGGAGAAAACGCGTTTAAAGCCATAAAAAGATCTCACTGTGTTTTGGCATTGACCAAGCTACCAACAAACCTAAAAAATGATCAGAACTGGAGAAATTACACATTGACATTGGGTGAAATCATGTAACTCTTAAGGACGTGTTGCAGACTTGTTGAATAGATTCATTTTTCTTGTTTTGTTTGTTTTTGATGAAATTGTGCTTTTCTCGTCGAGAAAAGGCGTTTAACGCGATAAAAAGGTTTAGTGCGTTATGAATACGGGCTGGCTTACCAAAAGTACAAATGTGAACCAAATAAGGCCGGGAGTCGTTTTTATTGCTTAAAACACGATTTCTCGACGAGAATATGCTTTTTTAAAAAAGCCATGTTCCCATGGCGAGAGACTCGTTTTCTGTGAGAAAATGCATTAAAAGGAGGGATTTCATCAGAAACACTATAAATACATATTGTACTTGTCTGAAAACGCACAGAACCTTGAAATAGAAGGTTTCTCACCAAAAAACACATTGGTGAAACCCCTATCTTAAGGCTCTGAGTGTTTGCACACATGTACAGCAGGCATGGTTAAACTATAACGTTTTTAGGGCTAATCATGTTTCTCTCGAGGAGAAAACGCGTTTAAAGCCATAAAAAGATCTCACTGTGTTTTGGCATTGACCAAGCTACCAACAAACCTAAAAAATGATCAGAACTGGAGAAATTACACATTGACATTGGGTGAAATCATGTAACTCTTAAGGACGTGTTGCAGACTTGTTGAATAGATTCATTTTTCTTGTTTTGTTTGTTTTTGATGAAATTGTGCTTTTCTCGTCGAGAAAAGGCGTTTAACGCGATAAAAAGGTTTAGTGCGTTATGAATACGGGCTAGCTTACCAAAAGTACAAATGTGAACTAAATAAGGCCGGGAGTCGTTTTTATTGCTTAAAACACGATTTCTCGACCAGAATATGCTTTTTCAAAAAAGCCATGTTCCCATGGCGAGAGACTCGTTTTCTGTGAGAAAATGCATTAAAAGGAGGGATTTCATCAGAAACACTATAAATACATATTGTACTTGTCTGAAAACGCACAGAACCTTGAAATAGAAGGTTTCTCACCAAAAAACACATTGGTGAAACCCCTATCTTAAGGCTCTGAGTGTTTGCACACATGTACAACAGGCATGGTTAAACTATAACGTTTTTAGTGAAATCATGTTTCTCTCGAGGAGAAAACGCGTTTAAAGCCATAAAAAGATCTCACTGTGTTTTGGCATTGACCAAGCTACCAACAACCTAAAAAATGATCAGAACTGGAGAAATTACACATTGACATTGGGTGAAATCATGTAACTCTTAAGGACGTGTTGCAGACTTGTTGAATAGATTCATTTTTCTTGTTTTGTTTGTTTTTGATGAAATTGCTTTTCTCGTCGAGAAAAGGCGTTTAACGCGATAAAAAGGTTTAGTGCGTTACGAATACGGGCTAGCTTACCAAAAGTACAAATGTGAACTAAATAAGGCCGGGAGTCGTTTTTATTGCTTAAAACACGATTTCTCGACCAGAATATGCTTTTTCAAAAAAGCCATGTTCCCATGGCGAGAGACTCGTTTTCTGTGAGAAAATGCATTAAAAGGAGGGATTTCATCAGAAACACTATAAATACATATTGTACTTGTCTGAAAACGCACAGAACCTTGAAATAGAAGGTTTCTCACCAAAAAACACATTGGTGAAACCCCTATCTTAAGGCTCTGAGTGTTTGCACACATGTACAACAGGCATGGTTAAACTATAACGTTTTTAGTGAAATCATGTTTCTCTCGAGGAGAAAACGCGTTTAAAGCCATAAAAAGATCTCACTGTGTTTTGGCATTGACCAAGCTACCAACAAACCTAAAAAATGATCAGAACTGGAGAAATTACACATTGACATTGGGTGAAATCATGTAACTCTTAAGGACGTGTTGCAGACTTGTTGAATAGATTCATTTTTCTTGTTTTGTTTGTTTTTGATGAAATTGTGCTTTTCTCGTCGAGAAAAGGCGTTTAACGCGATAAAAAGGTTTAGTGCGTTATGAATACGGGCTGGCTTACCAAAAGTACAAATGTGAACCAAATAAGGCCGGGAGTCGTTTTTATTGCTTAAAACACGATTTCTCGACCAGAATATGCTTTTTCAAAAAAGCCATGTTCCCATGTGGCGAGAGACTCGTTTTCTGTGAGAAAATGCATTAAAAGGAGGGATTTCATCAGAAACACTATAAATACATATTGTACTTGTCGGAAAACGCACAGAACCTTGAAATAGAAGGTTTCTCACCAAAAAACACATTGGTGAAACCCCTATCTTAAGGCTCTGAGTGTTTGCACACATGTACAACAGTCATGGTTAAACTATAACGTTTTTAGTGAAATCATGTTTCTCTCGAGGAGAAAACGCGTTTAAAGCCATAAAAAGATCTCACTGTGTTTTGGCATTGACCAAGCTACCAACAAACCTAAAAAATGATCAGAACTGGAGAAATTACACATTGACATTGGGTGAAATCATGTAACTCTTAAGGACGTGTTGCAGACTTGTTGAATAGATTCATTTTTCTTGTTTTGTTTGTTTTTGATGAAATTGTGCTTTTCTCGTCGAGAAAAGGCGTTTAACGCGATAAAAAGGTTTAGTGCGTTATGAATACGGGCTGGCTTACCAAAAGTACAAATGTGAACTAAATAAGGCCGGGAGTCGTTTTTATTGCTTAAAACACGATTTCTCGACCAGAATATGCTTTTTCAAAAAAGCCATGTTCCCATGGCGAGAGACTCGTTTTCTGTGAGAAAATGCATTAAAAGGAGGGATTTCATGAGAAACACTATAAATACATATTGTACTTGTCTGAAAACGCACAGAACCTTGAAATAGAAGGTTTCTCACCAAAAAACACATTGGTGAAACCCCTATCTTAAGGCTCTGAGTGTTTGCACACATGTACAACAGGCATGGTTAAACTATAACGTTTTTAGTGAAATCATGTTTCTCTCGAGGAGAAAACGCGTTTAAAGCCATAAAAAGATCTCACTGTGTTTTGGCATTGACCAAGCTACCAACAAACCTAAAAAATGATCAGAACTGGAGAAATTACACATTGACATTGGGTGAAATCATGTAGCTCTTAAGGACGTGTTGCAGACTTGTTGAATAGATTCATTTTTCTTGTTTTGTTTGTTTTTGATGAAATTGTGCTTTTCTCGTCGAGAAAAGGCGTTTAACGCGATAAAAAGGTTTAGTGCGTTATGAATACGGGCTGGCTTACCAAAAGTACAAATGTGAACCAAATAAGGCCGGGAGTCGTTTTTATTGCTTAAAACACGATTTCTCGACCAGAATATGCTTTTTCAAAAAAGCCATGTTCCCATGTGGCGAGAGACTCGTTTTCTGTGAGAAAATGCATTAAAAGGAGGGATTTCATGAGAAACACTATAAATACATATTGTACTTGTCTGAAAACGCACAGAACCTTGAAATAGAAGGTTTCTCACCAAAAAACACATTGGTGAAACCCCTATCTTAAGGCTCTGAGTGTTTGCATACATGTACAAACAGGCATGTTTAAACTATAACGTTTTTAGTGAAATCATGTTTCTCTCGAGGAGAAAACGCGTTTAAAGCCATAAAAAGATCTCACCGTGTTTTGGCATTGACCAAGCTACCAACAACCTAAAAAATGATCAGAACTGGAGGAATTACATATTGGCATTGGGTGAAATCACGTAACTCTTAAGGACGTGTTGCAGACTTGTTGAATAGATTCATTTTTCTGGTTTTGTTTGTTTTTGATGAAATTGTGCTTTTCTCGTCGAGAAAAGGCGTTTAACGCGATAAAAAGGTTTAGTGCGTTATGAATACGGGCTAGCTTACCAAAAGTACAAATGTGAACTAAATAAGGCCGGGAGTCGTTTTTATTGCTTAAAACACGATTTCTCGACCAGAATATGCTTTTTCAAAAAAGCCATGTTCCCATGGCGAGACTCGTTTTCTGTGAGAAAATGCATTAAAAGGAGGGATTTCATGAGAAACACTATAAATACATATTGTACTTGTCTGAAAACGGACAGAACCTTGAAATAGAAGGTTTCTCACCAAAAAACACATTGGTGAAACCCCTATCTTAAGGCTCTGAGTGTTTGAGCACATGTACAACAGGCATGTTTAAACTATAACGTTTTTAGTGAAATCATGTTTCTCTCGAGGAGAAAACGCGTTTAAAGCCATAAAAAGATCTCACTGTGTTTTGGCATTGACCAAGCTACCAACAACCTAAAAAATGATCAGAACTGGAGAAATTACATATTGACATTGGGTGAAATCATGTAACTCTTAAGGACGTGTTGCAGACTTGTTGAATAGATTCATTTTTCTTGTTTTGTTTGTTTTTGATGAAATTGTGCTTTTCTCGTCGAGAAAAGGCGTTTAACGCGATAAAAAGGTTTAGTACGTTATGAATACGGGCTAGCTTACCAAAAGTACAAATGTGAACTAAATAAGGCCGGGAGTCGTTTTTATTGCTTAAAACACGATTTCTCGACCAGAATATGCTTTTTCAAAAAAGCCATGTTCCCATGGCGAGAGACTCGTTTTCTGTGAGAAAATGCATTAAAAGGAGGGATTTCATCAGAAACACTATAAATACATATTGTACTTGTCTGAAAACGCACAGAACCTTGAAATAGAAGGTTTCTCACCAAAAAACACATTGGTGAAACCCCTATCTTAAGGCTCTGAGTGTTTGCACACATGTACAACAGGCATGGTTAAACTATAACGTTTTTAGTGAAATCATGTTTCTCTCGAGGAGAAAACGCGTTTAAAGCCATAAAAAGATCTCACTGTGTTTTGGCATTGACCAAGCTACCAACAAACCCTAAAAAATGATCAGAACTGGAGAAATTACACATTGACATTGGGTGAAATCATGTAACTCTTAAGGACGTGTTGCAGACTTGTTGAATAGATTCATTTTTCTTGTTTTGTTTGTTTTTGATGAAATTGTGCTTTTCTCGTCGAGAAAAGGCGTTTAACGCGATAAAAAGGTTTAGTGCGTTATGAATACGGGCTGGCTTACCAAAAGTACAAATGTGAACCAAATAAGGCCGGGAGTCGTTTTTATTGCTTAAAACACGATTTCTCGACCAGAATATGCTTTTTCAAAAAAGCCATGTTCCCATGTGGCGAGAGACTCGTTTTCTGTGAGAAAATGCATTAAAAGGAGGGATTTCATGAGAAACACTATAAATACATATTGTACTTGTCTGAAAACGCACAGAACCTTGAAATAGAAGGTTTCTCACCAAAAAACACATTGGTGAAACCCCTATCATAAGGCTCTGAGTGTTTGCATACATGTACAAACAGGCATGTTTAAACTATAACGTTTTTAGTGAAATCATGTTTCTCTCGAGGAGAAAACGCGTTTTTAAAGCCATAAAAAGATCTCACTGTGTTTTGGCATTGACCAAGCTACCAACAACCTAAAAAATGATCAGAACTGGAGAAATTACATATTGACATTGGGTGAAATCACGTAACTCTTAAGGACGTGTTGCAGACTTGTTGAATAGATTCATTTTTCTTGTTTTGTTTGTTTTTGATGAAATTGCTTTTCTCGTCGAGAAAAGGCGTTTAACGCGATAAAAAGGTTTAGTGCGTTATGAATACGGGCTAGCTTACCAAAAGTACAAATGTGAACTAAATAAGGCCGGGAGTCGTTTTTATTGTTTAAGACACGATTTCTCGACGAGAATATGCTTTTTTAAAAAAGCCATGTTCCCATGGCGAGAGACTCGTTTTCTGTGAGAAAATGCATTAAAAGGAGGGATTTCATCAGAAACACTATAAATACATATTGTACTTGTCTGAAAACGCACAGAACCTTGAAATAGAAGGTTTCTCACCAAAAAACACATTGGTGAAACCCCTATCTTAAGGCTCTGAGTGTTTGCACACATGTACAGCAGGCATGGTTAAACTATAACGTTTTTAGGGCTAATCATGTTTCTCTCGAGGAGAAAACGCGTTTAAAGCCATAAAAAGATCTCACTGTGTTTTGGCATTGACCAAGCTACCAACAAACCTAAAAAATGATCAGAACTGGAGAAATTACACATTGACATTGGGTGAAATCATGTAACTCTTAAGGACGTGTTGCAGACTTGTTGAATAGATTCATTTTTCTTGTTTTGTTTGTTTTTGATGAAATTGTGCTTTTCTCGTCGAGAAAAGGCGTTTAACGCGATAAAAAGGTTTAGTGCGTTATGAATACGGGCTAGCTTACCAAAAGTACAAATGTGAACTAAATAAGGCCGGGAGTCGTTTTTATTGCTTAAAATACGATTTCTCGACCAGAATATGCTTTTTCAAAAAAGCCATGTTCCCATGGCGAGAGACTCGTTTTCTGTGAGAAAATGCATTAAAAGGAGGGATTTCATCAGAAACACTATAAATACATATTGTACTTGTCTGAAAACGCACAGAACCTTGAAATAGAAGGTTTCTCACCAAAAAACACATTGGTGAAACCCCTATCTTAAGGCTCGGAGTGTTTGCACACATGTACAACAGGCATGGTTAAACTATAACGTTTTTAGTGAAATCATGTTTCTCTCGAGGAGAAAACGCGTTTAAAGCCATAAAAAGATCTCACTGTGTTTTGGCATTGACCAAGCTACCAACAAACCTAAAAAATGATCAGAACTGGAGAAATTACACATTGACATTGGGTGAAATCATGTAACTCTTAAGGACGTGTTGCAGACTTGTTGAATAGATTCATTTTTCTTGTTTTGTTTGTTTTTGATGAAATTGTGCTTTTCTCGTCGAGAAAAGGCGTTTAACGCGATAAAAAGGTTTAGTGCGTTATGAATACGGGCTGGCTTACCAAAAGTACAAATGTGAACCAAATAAGGCCGGGAGTCGTTTTTATTGCTTAAAACACGATTTCTCGACCAGAATATGCTTTTTAAAAAAAGCCATGTTCCCATGTGGCGAGAGACTCGTTTTCTGTGAGAAAATGCATTAAAAGGAGGGATTTCATCAGAAACACTATAAATACATATTGTACTTGTCTGAAAACGCACAGAACCTTGAAATAGAAGGTTTCTCACCAAAAAACACATTGGTGAAACCCCTATCTTAAGGCTCGGAGTGTTTGCACACATGTACAAACAGGCATGTTTAAACTATAACGTTTTTAGTGAAATCATGTTTCTCTCGAGGAGAAAACGCGTTTAAAGCCATAAAAAGATCTCACTGTGTTTTGGCATTGACCAAGCTACCAACAAACCTAAAAAATGATCAGAACTGGAGAAATTACACATTGACATTGGGTGAAATCATGTAACTCTTAAGGACGTGTTGCAGACTTGTTGAATAGATTCATTTTTCTTGTTTTGTTTGTTTTTGATGAAATTGTGCTTTTCTCGTCGAGAAAAGGCGTTTAACGCGATAAAAAGGTTTAGTGCGTTATGAATACGGGCTGGCTTACCAAAAGTACAAATGTGAACCAAATAAGGCCGGGAGTCGTTTTTATTGCTTAAAACACGATTTCTCGACCAGAATATGCTTTTTAAAAAAAGCCATGTTCCCATGTGGCGAGAGACTCGTTTTCTGTGAGAAAATGCATTAAAAGGAGGGATTTCATGAGAAACACTATAAATACATATTGTACTTGTCTGAAAACGCACAGAACCTTGAAATAGAAGGTTTCTCACCAAAAAACACATTGGTGAAACCCCTATCATAAGGCTCTGAGTGTTTGCATACATGTACAAACAGGCATGTTTAAACTATAACGTTTTTAGTGAAATCATGTTTCTCTCGAGGAGAAAACGCGTTTAAAGCCATAAAAAGATCTCACTGTGTTTTGGCATTGACCAAGCTACCAACAACCTAAAAAATGATCAGAACTGGAGAAATTACATATTGACATTGGGTGAAATCACGTAACTCTTAAGGACGTGTTGCAGACTTGTTGAATAGATTCATTTTTCTTGTTTTGTTTGTTTTTGATGAAATTGCTTTTCTCGTCGAGAAAAGGCGTTTAACGCGATAAAAAGGTTTAGTGCGTTATGAATACGGGCTAGCTTACCAAAAGTACAAATGTGAACTAAATAAGGCCGGGAGTCGTTTTTATTGTTTAAGACACGATTTCTCGACGAGAATATGCTTTTTTAAAAAAGCCATGTTCCCATGGCGAGAGACTCGTTTTCTGTGAGAAAATGCATTAAAAGGAGGGATTTCATCAGAAACACTATAAATACATATTGTACTTGTCTGAAAACGCACAGAACCTTGAAATAGAAGGTTTCTCACCAAAAAACACATTGGTGAAACCCCTATCTTAAGGCTCTGAGTGTTTGCACACATGTACAGCAGGCATGGTTAAACTATAACGTTTTTAGGGCTAATCATGTTTCTCTCGAGGAGAAAACGCGTTTAAAGCCATAAAAAGATCTCACTGTGTTTTGGCATTGACCAAGCTACCAACAAACCTAAAAAATGATCAGAACTGGAGAAATTACACATTGACATTGGGTGAAATCATGTAACTCTTAAGGACGTGTTGCAGACTTGTTGAATAGATTCATTTTTCTTGTTTTGTTTGTTTTTGATGAAATTGTGCTTTTCTCGTCGAGAAAAGGCGTTTAACGCGATAAAAAGGTTTAGTGCGTTATGAATACGGGCTAGCTTACCAAAAGTACAAATGTGAACTAAATAAGGCCGGGAGTCGTTTTTATTGCTTAAAATACGATTTCTCGACCAGAATATGCTTTTTCAAAAAAGCCATGTTCCCATGGCGAGAGACTCGTTTTCTGTGAGAAAATGCATTAAAAGGAGGGATTTCATCAGAAACACTATAAATACATATTGTACTTGTCTGAAAACGCACAGAACCTTGAAATAGAAGGTTTCTCACCAAAAAACACATTGGTGAAACCCCTATCTTAAGGCTCGGAGTGTTTGCACACATGTACAACAGGCATGGTTAAACTATAACGTTTTTAGTGAAATCATGTTTCTCTCGAGGAGAAAACGCGTTTAAAGCCATAAAAAGATCTCACTGTGTTTTGGCATTGACCAAGCTACCAACAAACCTAAAAAATGATCAGAACTGGAGAAATTACACATTGACATTGGGTGAAATCATGTAACTCTTAAGGACGTGTTGCAGACTTGTTGAATAGATTCATTTTTCTTGTTTTGTTTGTTTTTGATGAAATTGTGCTTTTCTCGTCGAGAAAAGGCGTTTAACGCGATAAAAAGGTTTAGTGCGTTATGAATACGGGCTAGCTTACCAAAAGTACAAATGTGAACTAAATAAGGCCGGGAGTCGTTTTTATTGCTTAAAACACGATTTCTCGACCAGAATATGCTTTTTCAAAAAAGCCATGTTCCCATGGCGAGAGACTCGTTTTCTGTGAGAAAATGTATTAAAAGGAGGGATTTCATCAGAAACACTATAAATACATATTGTACTTGTCTGAAAACGCACAGAACCTTGAAATAGAAGGTTTCTCACCAAAAAACACATTGGTGAAACCCCTATCTTAAGGCTCTGAGTGTTTGCACACATGTACAACAGGCATGGTTAAACTATAACGTTTTTAGTGAAATCATGTTTCTCTCGAGGAGAAAACGCGTTTAAAGCCATAAAAAGATCTCACTGTGTTTTGGCATTGACCAAGCTACCAACAAACCTAAAAAATGATCAGAACTGGAGAAATTACACATTGACATTGGGTGAAATCATGTAACTCTTAAGGACGTGTTGCAGACTTGTTGAATAGATTCATTTTTCTTGTTTTGTTTGTTTTTGATGAAATTGTGCTTTTCTCGTCGAGAAAAGGCGTTTAACGCGATAAAAAGGTTTAGTGCGTTATGAATACGGGCTAGCTTACCAAAAGCACAAATGTGAACTAAATAAGGCCGGGAGTCGTTTTTATTGCTTAAAACACGATTTCTCGACCAGAATATGCTTTTTCAAAAAAGCCATGTTCCCATGGCGAGAGACTCGTTTTCTGTGAGAAAATGCATTAAAAGGAGGGATTTCATCAGAAACACTATAAATACATATTGTACTTGTCTGAAAACGCACAGAACCTTGAAATAGAAGGTTTCTCACCAAAAAACACATTGGTGAAACCCCTATCTTAAGGCTCTGAGTGTTTGCACACATGTACAACAGGCATGGTTAAACTATAACGTTTTTAGTGAAATCATGTTTCTCTCGAGGAGAAAACGCGTTTAAAGCCATAAAAAGATCTCACTGTGTTTTGGCATTGACCAAGCTACCAACAACCTAAAAAATGATCAGAACTGGAGAAATTACATATTGACATTGGGTGAAATCATGTAACTCTTAAGGACGTGTTGCAGACTTGTTGAATAGATTCATTTTTCTTGTTTTGTTTGTTTTTGATGAAATTGTGCTTTTCTCGTCGAGAAAAGGCGTTTAACGCGATAAAAAGGTTTAGTGCGTTATGAATACGGGCTAGCTTACCAAAAGTACAAATGTGAACTAAATAAGGCCGGGAGTCGTTTTTATTGCTTAAAACACGATTTCTCGACCAAAATATGCTTTTTCAAAAAAGCCATGTTCCCATGGCGAGAGACTCGTTTTCTGTGAGAAAATGCATTAAAAGGAGGGATTTCATGAGAAACACTATAAATACATATTGTACTTGTCTGAAAACGCACAGAACCTTGAAATAGAAGGTTTCTCACCAAAAAACACATTGGTGAAACCCCTATCTTAAGGCTCTGAGTGTTTGCACACATGTACAAACAGGCATGTTTAAACTATAACGTTTTTAGTGAAATCATGTTTCTCTCGAGGAGAAAACGCGTTTAAAGCCATAAAAAGATCTCACTGTGTTTTGGCATTGACCAAGCTACCAACAAACCTAAAAAATGATCAGAACTGGAGAAATTACACATTGACATTGGGTGAAATCATGTAACTCTTAAGGACGTGTTGCAGACTTGTTGAATAGATTCATTTTTCTTGTTTTGTTTGTTTTTGATGAAATTGTGCTTTTCTCGTCGAGAAAAGGCGTTTAACGCGATAAAAAGGTTTAGTGCGTTATGAATACGGGCTGGCTTACCAAAAGTACAAATGTGAACCAAATAAGGCCGGGAGTCGTTTTTATTGCTTAAAACACGATTTCTCGACCAGAATATGCTTTTTCAAAAAAGCCATGTTCCCATGTGGCGAGAGACTCGTTTTCTGTGAGAAAATGCATTAAAAGGAGGGATTTCATGAGAAACACTATAAATACATATTGTACTTGTCTGAAAACGCACAGAACCTTGAAATAGAAGGTTTCTCACCAAAAAACACATTGGTGAAACCCCTATCATAAGGCTCTGAGTGTTTGCATACATGTACAAACAGGCATGTTTAAACTATAACGTTTTTAGTGAAATCATGTTTCTCTCGAGGAGAAAACGCGTTTAAAGCCATAAAAAGATCTCACTGTGTTTTGGCATTGACCAAGCTACCAACAACCTAAAAAATGATCAGAACTGGAGAAATTACATATTGACATTGGGTGAAATCACGTAACTCTTAAGGACGTGTTGCAGACTTGTTGAATAGATTCATTTTTCTTGTTTTGTTTGTTTTTGATGAAATTGCTTTTCTCGTCGAGAAAAGGCGTTTAACGCGATAAAAAGGTTTAGTGCGTTATGAATACGGGCTAGCTTACCAAAAGTACAAATGTGAACTAAATAAGGCCGGGAGTCGTTTTTATTGTTTAAGACACGATTTCTCGACGAGAATATGCTTTTTTAAAAAAGCCATGTTCCCATGGCGAGAGACTCGTTTTCTGTGAGAAAATGCATTAAAAGGAGGGATTTCATCAGAAACACTATAAATACATATTGTACTTGTCTGAAAACGCACAGAACCTTGAAATAGAAGGTTTCTCACCAAAAAACACATTGGTGAAACCCCTATCTTAAGGCTCTGAGTGTTTGCACACATGTACAGCAGGCATGGTTAAACTATAACGTTTTTAGGGCTAATCATGTTTCTCTCGAGGAGAAAACGCGTTTAAAGCCATAAAAAGATCTCACTGTGTTTTGGCATTGACCAAGCTACCAACAAACCTAAAAAATGATCAGAACTGGAGAAATTACACATTGACATTGGGTGAAATCATGTAACTCTTAAGGACGTGTTGCAGACTTGTTGAATAGATTCATTTTTCTTGTTTTGTTTGTTTTTGATGAAATTGTGCTTTTCTCGTCGAGAAAAGGCGTTTAACGCGATAAAAAGGTTTAGTGCGTTATGAATACGGGCTAGCTTACCAAAAGTACAAATGTGAACTAAATAAGGCCGGGAGTCGTTTTTATTGCTTAAAATACGATTTCTCGACCAGAATATGCTTTTTCAAAAAAGCCATGTTCCCATGGCGAGAGACTCGTTTTCTGTGAGAAAATGCATTAAAAGGAGGGATTTCATCAGAAACACTATAAATACATATTGTACTTGTCTGAAAACGCACAGAACCTTGAAATAGAAGGTTTCTCACCAAAAAACACATTGGTGAAACCCCTATCTTAAGGCTCGGAGTGTTTGCACACATGTACAACAGGCATGGTTAAACTATAACGTTTTTAGTGAAATCATGTTTCTCTCGAGGAGAAAACGCGTTTAAAGCCATAAAAAGATCTCACTGTGTTTTGGCATTGACCAAGCTACCAACAAACCTAAAAAATGATCAGAACTGGAGAAATTACACATTGACATTGGGTGAAATCATGTAACTCTTAAGGACGTGTTGCAGACTTGTTGAATAGATTCATTTTTCTTGTTTTGTTTGTTTTTGATGAAATTGTGCTTTTCTCGTCGAGAAAAGGCGTTTAACGCGATAAAAAGGTTTAGTGCGTTATGAATACGGGCTAGCTTACCAAAAGTACAAATGTGAACTAAATAAGGCCGGGAGTCGTTTTTATTGCTTAAAACACGATTTCTCGACCAGAATATGCTTTTTCAAAAAAGCCATGTTCCCATGGCGAGAGACTCGTTTTCTGTGAGAAAATGTATTAAAAGGAGGGATTTCATCAGAAACACTATAAATACATATTGTACTTGTCTGAAAACGCACAGAACCTTGAAATAGAAGGTTTCTCACCAAAAAACACATTGGTGAAACCCCTATCTTAAGGCTCTGAGTGTTTGCACACATGTACAACAGGCATGGTTAAACTATAACGTTTTTAGTGAAATCATGTTTCTCTCGAGGAGAAAACGCGTTTAAAGCCATAAAAAGATCTCACTGTGTTTTGGCATTGACCAAGCTACCAACAAACCTAAAAAATGATCAGAACTGGAGAAATTACACATTGACATTGGGTGAAATCATGTAACTCTTAAGGACGTGTTGCAGACTTGTTGAATAGATTCATTTTTCTTGTTTTGTTTGTTTTTGATGAAATTGTGCTTTTCTCGTCGAGAAAAGGCGTTTAACGCGATAAAAAGGTTTAGTGCGTTATGAATACGGGCTAGCTTACCAAAAGCACAAATGTGAACTAAATAAGGCCGGGAGTCGTTTTTATTGCTTAAAACACGATTTCTCGACCAGAATATGCTTTTTCAAAAAAGCCATGTTCCCATGGCGAGAGACTCGTTTTCTGTGAGAAAATGCATTAAAAGGAGGGATTTCATCAGAAACACTATAAATACATATTGTACTTGTCTGAAAACGCACAGAACCTTGAAATAGAAGGTTTCTCACCAAAAAACACATTGGTGAAACCCCTATCTTAAGGCTCTGAGTGTTTGCACACATGTACAACAGGCATGGTTAAACTATAACGTTTTTAGTGAAATCATGTTTCTCTCGAGGAGAAAACGCGTTTAAAGCCATAAAAAGATCTCACTGTGTTTTGGCATTGACCAAGCTACCAACAACCTAAAAAATGATCAGAACTGGAGAAATTACATATTGACATTGGGTGAAATCATGTAACTCTTAAGGACGTGTTGCAGACTTGTTGAATAGATTCATTTTTCTTGTTTTGTTTGTTTTTGATGAAATTGTGCTTTTCTCGTCGAGAAAAGGCGTTTAACGCGATAAAAAGGTTTAGTGCGTTATGAATACGGGCTAGCTTACCAAAAGTACAAATGTGAACTAAATAAGGCCGGGAGTCGTTTTTATTGCTTAAAACACGATTTCTCGACCAAAATATGCTTTTTCAAAAAAGCCATGTTCCCATGGCGAGAGACTCGTTTTCTGTGAGAAAATGCATTAAAAGGAGGGATTTCATGAGAAACACTATAAATACATATTGTACTTGTCTGAAAACGCACAGAACCTTGAAATAGAAGGTTTCTCACCAAAAAACACATTGGTGAAACCCCTATCTTAAGGCTCTGAGTGTTTGCACACATGTACAAACAGGCATGTTTAAACTATAACGTTTTTAGTGAAATCATGTTTCTCTCGAGGAGAAAACGCGTTTAAAGCCATAAAAAGATCTCACTGTGTTTTGGCATTGACCAAGCTACCAACAACCTAAAAAATGATCAGAACTGGAGAAATTACAAATTGACATTGGGTGAAATCATGTAACTCTTAAGGACGTGTTGCAGACTTGTTGAATAGATTCATTTTTCTTGTTTTGTTTGTTTTTGATGAAATTGTGCTTTTCTCGTCGAGAAAAGGCGTTTAACGCGATAAAAAGGTTTAGTGCGTTATGAATACGGGCTAGCTTACCAAAAGTACAAATGTGAACTAAATAAGGCCGGGAGTCGTTTTTATTGCTTAAAACACGATTTCTCGACCAGAATATGCTTTTTCAAAAAAGCCATGTTCCCATGGCGAGAGACTCGTTTTCTGTGAGAAAATGCATTAAAAGGAGGGATTTCATGAGAAACACTATAAATACATATTGTACTTGTCTGAAAACGCACAGAACCTTGAAATAGAAGGTTTCTCACCAAAAAACACATTGGTGAAAACCCTATCTTAAGGCTCTGAGTGTTTGCACACATGTACAAACAGGCATGTTTAAACTATAACGTTTTTAGTGAAATCATGTTTCTCTCGAGGAGAAAACGCGTTTAAAGCCATAAAAAGATCTCACTGTGTTTTGGCATTGACCAAGCTACCAACAACCTAAAAAATGATCAGAACTGGAGAAATTACACATTGACATTGGGTGAAATCATGTAACTCTTAAGGACGTGTTGCAGACTTGTTGAATAGATTCATTTTTCTTGTTTTGTTTGTTTTTGATGAAATTGCTTTTCTCGTCGAGAAAAGGCGTTTAACGCGATAAAAAGGTTTAGTGCGTTACGAATACGGGCTAGCTTACCAAAAGCACAAATGTGAACTAAATAAGGCCGGGAGTCGTTTTTATTGCTTAAAACACGATTTCTCGACCAGAATATGCTTTTTCAAAAAAGCCATGTTCCCATGGCGAGAGACTCGTTTTCTGTGAGAAAATGCATTAAAAGGAGGGATTTCATCAGAAACACTATAAATACATATTGTACTTGTCTGAAAACGCACAGAACCTTGAAATAGAAGGTTTCTCACCAAAAAACACATTGGTGAAAACCCTATCTTAAGGCTCTGAGTGTTTGCACACATGTACAAACAGGCATGTTTAAACTATAACGTTTTTAGTGAAATCATGTTTCTCTCGAGGAGAAAACGCGTTTAAAGCCATAAAAAGATCTCACTGTGTTTTGGCATTGACCAAGCTACCAACAACCTAAAAAATGATCAGAACTGGAGAAATTACATATTGACATTGGGTGAAATCATGTAACTCTTAAGGACGTGTTGCAGACTTGTTGAATAGATTCATTTTTCTTGTTTTGTTTGTTTTTGATGAAATTGTGCTTTTCTCGTCGAGAAAAGGCGTTTAACGCGATAAAAAGGTTTAGTGCGTTATGAATACGGGCTAGCTTACCAAAAGTACAAATGTGAACTAAATAAGGCCGGGAGTCGTTTTTATTGCTTAAAACACGATTTCTCGACCAGAATATGCTTTTTCAAAAAAGCCATGTTCCCATGGCGAGAGACTCGTTTTCTGTGAGAAAATGCATTAAAAGGAGGGATTTCATGAGAAACACTATAAATACATATTGTACTTGTCTGAAAACGCACAGAACCTTGAAATAGAAGGTTTCTCACCAAAAAACACATTGGTGAAAACCCTATCTTAAGGCTCTGAGTGTTTGCACACATGTACAAACAGGCATGTTTAAACTATAACGTTTTTAGTGAAATCATGTTTCTCTCGAGGAGAAAACGCGTTTAAAGCCATAAAAAGATCTCACTGTGTTTTGGCATTGACCAAGCTACCAACAACCTAAAAAATGATCAGAACTGGAGAAATTACACATTGACATTGGGTGAAATCATGTAACTCTTAAGGACGTGTTGCAGACTTGTTGAATAGATTCATTTTTCTTGTTTTGTTTGTTTTTGATGAAATTGCTTTTCTCGTCGAGAAAAGGCGTTTAACGCGATAAAAAGGTTTAGTGCGTTACGAATACGGGCTAGCTTACCAAAAGTACAAATGTGAACTAAATAAGGCCGGGAGTCGTTTTTATTGCTTAAAACACGATTTCTCGACCAGAATATGCTTTTTCAAAAAAGCCATGTTCCCCTGGCGAGAGACTCGTTTTCTGTGAGAAAATGCATTAAAAGGAGGGATTTCATGAGAAACACTATAAATACATATTGTACTTGTCTGAAAACGCACAGAACCTTGAAATAGAAGGTTTCTCACCAAAAAACACATTGGTGAAACCCCTATCTTAAGGCTCTGAGTGTTTGCACACATGTACAAACAGGCATGTTTAAACTATAACGTTTTTAGTGAAATCATGTTTCTCTCGAGGAGAAAACGCGTTTAAAGCCATAAAAAGATCTCACTGTGTTTTGGCATTGACCAAGCTACCAACAACCTAAAAAATGATCAGAACTGGAGAAATTACATATTGACATTGGGTGAAATCATGTAACTCTTAAGGACGTGTTGCAGACTTGTTGAATAGATTCATTTTTCTTGTTTTGTTTGTTTTTGATGAAATTGTGCTTTTCTCGTCGAGAAAAGGCGTTTAACGCGATAAAAAGGTTTAGTGCGTTATGAATACGGGCTAGCTTACCAAAAGTACAAATGTGAACTAAATAAGGCCGGGAGTCGTTTTTATTGCTTAAAACACGATTTCTCGACCAGAATATGCTTTTTCAAAAAAGCCATGTTCCCATGGCGAGAGACTCGTTTTCTGTGAGAAAATGCATTAAAAGGAGGGATTTCATGAGAAACACTATAAATACATATTGTACTTGTCTGAAAACGCACAGAACCTTGAAATAGAAGGTTTCTCACCAAAAAACACATTGGTGAAACCCCTATCTTAAGGCTCTGAGTGTTTGCACACATGTACAAACAGGCATGTTTAAACTATAACGTTTTTAGTGAAATCATGTTTCTCTCGAGGAGAAAACGCGTTTAAAGCCATAAAAAGATCTCACTGTGTTTTGGCATTGACCAAGCTACCAACAACCTAAAAAATGATCAGAACTGGAGAAATTACATATTGACATTGGGTGAAATCATGTAACTCTTAAGGACGTGTTGCAGACTTGTTGAATAGATTCATTTTTCTTGTTTTGTTTGTTTTTGATGAAATTGTGCTTTTCTCGTCGAGAAAAGGCGTTTAACGCGATAAAAAGGTTTAGTGCGTTATGAATACGGGCTAGCTTACCAAAAGTACAAATGTGAACTAAATAAGGCCGGGAGTCGTTTTTATTGCTTAAAACACGATTTCTCGACCAGAATATGCTTTTTCAAAAAAGCCATGTTCCCCTGGCGAGAGACTCGTTTTCTGTGAGAAAATGCATTAAAAGGAGGGATTTCATGAGAAACACTATAAATACATATTGTACTTGTCTGAAAACGCACAGAACCTTGAAATAGAAGGTTTCTCACCAAAAAACACATTGGTGAAAACCCTATCTTAAGGCTCTGAGTGTTTGCACACATGTACAAACAGGCATGTTTAAACTATAACGTTTTTAGTGAAATCATGTTTCTCTCGAGGAGAAAACGCGTTTAAAGCCATAAAAAGATCTCACTGTGTTTTGGCATTGACCAAGCTACCAACAACCTAAAAAATGATCAGAACTGGAGAAATTACATATTGACATTGGGTGAAATCATGTAACTCTTAAGGACGTGTTGCAGACTTGTTGAATAGATTCATTTTTCTTGTTTTGTTTGTTTTTGATGAAATTGTGCTTTTCTCGTCGAGAAAAGGCGTTTAACGCGATAAAAAGGTTTAGTGCGTTATGAATACGGGCTAGCTTACCAAAAGTACAAATGTGAACTAAATAAGGCCGGGAGTCGTTTTTATTGCTTAAAACACGATTTCTCGACCAGAATATGCTTTTTCAAAAAAGCCATGTTCCCATGGCGAGAGACTCGTTTTCTGTGAGAAAATGCATTAAAAGGAGGGATTTCATCAGAAACACTATAAATACATATTGTACTTGTCTGAAAACACACAGAACCTTGAAATAGAAGGTTTCTCACCAAAAAACACATTGGTGAAACCCCTATCTTAAGGCTCTGAGTGTTTGCACACATGTACAAACAGGCATGTTTAAACTATAACGTTTTTAGTGAAATCATGTTTCTCTCGAGGAGAAAACGCGTTTAAAGCCATAAAAAGATCTCACTGTGTTTTGGCATTGACCAAGCTACCAACAACCTAAAAAATGATCAGAACTGGAGAAATTACATATTGACATTGGGTGAAATCATGTAACTCTTAAGGGCGTGTTGCAGACTTGTTGAATAGATTCATTTTTCTTGTTTTGTTTGTTTTTGATGAAATTGTGCTTTTCTCGTCGAGAAAAGGCGTTTAACGCGATAAAAAGGTTTAGTGCGTTATGAATACGGGCTAGCTTACCAAAAGTACAAATGTGAACTAAATAAGGCCGGGAGTCGTTTTTATTGCTTAAAACACGATTTCTCGACCAGAATATGCTTTTTCAAAAAAGCCATGTTCCCATGGCGAGAGACTCGTTTTCTGTGAGAAAATGCATTAAAAGGAGGGATTTCATGAGAAACACTATAAATACATATTGTACTTGTCTGAAAACGCACAGAACCTTGAAATAGAAGGTTTCTCACCAAAAAACACATTGGTGAAACCCCTATCTTAAGGCTCTGAGTGTTTGCACACATGTACAAACAGGCATGTTTAAACTATAACGTTTTTAGTGAAATCATGTTTCTCTCGAGGAGAAAACGCGTTTAAAGCCATAAAAAGATCTCACTGTGTTTTGGCATTGACCAAGCTACCAACAACCTAAAAAATGATCAGAACTGGAGAAATTACATATTGACATTGGGTGAAATCATGTAACTCTTAAGGACGTGTTGCAGACTTGTTGAATAGATTCATTTTTCTTGTTTTGTTTGTTTTTGATGAAATTGTGCTTTTCTCGTCGAGAAAAGGCGTTTAACGCGATAAAAAGGTTTAGTGCGTTATGAATACGGGCTAGCTTACCAAAAGTACAAATGTGAACTAAATAAGGCCGGGAGTCGTTTTTATTGCTTAAAACACGATTTCTCGACCAAAATATGCTTTTTCAAAAAAGCCATGTTCCCATGGCGAGAGACTCGTTTTCTGTGAGAAAATGCATTAAAAGGAGGGATTTCATGAGAAACACTATAAATACATATTGTACTTGTCTGAAAACGCACAGAACCTTGAAATAGAAGGTTTCTCACCAAAAAACACATTGGTGAAACCCCTATCTTAAGGCTCTGAGTGTTTGCACACATGTACAAACAGGCATGTTTAAACTATAACGTTTTTAGTGAAATCATGTTTCTCTCGAGGAGAAAACGCGTTTAAAGCCATAAAAAGATCTCACTGTGTTTTGGCATTGACCAAGCTACCAACAACCTAAAAAATGATCAGAACTGGAGAAATTACATATTGACATTGGGTGAAATCATGTAACTCTTAAGGGCGTGTTGCAGACTTGTTGAATAGATTCATTTTTCTTGTTTTGTTTGTTTTTGATGAAATTGTGCTTTTCTCGTCGAGAAAAGGCGTTTAACGCGATAAAAAGGTTTAGTGCGTTATGAATACGGGCTAGCTTACCAAAAGTACAAATGTGAACTAAATAAGGCCGGGAGTCGTTTTTATTGCTTAAAACACGATTTCTCGACCAGAATATGCTTTTTCAAAAAAGCCATGTTCCCATGGCGAGAGACTCGTTTTCTGTGAGAAAATGCATTAAAAGGAGGGATTTCATGAGAAACACTATAAATACATATTGTATTTGTCTGAAAACGCACAGAACCTTGAAATAGAAGGTTTCTCACCAAAAAACACATTGGTGAAACCCCTATCTTAAGGCTCTGAGTGTTTGCACACATGTACAAACAGGCATGTTTAAACTATAACGTTTTTAGTGAAATCATGTTTCTCTCGAGGAGAAAACGCGTTTAAAGCCATAAAAAGATCTCACTGTGTTTTGGCATTGACCAAGCTACCAACAACCTAAAAAATGATCAGAACTGGAGAAATTACATATTGACATTGGGTGAAATCATGTAACTCTTAAGGACGTGTTGCAGACTTGTTGAATAGATTCATTTTTCTTGTTTTGTTTGTTTTTGATGAAATTGTGCTTTTCTCGTCGAGAAAAGGCGTTTAACGCGATAAAAAGGTTTCGTGCGTTATGAATACGGGCTAGCTTACCAAAAGTACAAATGTGAACTAAATAAGGCCGGGAGTCGTTTTTATTGCTTAAAACACGATTTCTCGACCAGAATATGCTTTTTCAAAAAAGCCATGTTCCCATGGCGAGAGACTCGTTTTCTGTGAGAAAATGCATTAAAAGGAGGGATTTCATGAGAAACACTATAAATACATATTGTACTTGTCTGAAAACGCACAGAACCTTGAAATAGAAGGTTTCTCACCAAAAAACACATTGGTGAAACCCCTATCTTAAGGCTCTGAGTGTTTGCACACATGTACAATCAGGCATGTTTAAACTATAACGTTTTTAGTGAAATCATGTTTCTCTCGAGGAGAAAACGCGTTTAAAGCCATAAAAAGATCTCACTGTGTTTTGGCATTGACCAAGCTACCAACAACCTAAAAAATGATCAGAACTGGAGAAATTACATATTGACATTGGGTGAAATCATGTAACTCTTAAGGGCGTGTTGCAGACTTGTTGAATAGATTCATTTTTCTTGTTTTGTTTGTTTTTGATGAAATTGTGCTTTTCTCGTCGAGAAAAGGCGTTTAACGCGATAAAAAGGTTTAGTGCGTTATGAATACGGGCTAGCTTACCAAAAGTACAAATGTGAACTAAATAAGGCCGGGAGTCGTTTTTATTGCTTAAAACACGATTTCTCGACCAGAATATGCTTTTTCAAAATAGCCATGTTCCCATGGCGAGAGACTCGTTTTCTGTGAGAAAATGCATTAAAAGGAGGGATTTCATGAGAAACACTATAAATACATATTGTACTTGTCTGAAAACGCACAGAACCTTGAAATAGAAGGTTTCTCACCAAAAAACACATTGGTGAAACCCCTATCTTAAGGCTCTGAGTGTTTGCACACATGTACAAACAGGCATGTTTAAACTATAACGTTTTTAGTGAAATCATGTTTCTCTCGAGGAGAAAACGCGTTTAAAGCCATAAAAAGATCTCACTGTGTTTTGGCATTGACCAAGCTACCAACAACCTAAAAAATGATCAGAACTGGAGAAATTACATATTGACATTGGGTGAAATCATGTAACTCTTAAGGGCGTGTTGCAGACTTGTTGAATAGATTCATTTTTCTTGTTTTGTTTGTTTTTGATGAAATTGTGCTTTTCTCGTCGAGAAAAGGCGTTTAACGCGATAAAAAGGTTTAGTGCGTTATGAATACGGGCTAGCTTACCAAAAGTACAAATGTGAACTAAATAAGGCCGGGAGTCGTTTTTATTGCTTAAAACACGATTTCTCGACCAGAATATGCTTTTTCAAAAAAGCCATGTTCCCATGGCGAGAGACTCGTTTTCTGTGAGAAAATGCATTAAAAGGAGGGATTTCATGAGAAACACTATAAATACATATTGTACTTGTCTGAAAACGCACAGAACCTTGAAATAGAAGGTTTCTCACCAAAAAACACATTGGTGAAACCCCTATCTTAAGGCTCTGAGTGTTTGCATACATGTACAAACAGGCATGTTTAAACTATAACGTTTTTAGTGAAATCATGTTTCTCTCGAGGAGAAAACGCGTTTAAAGCCATAAAAAGATCTCACTGTGTTTTGGCATTGACCAAGCTACCAACAACCTAAAAAATGATCAGAACTGGAGAAATTACATATTGACATTGGGTGAAATCATGTAACTCTTAAGGGCGTGTTGCAGACTTGTTGAATAGATTCATTTTTCTTGTTTTGTTTGTTTTTGATGAAATTGTGCTTTTCTCGTCGAGAAAAGGCGTTTAACGCGATAAAAAGGTTTAGTGCGTTATGAATACGGGCTAGCTTACCAAAAGTACAAATGTGAACTAAATAAGGCCGGGAGTCGTTTTTATTGCTTAAAACACGATTTCTCGACCAGAATATGCTTTTTCAAAAAAGCCATGTTCCCATGGCGAGAGACTCGTTTTCTGTGAGAAAATGCATTAAAAGGAGGGATTTCATGAGAAACACTATAAATACATATTGTACTTGTCTGAAAACGCACAGAACCTTGAAATAGAAGGTTTCTCACCAAAAAACACATTGGTGAAACCCCTATCTTAAGGCTCTGAGTGTTTGCACACATGTACAAACAGGCATGTTTAAACTATAACGTTTTTAGTGAAATCATGTTTCTCTCGAGGAGAAAACGCGTTTAAAGCCATAAAAAGATCTCACTGTGTTTTGGCATTGACCAAGCTACCAACAACCTAAAAATGATCAGAACTGGAGAAATTACATATTGACATTGGGTGAAATCATGTAACTCTTAAGGACGTGTTGCAGACTTGTTGAATAGATTCATTTTTCTTGTTTTGTTTGTTTTTGATGAAATTGTGCTTTTCTCGTCGAGAAAAGGCGTTTAACGCGATAAAAAGGTTTAGTGCGTTATGAATACGGGCTAGCTTACCAAAAGTACAAATGTGAACTAAATAAGGCCGGGAGTCGTTTTTATTGCTTAAAACACGATTTCTCGACCAAAATATGCTTTTTCAAAAAAGCCATGTTCCCATGGCGAGAGACTCGTTTTCTGTGAGAAAATGCATTAAAAGGAGGGATTTCATGAGAAACACTATAAATACATATTGTACTTGTCTGAAAACGCACAGAACCTTGAAATAGAAGGTTTCTCACCAAAAAACACATTGGTGAAACCCCTATCTTAAGGCTCTGAGTGTTTGCACACATGTACAAACAGGCATGTTTAAACTATAACGTTTTTAGTGAAATCATGTTTCTCTCGAGGAGAAAACGCGTTTAAAGCCATAAAAAGATCTCACTGTGTTTTGGCATTGACCAAGCTACCAACAAACCTAAAAAATGATCAGAACTGGAGAAATTACACATTGACATTGGGTGAAATCATGTAACTCTTAAGGACGTGTTGCAGACTTGTTGAATAGATTCATTTTTCTTGTTTTGTTTGTTTTTGATGAAATTGTGCTTTTCTCGTCGAGAAAAGGCGTTTAACGCGATAAAAAGGTTTAGTGCGTTATGAATACGGGCTAGCTTACCAAAAGTACATATGTGAACTAAATAAGGCCGGGAGTCGTTTTTATTGCTTAAAACACGATTTCTCGACCAGAATATGCTTTTTCAAAAAAGCCATGTTCCCATGGCGAGAGACTCGTTTTCTGTGAGAAAATGCATTAAAAGGAGGGATTTCATGAGAAACACTATAAATACATATTGTATTTGTCTGAAAACGCACAGAACCTTGAAATAGAAGGTTTCTCACCAAAAAACACATTGGTGAAACCCCTATCTTAAGGCTCTGAGTGTTTGCACACATGTACAAACAGGCATGTTTAAACTATAACGTTTTTAGTGAAATCATGTTTCTCTCGAGGAGAAAACGCGTTTAAAGCCATAAAAAGATCTCACTGTGTTTTGGCATTGACCAAGCTACCAACAACCTAAAAAATGATCAGAACTGGAGAAATTACATATTGACATTGGGTGAAATCATGTAACTCTTAAGGACGTGTTGCAGACTTGTTGAATAGATTCATTTTTCTTGTTTTGTTTGTTTTTGATGAAATTGTGCTTTTCTCGTCGAGAAAAGGCGTTTAACGCGATAAAAAGGTTTCGTGCGTTATGAATACGGGCTAGCTTACCAAAAGTACAAATGTGAACTAAATAAGGCCGGGAGTCGTTTTTATTGCTTAAAACACGATTTCTCGACCAGAATATGCTTTTTCAAAAAAGCCATGTTCCCATGGCGAGAGACTCGTTTTCTGTGAGAAAATGCATTAAAAGGAGGGATTTCATGAGAAACACTATAAATACATATTGTACTTGTCTGAAAACGCACAGAACCTTGAAATAGAAGGTTTCTCACCAAAAAACACATTGGTGAAACCCCTATCTTAAGGCTCGGAGTGTTTGCACACATGTACAAACAGGCATGTTTAAACTATAACGTTTTTAGTGAAATCATGTTTCTCTCGAGGAGAAAACGCGTTTAAAGCCATAAAAAGATCTCACTGTGTTTTGGCATTGACCAAGCTACCAACAACCTAAAAAATGATCAGAACTGGAGAAATTACATATTGACATTGGGTGAAATCATGTAACTCTTAAGGACGTGTTGCAGACTTGTTGAATAGATTCATTTTTCTTGTTTTGTTTGTTTTTGATGAAATTGTGCTTTTCTCGTCGAGAAAAGGCGTTTAACGCGATAAAAAGGTTTAGTGCGTTATGAATACGGGCTAGCTTACCAAAAGTACAAATGTGAACTAAATAAGGCCGGGAGTCGTTTTTATTGCTTAAAACACGATTTCTCGACCAAAATATGCTTTTTCAAAAAAGCCATGTTCCCATGGCGAGAGACTCGTTTTCTGTGAGAAAATGCATTAAAAGGAGGGATTTCATGAGAAACACTATAAATACATATTGTACTTGTCTGAAAACGCACAGAACCTTGAAATAGAAGGTTTCTCACCAAAAAACACATTGGTGAAACCCCTATCTTAAGGCTCTGAGTGTTTGCACACATGTACAAACAGGCATGTTTAAACTATAACGTTTTTAGTGAAATCATGTTTCTCTCGAGGAGAAAACGCGTTTAAAGCCATAAAAAGATCTCACTGTGTTTTGGCATTGACCAAGCTACCAACAACCTAAAAAATGATCAGAACTGGAGAAATTACATATTGACATTGGGTGAAATCATGTAACTCTTAAGGGCGTGTTGCAGACTTGTTGAATAGATTCATTTTTCTTGTTTTGTTTGTTTTTGATGAAATTGTGCTTTTCTCGTCGAGAAAAGGCGTTTAACGCGATAAAAAGGTTTAGTGCGTTATGAATACGGGCTAGCTTACCAAAAGTACAAAGGTGAACTAAATAAGGCCGGGAGTCGTTTTTATTGCTTAAAACACGATTTCTCGACCAGAATATGCTTTTTCAAAAAAGCCATGTTCCCATGGCGAGAGACTCGTTTTCTGTGAGAAAATGCATTAAAAGGAGGGATTTCATCAGAAACACTATAAATACATATTGTACTTGTCTGAAAACGCACAGAACCTTGAAATAGAAGGTTTCTCACCAAAAAACACATTGGTGAAACCCCTATCTTAAGGCTCTGAGTGTTTGCACACATGTACAAACAGGCATGTTTAAACTATAACGTTTTTAGTGAAATCATGTTTCTCTCGAGGAGAAAACGCGTTTAAAGCCATAAAAAGATCTCACTGTGTTTTGGCATTGACCAAGCTACCAACAACCTAAAAATGATCAGAACTGGAGAAATTACATATTGACATTGGGTGAAATCATGTAACTCTTAAGGACGTGTTGCAGACTTGTTGAATAGATTCATTTTTCTTGTTTTCTTTGTTTTTGATGAAATTGTGCTTTTCTCGTCGAGAAAAGGCGTTTAACGCGATAAAAAGGTTTAGTGCGTTATGAATACGGGCTAGCTTACCAAAAGTACAAATGTGAACTAAATAAGGCCGGGAGTCGTTTTTATTGCTTAAAACACGATTTCTCGACCAAAATATGCTTTTTCAAAAAAGCCATGTTCCCATGGCGAGAGACTCGTTTTCTGTGAGAAAATGCATTAAAAGGAGGGATTTCATGAGAAACACTATAAATACATATTGTACTTGTCTGAAAACGCACAGAACCTTGAAATAGAAGGTTTCTCACCAAAAAACACATTGGTGAAACCCCTATCTTAAGGCTCTGAGTGTTTGCACACATGTACAAACAGGCATGTTTAAACTATAACGTTTTTAGTGAAATCATGTTTCTCTCGAGGAGAAAACGCGTTTAAAGCCATAAAAAGATCTCACTGTGTTTTGGCATTGACCAAGCTACCAACAAACCTAAAAAATGATCAGAACTGGAGAAATTACACATTGACATTGGGTGAAATCATGTAACTCTTAAGGACGTGTTGCAGACTTGTTGAATAGATTCATTTTTCTTGTTTTGTTTGTTTTTGATGAAATTGTGCTTTTCTCGTCGAGAAAAGGCGTTTAACGCGATAAAAAGGTTTAGTGCGTTATGAATACGGGCTAGCTTACCAAAAGTACAAATGTGAACTAAATAAGGCCGGGAGTCGTTTTTATTGCTTAAAACACGATTTCTCGACCAGAATATGCTTTTTCAAAAAAGCCATGTTCCCATGGCGAGAGACTCGTTTTCTGTGAGAAAATGCATTAAAAGGAGGGATTTCATGAGAAACACTATAAATACATATTGTACTTGTCTGAAAACGCACAGAACCTTGAAATAGAAGGTTTCTCACCAAAAAACACATTGGTGAAACCCCTATCTTAAGGCTCTGAGTGTTTGCACACATGTACAATCAGGCATGTTTAAACTATAACGTTTTTAGTGAAATCATGTTTCTCTCGAGGAGAAAACGCGTTTAAAGCCATAAAAAGATCTCACTGTGTTTTGGCATTGACCAAGCTACCAACAACCTAAAAAATGATCAGAACTGGAGAAATTACATATTGACATTGGGTGAAATCATGTAACTCTTAAGGGCGTGTTGCAGACTTGTTGAATAGATTCATTTTTCTTGTTTTGTTTGTTTTTGATGAAATTGTGCTTTTCTCGTCGAGAAAAGGCGTTTAACGCGATAAAAAGGTTTAGTGCGTTATGAATACGGGCTAGCTTACCAAAAGTACAAATGTGAACTAAATAAGGCCGGGAGTCGTTTTTATTGCTTAAAACACGATTTCTCGACCAAAATATGCTTTTTCAAAAAAGCCATGTTCCCATGGCGAGAGACTCGTTTTCTGTGAGAAAATGCATTAAAAGGAGGGATTTCATGAGAAACACTATAAATACATATTGTACTTGTCTGAAAACGCACAGAACCTTGAAATAGAAGGTTTCTCACCAAAAAACACATTGGTGAAACCCCTATCTTAAGGCTCTGAGTGTTTGCACACATGTACAAACAGGCATGTTTAAACTATAACGTTTTTAGTGAAATCATGTTTCTCTCGAGGAGAAAACGCGTTTAAAGCCATAAAAAGATCTCACTGTGTTTTGGCATTGACCAAGCTACCAACAAACCTAAAAAATGATCAGAACTGGAGAAATTACACATTGACATTGGGTGAAATCATGTAACTCTTAAGGACGTGTTGCAGACTTGTTGAATAGATTCATTTTTCTTGTTTTGTTTGTTTTTGATGAAATTGTGCTTTTCTCGTCGAGAAAAGGCGTTTAACGCGATAAAAAGGTTTAGTGCGTTATGAATACGGGCTAGCTTACCAAAAGTACAAATGTGAACTAAATAAGGCCGGGAGTCGTTTTTATTGCTTAAAACACGATTTCTCGACCAGAATATGCTTTTTCAAAAAAGCCATGTTCCCATGGCAAGAGACTCGTTTTCTGTGAGAAAATGCATTAAAAGGAGGGATTTCATGAGAAACACTATAAATACATATTGTACTTGTCTGAAAACGCACAGAACCTTGAAATAGAAGGTTTCTCACCAAAAAACACATTGGTGAAACCCCTATCTTAAGGCTCTGAGTGTTTGCACACATGTACAAACAGGCATGTTTAAACTATAACGTTTTTAGTGAAATCATGTTTCTCTCGAGGAGAAAACGCGTTTAAAGCCATAAAAAGATCTCACTGTGTTTTGGCATTGACCAAGCTACCAACAACCTAAAAATGATCAGAACTGGAGAAATTACATATTGACATTGGGTGAAATCATGTAACTCTTAAGGACGTGTTGCAGACTTGTTGAATAGATTCATTTTTCTTGTTTTGTTTGTTTTTGATGAAATTGTGCTTTTCTCGTCGAGAAAAGGCGTTTAACGCGATAAAAAGGTTTAGTGCGTTATGAATACGGGCTAGCTTACCAAAAGTACAAATGTGAACTAAATAAGGCCGGGAGTCGTTTTTATTGCTTAAAACACGATTTCTCGACCAAAATATGCTTTTTCAAAAAAGCCATGTTCCCATGGCGAGAGACTCGTTTTCTGTGAGAAAATGCATTAAAAGGAGGGATTTCATGAGAAACACTATAAATACATATTGTACTTGTCTGAAAACGCACAGAACCTTGAAATAGAAGGTTTCTCACCAAAAAACACATTGGTGAAACCCCTATCTTAAGGCTCTGAGTGTTTGCACACATGTACAAACAGGCATGTTTAAACTATAACGTTTTTAGTGAAATCATGTTTCTCTCGAGGAGAAAACGCGTTTAAAGCCATAAAAAGATCTCACTGTGTTTTGGCATTGACCAAGCTACCAACAAACCTAAAAAATGATCAGAACTGGAGAAATTACACATTGACATTGGGTGAAATCATGTAACTCTTAAGGACGTGTTGCAGACTTGTTGAATAGATTCATTTTTCTTGTTTTGTTTGTTTTTGATGAAATTGTGCTTTTCTCGTCGAGAAAAGGCGTTTAACGCGATAAAAAGGTTTAGTGCGTTATGAATACGGGCTAGCTTACCAAAAGTACATATGTGAACTAAATAAGGCCGGGAGTCGTTTTTATTGCTTAAAACACGATTTCTCGACCAGAATATGCTTTTTCAAAAAAGCCATGTTCCCATGGCGAGAGACTCGTTTTCTGTGAGAAAATGCATTAAAAGGAGGGATTTCATGAGAAACACTATAAATACATATTGTATTTGTCTGAAAACGCACAGAACCTTGAAATAGAAGGTTTCTCACCAAAAAACACATTGGTGAAACCCCTATCTTAAGGCTCTGAGTGTTTGCACACATGTACAAACAGGCATGTTTAAACTATAACGTTTTTAGTGAAATCATGTTTCTCTCGAGGAGAAAACGCGTTTAAAGCCATAAAAAGATCTCACTGTGTTTTGGCATTGACCAAGCTACCAACAACCTAAAAAATGATCAGAACTGGAGAAATTACATATTGACATTGGGTGAAATCATGTAACTCTTAAGGACGTGTTGCAGACTTGTTGAATAGATTCATTTTTCTTGTTTTGTTTGTTTTTGATGAAATTGTGCTTTTCTCGTCGAGAAAAGGCGTTTAACGCGATAAAAAGGTTTCGTGCGTTATGAATACGGGCTAGCTTACCAAAAGTACAAATGTGAACTAAATAAGGCCGGGAGTCGTTTTTATTGCTTAAAACACGATTTCTCGACCAGAATATGCTTTTTCAAAAAAGCCATGTTCCCATGGCGAGAGACTCGTTTTCTGTGAGAAAATGCATTAAAAGGAGGGATTTCATGAGAAACACTATAAATACATATTGTACTTGTCTGAAAACGCACAGAACCTTGAAATAGAAGGTTTCTCACCAAAAAACACATTGGTGAAACCCCTATCTTAAGGCTCGGAGTGTTTGCACACATGTACAAACAGGCATGTTTAAACTATAACGTTTTTAGTGAAATCATGTTTCTCTCGAGGAGAAAACGCGTTTAAAGCCATAAAAAGATCTCACTGTGTTTTGGCATTGACCAAGCTACCAACAACCTAAAAAATGATCAGAACTGGAGAAATTACATATTGACATTGGGTGAAATCATGTAACTCTTAAGGGCGTGTTGCAGACTTGTTGAATAGATTCATTTTTCTTGTTTTGTTTGTTTTTGATGAAATTGTGCTTTTCTCGTCGAGAAAAGGCGTTTAACGCGATAAAAAGGTTTAGTGCGTTATGAATACGGGCTAGCTTACCAAAAGTACAAAGGTGAACTAAATAAGGCCGGGAGTCGTTTTTATTGCTTAAAACACGATTTCTCGACCAGAATATGCTTTTTCAAAAAAGCCATGTTCCCATGGCGAGAGACTCGTTTTCTGTGAGAAAATGCATTAAAAGGAGGGATTTCATGAGAAACACTATAAATACATATTGTACTTGTCTGAAAACGCACAGAACCTTGAAATAGAAGGTTTCTCACCAAAAAACACATTGGTGAAACCCCTATCTTAAGGCTCTGAGTGTTTGCACACATGTACAAACAGGCATGTTTAAACTATAACGTTTTTAGTGAAATCATGTTTCTCTCGAGGAGAAAACGCGTTTAAAGCCATAAAAAGATCTCACTGTGTTTTGGCATTGACCAAGCTACCAACAACCTAAAAATGATCAGAACTGGAGAAATTACATATTGACATTGGGTGAAATCATGTAACTCTTAAGGACGTGTTGCAGACTTGTTGAATAGATTCATTTTTCTTGTTTTCTTTGTTTTTGATGAAATTGTGCTTTTCTCGTCGAGAAAAGGCGTTTAACGCGATAAAAAGGTTTAGTGCGTTATGAATACGGGCTAGCTTACCAAAAGTACAAATGTGAACTAAATAAGGCCGGGAGTCGTTTTTATTGCTTAAAACACGATTTCTCGACCAAAATATGCTTTTTCAAAAAAGCCATGTTCCCATGGCGAGAGACTCGTTTTCTGTGAGAAAATGCATTAAAAGGAGGGATTTCATGAGAAACACTATAAATACATATTGTACTTGTCTGAAAACGCACAGAACCTTGAAATAGAAGGTTTCTCACCAAAAAACACATTGGTGAAACCCCTATCTTAAGGCTCTGAGTGTTTGCACACATGTACAAACAGGCATGTTTAAACTATAACGTTTTTAGTGAAATCATGTTTCTCTCGAGGAGAAAACGCGTTTAAAGCCATAAAAAGATCTCACTGTGTTTTGGCATTGACCAAGCTACCAACAAACCTAAAAAATGATCAGAACTGGAGAAATTACACATTGACATTGGGTGAAATCATGTAACTCTTAAGGACGTGTTGCAGACTTGTTGAATAGATTCATTTTTCTTGTTTTGTTTGTTTTTGATGAAATTGTGCTTTTCTCGTCGAGAAAAGGCGTTTAACGCGATAAAAAGGTTTAGTGCGTTATGAATACGGGCTAGCTTACCAAAAGTACAAATGTGAACTAAATAAGGCCGGGAGTCGTTTTTATTGCTTAAAACACGATTTCTCGACCAGAATATGCTTTTTCAAAAAAGCCATGTTCCCATGGCGAGAGACTCGTTTTCTGTGAGAAAATGCATTAAAAGGAGGGATTTCATGAGAAACACTATAAATACATATTGTACTTGTCTGAAAACGCACAGAACCTTGAAATAGAAGGTTTCTCACCAAAAAACACATTGGTGAAACCCCTATCTTAAGGCTCTGAGTGTTTGCACACATGTACAATCAGGCATGTTTAAACTATAACGTTTTTAGTGAAATCATGTTTCTCTCGAGGAGAAAACGCGTTTAAAGCCATAAAAAGATCTCACTGTGTTTTGGCATTGACCAAGCTACCAACAACCTAAAAAATGATCAGAACTGGAGAAATTACATATTGACATTGGGTGAAATCATGTAACTCTTAAGGGCGTGTTGCAGACTTGTTGAATAGATTCATTTTTCTTGTTTTGTTTGTTTTTGATGAAATTGTGCTTTTCTCGTCGAGAAAAGGCGTTTAACGCGATAAAAAGGTTTAGTGCGTTATGAATACGGGCTAGCTTACCAAAAGTACAAATGTGAACTAAATAAGGCCGGGAGTCGTTTTTATTGCTTAAAACACGATTTCTCGACCAAAATATGCTTTTTCAAAAAAGCCATGTTCCCATGGCGAGAGACTCGTTTTCTGTGAGAAAATGCATTAAAAGGAGGGATTTCATGAGAAACACTATAAATACATATTGTACTTGTCTGAAAACGCACAGAACCTTGAAATAGAAGGTTTCTCACCAAAAAACACATTGGTGAAACCCCTATCTTAAGGCTCTGAGTGTTTGCACACATGTACAAACAGGCATGTTTAAACTATAACGTTTTTAGTGAAATCATGTTTCTCTCGAGGAGAAAACGCGTTTAAAGCCATAAAAAGATCTCACTGTGTTTTGGCATTGACCAAGCTACCAACAAACCTAAAAAATGATCAGAACTGGAGAAATTACACATTGACATTGGGTGAAATCATGTAACTCTTAAGGACGTGTTGCAGACTTGTTGAATAGATTCATTTTTCTTGTTTTGTTTGTTTTTGATGAAATTGTGCTTTTCTCGTCGAGAAAAGGCGTTTAACGCGATAAAAAGGTTTAGTGCGTTATGAATACGGGCTAGCTTACCAAAAGTACAAATGTGAACTAAATAAGGCCGGGAGTCGTTTTTATTGCTTAAAACACGATTTCTCGACCAGAATATGCTTTTTCAAAAAAGCCATGTTCCCATGGCAAGAGACTCGTTTTCTGTGAGAAAATGCATTAAAAGGAGGGATTTCATGAGAAACACTATAAATACATATTGTACTTGTCTGAAAACGCACAGAACCTTGAAATAGAAGGTTTCTCACCAAAAAACACATTGGTGAAACCCCTATCTTAAGGCTCTGAGTGTTTGCACACATGTACAAACAGGCATGTTTAAACTATAACGTTTTTAGTGAAATCATGTTTCTCTCGTCGAGAAAAGGCGTTTAACGCCATAAAAAGGTTTAGTGCGTTATGAATACGGGCTAGCTTACCAAAAGTACAAATGTGAACTAAATAAGGCCGGGAGTCGTTTTTATTGCTTAAAACACGATTTCTCGACCAGAATATGCTTTTTCAAAAAAGCCATGTTCCCATGGCGAGAGACTCGTTTTCTGTGAGAAAATGCATTAAAAGGAGGGATTTCATCAGAAACACTATAAATACATATTGTACTTGTCTGAAAACGCACAGAACCTTGAAATAGAAGGTTTCTCACCAAAAAACACATTGGTGAAACCCCTATCTTAAGGCTCTGAGTGTTTGCACACATGTACAAACAGGCATGTTTAAACTATAACGTTTTTAGTGAAATCATGTTTCTCTCGAGGAGAAAACGCGTTTAAAGCCATAAAAAGATCTCACTGTGTTTTGGCATTGACCAAGCTACCAACAACCTAAAAAATGATCAGAACTGGAGAAATTACATATTGACGTTGGGTGAAATCATGTAACTCTTAAGGACGTGTTGCAGACTTGTTGAATAGATTCATTTTTCTTGTTTTGTTTGTTTTTGATGAAATTGTGCTTTTCTCGTCGAGAAAAGGCGTTTAACGCGATAAAAAGGTTTAGTGCGTTATGAATACGGGCTAGCTTACCAAAAGTACAAATGTGAACTAAATAGGGCCGGGAGTCGTTTTTATTGCTTAAAACACGATTTCTCGACCAGAATATGCTTTTTCAAAAAAGCCATGTTCCCATGGCGAGAGACTCGTTTTCTGTGAGAAAATGCATTAAAAGGAGGGATTTCATCAGAAACACTATAAATACATATTGTACTTGTCTGAAAACGCACAGAACCTTGAAATAGAAGGTTTCTCACCAAAAAACACATTGGTGAAACCCCTATCTTAAGGCTCTGAGTGTTTGCACACATGTACAAACAGGCATGTTTAAACTATAACGTTTTTAGTGAAATCATGTTTCTCTCGAGGAGAAAACGCGTTTAAAGCCATAAAAAGATCTCACTGTGTTTTGGCATTGACCAAGCTACCAACAACCTAAAAAATGATCAGAACTGGAGAAATTACATATTGACATTGGGTGAAATCATGTAACTCTTAAGGGCGTGTTGCAGACTTGTTGAATAGATTCATTTTTCTTGTTTTGTTTGTTTTTGATGAAATTGTGCTTTTCTCGTCGAGAAAAGGCGTTTAACGCGATAAAAAGGTTTAGTGCGTTATGAATACGGGCTAGCTTACCAAAAGTACAAATGTGAACTAAATAAGGCCGGGAGTCGTTTTTATTGCTTAAAACACGATTTCTCGACCAGAATATGCTTTTTCAAAAAAGCCATGTTCCCATGGCGAGAGACTCGTTTTCTGTGAGAAAATGCATTTAAAAGGAGGGATTTCATGAGAAACACTATAAATACATATTGTACTTGTCTGAAAACGCACAAAACCTTGAAATAGAAGGTTTCTCACCAAAAAACACATTGGTGAAACCCCTATCTTAAGGCTCTGAGTGTTTGCACACATGTACAAACAGGCATGTTTAAACTATAACGTTTTTAGTGAAATCATGTTTCTCTCGGGGAGAAAACGCGTTAAAGCCATAAAAAGATCTCACTGTGTTTTGGCATTGACCAAGCTACCAACAACCTAAAAAATGATCAGAACTGGAGAAATTACATATTGACATTGGGTGAAATCATGTAACTCTTAAGGACGTGTTGCAGACTTGTTGAATAGATTCATTTTTCTTGTTTTGTTTGTTTTTGATGAAATTGTGCTTTTCTCGTCGAGAAAAGGCGTTTAACGCAATAAAAAGGTTTAGTGCGTTATGAATACGGGCTAGCTTACCAAAAGTGCAAATGTGAACTAAATAAGGCCGGGAGTCGTTTTTATTGCTTAAAACACGATTTCTCGACCAGAATATGCTTTTTCAAAAAAGCCATGTTCCCATGGCGAGAGACTCGTTTTCTGTGAGAAAATGCATTAAAAGGAGGGATTTCATGAGAAACACTATAAACACATATTGTACTTGTCTGAAAACGCACAGAACCTTGAAATAGAAGGTTTCTCACCAAAAAACACATTGGTGAAACCCCTATCTTAAGGCTCTGAGTGTTTGCACACATGTACAAACAGGCATGTTTAAACTATAACGTTTTTAGTGAAATCATGTTTCTCTCGAGGAGAAAACGCGTTTAAAGCCATAAAAAGATCTCACTGTGTTTTGGCATTGACCAAGCTACCAACAAACCTAAAAAATGATCAGAACTGGAGAAATTACACATTGACATTGGGTGAAATCATGTAACTCTTAAGGACGTGTTGCAGACTTGTTGAATAGATTCATTTTTCTTGTTTTGTTTGTTTTTGATGAAATTGTGCTTTTCTCGTCGAGAAATGGCGTTTAACGCGATAAAAAGGTTTCGTGCGTTATGAATACGGGCTAGCTTACCAAAAGTACAAATGTGAACTAAATAAGGCCGGGAGTCGTTTTTATTGCTTAAAACACGATTTCTCGACCAGAATATGCTTTTTCAAAAAAGCCATGTTCCCATGGCGAGAGACTCGTTTTCTGTGAGAAAATGCATTAAAAGGAGGGATTTCATGAGAAACACTATAAATACATATTGTACTTGTCTGAAAACGCACAGAACCTTGAAATAGAAGGTTTCTCACCAAAAAACACATTGGTGAAACCCCTATCTTAAGGCTCTGAGTGTTTGCACACATGTACAAACAGGCATGTTTAAACTATAACGTTTTTAGTGAAATCATGTTTCTCTCGAGGAGAAAACGCGTTTAAAGCCATAAAAAGATCTCACTGTGTTTTGGCATTGACCAAGCTACCAACAAACCTAAAAAATGATCAGAACTGGAGAAATTACACATTGACATTGGGTGAAATCATGTAACTCTTAAGGACGTGTTGCAGACTTGTTGAATAGATTCATTTTTCTTGTTTTGTTTGTTTTTGATGAAATTGTGCTTTTCTCGTCGAGAAAAGGCGTTTAACGCGATAAAAAGGTTTAGTGCGTTATGAATACGGGCTAGCTTACCAAAAGTACAAATGTGAACTAAATAAGGCCGGGAGTCGTTTTTATTGCTTAAAACACGATTTCTCGACCAGAATATGCTTTTTCAAAAAAGCCATGTTCCCATGGCGAGAGACTCGTTTTCTGTGAGAAAATGCATTAAAAGGAGGGATTTCATGAGAAACACTATAAATACATATTGTACTTGTCTGAAAACGCACAGAACCTTGAAATAGAAGGTTTCTCACCAAAAAACACATTGGTGAAACCCCTATCTTAAGGCTCTGAGTGTTTGCACACATGTACAAACAGGCATGTTTAAACTATAACGTTTTTAGTGAAATCATGTTTCTCTCGTCGAGAAAAGGCGTTTAACGCCATAAAAAGGTTTAGTGCGTTATGAATACGGGCTAGCTCACCAAAAGTACAAATGTGAACTAAATAAGGCCGGGAGTCGTTTTTATTGCTTAAAACACGATTTCTCGACCAGAATATGCTTTTTCAAAAAAGCCATGTTCCCATGGCGAGAGACTCGTTTTCTGTGAGAAAATGCATTAAAAGGAGGGATTTCATGAGAAACACTATAAATACATATTGTACTTGTCTGAAAACGCACAGAACCTTGAAATAGAAGGTTTCTCACCAAAAAACACATTGGTGAAACCCCTATCTTAAGGCTCTGAGTGTTTGCACACATGTACAAACAGGCATGTTTAAACTATAACGTTTTTAGTGAAATCATGTTTCTCTCGAGGAGAAAACGCGTTTAAAGCCATAAAAAGATCTCGCTGTGTTTTGGCATTGACCAAGCTACCAACAACCTAAAAAATGATCAGAACTGGAGAAATTACATATTGACATTGGGTGAAATCATGTAACTCTTAAGGACGTGTTGCAGACTTGTTGAATAGATTCATTTTTCTTGTTTTGTTTGTTTTTGATGAAATTGTGCTTTTCTCGTCGAGAAAAGGCGTTTAACGCGATAAAAAGGTTTAGTGCGTTATGAATACGGGCTAGCTTACCAAAAGTACAAATGTGAACTAAATAAGGCCGGGAGTCGTTTTTATTGCTTAAAACACGATTTCTCGACCAGAATATGCTTTTTCAAAAAAGCCATGTTCCCATGGCGAGAGACTCGTTTTCTGTGAGAAAATGCATTAAAAGGAGGGATTTCATGAGAAACACTATAAATACATATTGTACTTGTCTGAAAACGCACAGAACCTTGAAATAGAAGGTTTCTCACCAAAAAACACATTGGTGAAACCCCTATCTTAAGGCTCTGAGTGTTTGCACACATGTACAATCAGGCATGTTTAAACTATAACGTTTTTAGTGAAATCATGTTTCTCTCGAGGAGAAAACGCGTTTAAAGCCATAAAAAGATCTCACTGTGTTTTGGCATTGACCAAGCTACCAACAACCTAAAAAATGATCAGAACTGGAGAAATTACATATTGACATTGGGTGAAATCATGTAACTCTTAAGGGCGTGTTGCAGACTTGTTGAATAGATTCATTTTTCTTGTTTTGTTTGTTTTTGATAAAATTGTGCTTTTCTCGTCGAGAAAAGGCGTTTAACGCGATAAAAAGGTTTAGTGCGTTATGAATACGGGCTAGCTTACCAAAAGTACAAATGTGAACTAAATAAGGCCGGGAGTCGTTTTTATTGCTTAAAACACGATTTCTCGACCAAAATATGCTTTTTCAAAAAAGCCATGTTCCCATGGCGAGAGACTCGTTTTCTGTGAGAAAATGCATTAAAAGGAGGGATTTCATGAGAAACACTATAAATACATATTGTACTTGTCTGAAAACGCACAGAACCTTGAAATAGAAGGTTTCTCACCAAAAAACACATTGGTGAAACCCCTATCTTAAGGCTCTGAGTGTTTGCACACATGTACAAACAGGCATGTTTAAACTATAACGTTTTTAGTGAAATCATGTTTCTCTCGAGGAGAAAACGCGTTTAAAGCCATAAAAAGATCTCACTGTGTTTTGGCATTGACCAAGCTACCAACAAACCTAAAAAATGATCAGAACTGGAGAAATTACACATTGACATTGGGTGAAATCATGTAACTCTTAAGGACGTGTTGCAGACTTGTTGAATAGATTCATTTTTCTTGTTTTGTTTGTTTTTGATGAAATTGTGCTTTTCTCGTCGAGAAAAGGCGTTTAACGCGATAAAAAGGTTTAGTGCGTTATGAATACGGGCTAGCTTACCAAAAGTACAAATGTGAACTAAATAAGGCCGGGAGTCGTTTTTATTGCTTAAAACACGATTTCTCGACCAGAATATGCTTTTTCAAAAAAGCCATGTTCCCATGGCAAGAGACTCGTTTTCTGTGAGAAAATGCATTAAAAGGAGGGATTTCATGAGAAACACTATAAATACATATTGTACTTGTCTGAAAACGCACAGAACCTTGAAATAGAAGGTTTCTCACCAAAAAACACATTGGTGAAACCCCTATCTTAAGGCTCTGAGTGTTTGCACACATGTACAAACAGGCATGTTTAAACTATAACGTTTTTAGTGAAATCATGTTTCTCTCGTCGAGAAAAGGCGTTTAACGCCATAAAAAGGTTTAGTGCGTTATGAATACGGGCTAGCTTACCAAAAGTACAAATGTGAACTAAATAAGGCCGGGAGTCGTTTTTATTGCTTAAAACACGATTTCTCGACCAGAATATGCTTTTTCAAAAAAGCCATGTTCCCATGGCGAGAGACTCGTTTTCTGTGAGAAAATGCATTAAAAGGAGGGATTTCATCAGAAACACTATAAATACATATTGTACTTGTCTGAAAACGCACAGAACCTTGAAATAGAAGGTTTCTCACCAAAAAACACATTGGTGAAACCCCTATCTTAAGGCTCTGAGTGTTTGCACACATGTACAAACAGGCATGTTTAAACTATAACGTTTTTAGTGAAATCATGTTTCTCTCGAGGAGAAAACGCGTTTAAAGCCATAAAAAGATCTCACTGTGTTTTGGCATTGACCAAGCTACCAACAACCTAAAAAATGATCAGAACTGGAGAAATTACATATTGACGTTGGGTGAAATCATGTAACTCTTAAGGACGTGTTGCAGACTTGTTGAATAGATTCATTTTTCTTGTTTTGTTTGTTTTTGATGAAATTGTGCTTTTCTCGTCGAGAAAAGGCGTTTAACGCGATAAAAAGGTTTAGTGCGTTATGAATACGGGCTAGCTTACCAAAAGTACAAATGTGAACTAAATAGGGCCGGGAGTCGTTTTTATTGCTTAAAACACGATTTCTCGACCAGAATATGCTTTTTCAAAAAAGCCATGTTCCCATGGCGAGAGACTCGTTTTCTGTGAGAAAATGCATTAAAAGGAGGGATTTCATCAGAAACACTATAAATACATATTGTACTTGTCTGAAAACGCACAGAACCTTGAAATAGAAGGTTTCTCACCAAAAAACACATTGGTGAAACCCCTATCTTAAGGCTCTGAGTGTTTGCACACATGTACAAACAGGCATGTTTAAACTATAACGTTTTTAGTGAAATCATGTTTCTCTCGAGGAGAAAACGCGTTTAAAGCCATAAAAAGATCTCACTGTGTTTTGGCATTGACCAAGCTACCAACAACCTAAAAAATGATCAGAACTGGAGAAATTACATATTGACATTGGGTGAAATCATGTACCTCTTAAGGGCGTGTTGCAGACTTGTTGAATAGATTCATTTTTCTTGTTTTGTTTGTTTTTGATGAAATTGTGCTTTTCTCGTCGAGAAAAGGCGTTTAACGCGATAAAAAGGTTTAGTGCGTTATGAATACGGGCTAGCTTACCAAAAGTACAAATGTGAACTAAATAAGGCCGGGAGTCGTTTTTATTGCTTAAAACACGATTTCTCGACCAGAATATGCTTTTTCAAAAAAGCCATGTTCCCATGGCGAGAGACTCGTTTTCTGTGAGAAAATGCATTTAAAAGGAGGGATTTCATGAGAAACACTATAAATACATATTGTACTTGTCTGAAAACGCACAGAACCTTGAAATAGAAGGTTTCTCACCAAAAAACACATTGGTGAAACCCCTATCTTAAGGCTCTGAGTGTTTGCACACATGTACAAACAGGCATGTTTAAACTATAACGTTTTTAGTGAAATCATGTTTCTCTCGGGGAGAAAACGCGTTTAAAGCCATAAAAAGATCTCACTGTGTTTTGGCATTGACCAAGCTACCAACAACCTAAAAAATGATCAGAACTGGAGAAATTACATATTGACATTGGGTGAAATCATGTAACTCTTAAGGACGTGTTGCAGACTTGTTGAATAGATTCATTTTTCTTGTTTTGTTTGTTTTTGATGAAATTGTGCTTTTCTCGTCGAGAAAAGGCGTTTAACGCAATAAAAAGGTTTAGTGCGTTATGAATACGGGCTAGCTTACCAAAAGTGCAAATGTGAACTAAATAAGGCCGGGAGTCGTTTTTATTGCTTAAAACACGATTTCTCGACCAGAATATGCTTTTTCAAAAAAGCCATGTTCCCATGGCGAGAGACTCGTTTTCTGTGAGAAAATGCATTAAAAGGAGGGATTTCATGAGAAACACTATAAACACATATTGTACTTGTCTGAAAACGCACAGAACCTTGAAATAGAAGGTTTCTCACCAAAAAACACATTGGTGAAACCCCTATCTTAAGGCTCTGAGTGTTTGCACACATGTACAAACAGGCATGTTTAAACTATAACGTTTTTAGTGAAATCATGTTTCTCTCGAGGAGAAAACGCGTTTAAAGCCATAAAAAGATCTCACTGTGTTTTGGCATTGACCAAGCTACCAACAAACCTAAAAAATGATCAGAACTGGAGAAATTACACATTGACATTGGGTGAAATCATGTAACTCTTAAGGACGTGTTGCAGACTTGTTGAATAGATTCATTTTTCTTGTTTTGTTTGTTTTTGATGAAATTGTGCTTTTCTCGTCGAGAAATGGCGTTTAACGCGATAAAAAGGTTTCGTGCGTTATGAATACGGGCTAGCTTACCAAAAGTACAAATGTGAACTAAATAAGGCCGGGAGTCGTTTTTATTGCTTAAAACACGATTTCTCGACCAGAATATGCTTTTTCAAAAAAGCCATGTTCCCATGGCGAGAGACTCGTTTTCTGTGAGAAAATGCATTAAAAGGAGGGATTTCATGAGAAACACTATAAATACATATTGTACTTGTCTGAAAACGCACAGAACCTTGAAATAGAAGGTTTCTCACCAAAAAACACATTGGTGAAACCCCTATCTTAAGGCTCTGAGTGTTTGCACACATGTACAAACAGGCATGTTTAAACTATAACGTTTTTAGTGAAATCATGTTTCTCTCGTCGAGAAAAGGCGTTTAACGCCATAAAAAGGTTTAGTGCGTTATGAATACGGGCTAGCTTACCAAAAGTACAAATGTGAACTAAATAAGGCCGGGAGTCGTTTTTATTGCTTAAAACACGATTTCTCGACCAGAATATGCTTTTTCAAAAAAGCCATGTTCCCATGGCGAGAGACTCGTTTTCTGTGAGAAAATGCATTAAAAGGAGGGATTTCATCAGAAACACTATAAATACATATTGTACTTGTCTGAAAACGCACAGAACCTTGAAATAGAAGGTTTCTCACCAAAAAACACATTGGTGAAACCCCTATCTTAAGGCTCTGAGTGTTTGCACACATGTACAAACAGGCATGTTTAAACTATAACGTTTTTAGTGAAATCATGTTTCTCTCGAGGAGAAAACGCGTTTAAAGCCATAAAAAGATCTCACTGTGTTTTGGCATTGACCAAGCTACCAACAACCTAAAAAATGATCAGAACTGGAGAAATTACATATTGACGTTGGGTGAAATCATGTAACTCTTAAGGACGTGTTGCAGACTTGTTGAATAGATTCATTTTTCTTGTTTTGTTTGTTTTTGATGAAATTGTGCTTTTCTCGTCGAGAAAAGGCGTTTAACGCGATAAAAAGGTTTAGTGCGTTATGAATACGGGCTAGCTTACCAAAAGTACAAATGTGAACTAAATAGGGCCGGGAGTCGTTTTTATTGCTTAAAACACGATTTCTCGACCAGAATATGCTTTTTCAAAAAAGCCATGTTCCCATGGCGAGAGACTCGTTTTCTGTGAGAAAATGCATTAAAAGGAGGGATTTCATCAGAAACACTATAAATACATATTGTACTTGTCTGAAAACGCACAGAACCTTGAAATAGAAGGTTTCTCACCAAAAAACACATTGGTGAAACCCCTATCTTAAGGCTCTGAGTGTTTGCACACATGTACAAACAGGCATGTTTAAACTATAACGTTTTTAGTGAAATCATGTTTCTCTCGAGGAGAAAACGCGTTTAAAGCCATAAAAAGATCTCACTGTGTTTTGGCATTGACCAAGCTACCAACAACCTAAAAAATGATCAGAACTGGAGAAATTACATATTGACATTGGGTGAAATCATGTAACTCTTAAGGGCGTGTTGCAGACTTGTTGAATAGATTCATTTTTCTTGTTTTGTTTGTTTTTGATGAAATTGTGCTTTTCTCGTCGAGAAAAGGCGTTTAACGCGATAAAAAGGTTTAGTGCGTTATGAATACGGGCTAGCTTACCAAAAGTACAAATGTGAACTAAATAAGGCCGGGAGTCGTTTTTATTGCTTAAAACACGATTTCTCGACCAGAATATGCTTTTTCAAAAAAGCCATGTTCCCATGGCGAGAGACTCGTTTTCTGTGAGAAAATGCATTTAAAAGGAGGGATTTCATGAGAAACACTATAAATACATATTGTACTTGTCTGAAAACGCACAAAACCTTGAAATAGAAGGTTTCTCACCAAAAAACACATTGGTGAAACCCCTATCTTAAGGCTCTGAGTGTTTGCACACATGTACAAACAGGCATGTTTAAACTATAACGTTTTTAGTGAAATCATGTTTCTCTCGGGGAGAAAACGCGTTAAAGCCATAAAAAGATCTCACTGTGTTTTGGCATTGACCAAGCTACCAACAACCTAAAAAATGATCAGAACTGGAGAAATTACATATTGACATTGGGTGAAATCATGTAACTCTTAAGGACGTGTTGCAGACTTGTTGAATAGATTCATTTTTCTTGTTTTGTTTGTTTTTGATGAAATTGTGCTTTTCTCGTCGAGAAAAGGCGTTTAACGCAATAAAAAGGTTTAGTGCGTTATGAATACGGGCTAGCTTACCAAAAGTGCAAATGTGAACTAAATAAGGCCGGGAGTCGTTTTTATTGCTTAAAACACGATTTCTCGACCAGAATATGCTTTTTCAAAAAAGCCATGTTCCCATGGCGAGAGACTCGTTTTCTGTGAGAAAATGCATTAAAAGGAGGGATTTCATGAGAAACACTATAAACACATATTGTACTTGTCTGAAAACGCACAGAACCTTGAAATAGAAGGTTTCTCACCAAAAAACACATTGGTGAAACCCCTATCTTAAGGCTCTGAGTGTTTGCACACATGTACAAACAGGCATGTTTAAACTATAACGTTTTTAGTGAAATCATGTTTCTCTCGAGGAGAAAACGCGTTTAAAGCCATAAAAAGATCTCACTGTGTTTTGGCATTGACCAAGCTACCAACAAACCTAAAAAATGATCAGAACTGGAGAAATTACACATTGACATTGGGTGAAATCATGTAACTCTTAAGGACGTGTTGCAGACTTGTTGAATAGATTCATTTTTCTTGTTTTGTTTGTTTTTGATGAAATTGTGCTTTTCTCGTCGAGAAATGGCGTTTAACGCGATAAAAAGGTTTCGTGCGTTATGAATACGGGCTAGCTTACCAAAAGTACAAATGTGAACTAAATAAGGCCGGGAGTCGTTTTTATTGCTTAAAACACGATTTCTCGACCAGAATATGCTTTTTCAAAAAAGCCATGTTCCCATGGCGAGAGACTCGTTTTCTGTGAGAAAATGCATTAAAAGGAGGGATTTCATGAGAAACACTATAAATACATATTGTACTTGTCTGAAAACGCACAGAACCTTGAAATAGAAGGTTTCTCACCAAAAAACACATTGGTGAAACCCCTATCTTAAGGCTCTGAGTGTTTGCACACATGTACAAACAGGCATGTTTAAACTATAACGTTTTTAGTGAAATCATGTTTCTCTCGAGGAGAAAACGCGTTTAAAGCCATAAAAAGATCTCACTGTGTTTTGGCATTGACCAAGCTACCAACAAACCTAAAAAATGATCAGAACTGGAGAAATTACACATTGACATTGGGTGAAATCATGTAACTCTTAAGGACGTGTTGCAGACTTGTTGAATAGATTCATTTTTCTTGTTTTGTTTGTTTTTGATGAAATTGTGCTTTTCTCGTCGAGAAAAGGCGTTTAACGCGATAAAAAGGTTTAGTGCGTTATGAATACGGGCTAGCTTACCAAAAGTACAAATGTGAACTAAATAAGGCCGGGAGTCGTTTTTATTGCTTAAAACACGATTTCTCGACCAGAATATGCTTTTTCAAAAAAGCCATGTTCCCATGGCGAGAGACTCGTTTTCTGTGAGAAAATGCATTAAAAGGAGGGATTTCATGAGAAACACTATAAATACATATTGTACTTGTCTGAAAACGCACAGAACCTTGAAATAGAAGGTTTCTCACCAAAAAACACATTGGTGAAACCCCTATCTTAAGGCTCTGAGTGTTTGCACACATGTACAAACAGGCATGTTTAAACTATAACGTTTTTAGTGAAATCATGTTTCTCTCGTCGAGAAAAGGCGTTTAACGCCATAAAAAGGTTTAGTGCGTTATGAATACGGGCTAGCTCACCAAAAGTACAAATGTGAACTAAATAAGGCCGGGAGTCGTTTTTATTGCTTAAAACACGATTTCTCGACCAGAATATGCTTTTTCAAAAAAGCCATGTTCCCATGGCGAGAGACTCGTTTTCTGTGAGAAAATGCATTAAAAGGAGGGATTTCATGAGAAACACTATAAATACATATTGTACTTGTCTGAAAACGCACAGAACCTTGAAATAGAAGGTTTCTCACCAAAAAACACATTGGTGAAACCCCTATCTTAAGGCTCTGAGTGTTTGCACACATGTACAAACAGGCATGTTTAAACTATAACGTTTTTAGTGAAATCATGTTTCTCTCGAGGAGAAAACGCGTTTAAAGCCATAAAAAGATCTCGCTGTGTTTTGGCATTGACCAAGCTACCAACAACCTAAAAAATGATCAGAACTGGAGAAATTACATATTGACATTGGGTGAAATCATGTAACTCTTAAGGACGTGTTGCAGACTTGTTGAATAGATTCATTTTTCTTGTTTTGTTTGTTTTTGATGAAATTGTGCTTTTCTCGTCGAGAAAAGGCGTTTAACGCGATAAAAAGGTTTAGTGCGTTATGAATACGGGCTAGCTTACCAAAAGTACAAATGTGAACTAAATAAGGCCGGGAGTCGTTTTTATTGCTTAAAACACGATTTCTCGACCAGAATATGCTTTTTCAAAAAAGCCATGTTCCCATGGCGAGAGACTCGTTTTCTGTGAGAAAATGCATTAAAAGGAGGGATTTCATGAGAAACACTATAAATACATATTGTACTTGTCTGAAAACGCACAGAACCTTGAAATAGAAGGTTTCTCACCAAAAAACACATTGGTGAAACCCCTATCTTAAGGCTCTGAGTGTTTGCACACATGTACAATCAGGCATGTTTAAACTATAACGTTTTTAGTGAAATCATGTTTCTCTCGAGGAGAAAACGCGTTTAAAGCCATAAAAAGATCTCACTGTGTTTTGGCATTGACCAAGCTACCAACAACCTAAAAAATGATCAGAACTGGAGAAATTACATATTGACATTGGGTGAAATCATGTAACTCTTAAGGGCGTGTTGCAGACTTGTTGAATAGATTCATTTTTCTTGTTTTGTTTGTTTTTGATAAAATTGTGCTTTTCTCGTCGAGAAAAGGCGTTTAACGCGATAAAAAGGTTTAGTGCGTTATGAATACGGGCTAGCTTACCAAAAGTACAAATGTGAACTAAATAAGGCCGGGAGTCGTTTTTATTGCTTAAAACACGATTTCTCGACCAAAATATGCTTTTTCAAAAAAGCCATGTTCCCATGGCGAGAGACTCGTTTTCTGTGAGAAAATGCATTAAAAGGAGGGATTTCATGAGAAACACTATAAATACATATTGTACTTGTCTGAAAACGCACAGAACCTTGAAATAGAAGGTTTCTCACCAAAAAACACATTGGTGAAACCCCTATCTTAAGGCTCTGAGTGTTTGCACACATGTACAAACAGGCATGTTTAAACTATAACGTTTTTAGTGAAATCATGTTTCTCTCGAGGAGAAAACGCGTTTAAAGCCATAAAAAGATCTCACTGTGTTTTGGCATTGACCAAGCTACCAACAAACCTAAAAAATGATCAGAACTGGAGAAATTACACATTGACATTGGGTGAAATCATGTAACTCTTAAGGACGTGTTGCAGACTTGTTGAATAGATTCATTTTTCTTGTTTTGTTTGTTTTTGATGAAATTGTGCTTTTCTCGTCGAGAAAAGGCGTTTAACGCGATAAAAAGGTTTAGTGCGTTATGAATACGGGCTAGCTTACCAAAAGTACAAATGTGAACTAAATAAGGCCGGGAGTCGTTTTTATTGCTTAAAACACGATTTCTCGACCAGAATATGCTTTTTCAAAAAAGCCATGTTCCCATGGCAAGAGACTCGTTTTCTGTGAGAAAATGCATTAAAAGGAGGGATTTCATGAGAAACACTATAAATACATATTGTACTTGTCTGAAAACGCACAGAACCTTGAAATAGAAGGTTTCTCACCAAAAAACACATTGGTGAAACCCCTATCTTAAGGCTCTGAGTGTTTGCACACATGTACAAACAGGCATGTTTAAACTATAACGTTTTTAGTGAAATCATGTTTCTCTCGTCGAGAAAAGGCGTTTAACGCCATAAAAAGGTTTAGTGCGTTATGAATACGGGCTAGCTTACCAAAAGTACAAATGTGAACTAAATAAGGCCGGGAGTCGTTTTTATTGCTTAAAACACGATTTCTCGACCAGAATATGCTTTTTCAAAAAAGCCATGTTCCCATGGCGAGAGACTCGTTTTCTGTGAGAAAATGCATTAAAAGGAGGGATTTCATCAGAAACACTATAAATACATATTGTACTTGTCTGAAAACGCACAGAACCTTGAAATAGAAGGTTTCTCACCAAAAAACACATTGGTGAAACCCCTATCTTAAGGCTCTGAGTGTTTGCACACATGTACAAACAGGCATGTTTAAACTATAACGTTTTTAGTGAAATCATGTTTCTCTCGAGGAGAAAACGCGTTTAAAGCCATAAAAAGATCTCACTGTGTTTTGGCATTGACCAAGCTACCAACAACCTAAAAAATGATCAGAACTGGAGAAATTACATATTGACGTTGGGTGAAATCATGTAACTCTTAAGGACGTGTTGCAGACTTGTTGAATAGATTCATTTTTCTTGTTTTGTTTGTTTTTGATGAAATTGTGCTTTTCTCGTCGAGAAAAGGCGTTTAACGCGATAAAAAGGTTTAGTGCGTTATGAATACGGGCTAGCTTACCAAAAGTACAAATGTGAACTAAATAGGGCCGGGAGTCGTTTTTATTGCTTAAAACACGATTTCTCGACCAGAATATGCTTTTTCAAAAAAGCCATGTTCCCATGGCGAGAGACTCGTTTTCTGTGAGAAAATGCATTAAAAGGAGGGATTTCATCAGAAACACTATAAATACATATTGTACTTGTCTGAAAACGCACAGAACCTTGAAATAGAAGGTTTCTCACCAAAAAACACATTGGTGAAACCCCTATCTTAAGGCTCTGAGTGTTTGCACACATGTACAAACAGGCATGTTTAAACTATAACGTTTTTAGTGAAATCATGTTTCTCTCGAGGAGAAAACGCGTTTAAAGCCATAAAAAGATCTCACTGTGTTTTGGCATTGACCAAGCTACCAACAACCTAAAAAATGATCAGAACTGGAGAAATTACATATTGACATTGGGTGAAATCATGTACCTCTTAAGGGCGTGTTGCAGACTTGTTGAATAGATTCATTTTTCTTGTTTTGTTTGTTTTTGATGAAATTGTGCTTTTCTCGTCGAGAAAAGGCGTTTAACGCGATAAAAAGGTTTAGTGCGTTATGAATACGGGCTAGCTTACCAAAAGTACAAATGTGAACTAAATAAGGCCGGGAGTCGTTTTTATTGCTTAAAACACGATTTCTCGACCAGAATATGCTTTTTCAAAAAAGCCATGTTCCCATGGCGAGAGACTCGTTTTCTGTGAGAAAATGCATTTAAAAGGAGGGATTTCATGAGAAACACTATAAATACATATTGTACTTGTCTGAAAACGCACAGAACCTTGAAATAGAAGGTTTCTCACCAAAAAACACATTGGTGAAACCCCTATCTTAAGGCTCTGAGTGTTTGCACACATGTACAAACAGGCATGTTTAAACTATAACGTTTTTAGTGAAATCATGTTTCTCTCGGGGAGAAAACGCGTTTAAAGCCATAAAAAGATCTCACTGTGTTTTGGCATTGACCAAGCTACCAACAACCTAAAAAATGATCAGAACTGGAGAAATTACATATTGACATTGGGTGAAATCATGTAACTCTTAAGGACGTGTTGCAGACTTGTTGAATAGATTCATTTTTCTTGTTTTGTTTGTTTTTGATGAAATTGTGCTTTTCTCGTCGAGAAAAGGCGTTTAACGCAATAAAAAGGTTTAGTGCGTTATGAATACGGGCTAGCTTACCAAAAGTGCAAATGTGAACTAAATAAGGCCGGGAGTCGTTTTTATTGCTTAAAACACGATTTCTCGACCAGAATATGCTTTTTCAAAAAAGCCATGTTCCCATGGCGAGAGACTCGTTTTCTGTGAGAAAATGCATTAAAAGGAGGGATTTCATGAGAAACACTATAAACACATATTGTACTTGTCTGAAAACGCACAGAACCTTGAAATAGAAGGTTTCTCACCAAAAAACACATTGGTGAAACCCCTATCTTAAGGCTCTGAGTGTTTGCACACATGTACAAACAGGCATGTTTAAACTATAACGTTTTTAGTGAAATCATGTTTCTCTCGAGGAGAAAACGCGTTTAAAGCCATAAAAAGATCTCACTGTGTTTTGGCATTGACCAAGCTACCAACAAACCTAAAAAATGATCAGAACTGGAGAAATTACACATTGACATTGGGTGAAATCATGTAACTCTTAAGGACGTGTTGCAGACTTGTTGAATAGATTCATTTTTCTTGTTTTGTTTGTTTTTGATGAAATTGTGCTTTTCTCGTCGAGAAATGGCGTTTAACGCGATAAAAAGGTTTCGTGCGTTATGAATACGGGCTAGCTTACCAAAAGTACAAATGTGAACTAAATAAGGCCGGGAGTCGTTTTTATTGCTTAAAACACGATTTCTCGACCAGAATATGCTTTTTCAAAAAAGCCATGTTCCCATGGCGAGAGACTCGTTTTCTGTGAGAAAATGCATTAAAAGGAGGGATTTCATGAGAAACACTATAAATACATATTGTACTTGTCTGAAAACGCACAGAACCTTGAAATAGAAGGTTTCTCACCAAAAAACACATTGGTGAAACCCCTATCTTAAGGCTCTGAGTGTTTGCACACATGTACAAACAGGCATGTTTAAACTATAACGTTTTTAGTGAAATCATGTTTCTCTCGAGGAGAAAACGCGTTTAAAGCCATAAAAAGATCTCACTGTGTTTTGGCATTGACCAAGCTACCAACAAACCTAAAAAATGATCAGAACTGGAGAAATTACACATTGACATTGGGTGAAATCATGTAACTCTTAAGGACGTGTTGCAGACTTGTTGAATAGATTCATTTTTCTTGTTTTGTTTGTTTTTGATGAAATTGTGCTTTTCTCGTCGAGAAAAGGCGTTTAACGCGATAAAAAGGTTTAGTGCGTTATGAATACGGGCTAGCTTACCAAAAGTACAAATGTGAACTAAATAAGGCCGGGAGTCGTTTTTATTGCTTAAAACACGATTTCTCGACCAGAATATGCTTTTTCAAAAAAGCCATGTTCCCATGGCGAGAGACTCGTTTTCTGTGAGAAAATGCATTAAAAGGAGGGATTTCATGAGAAACACTATAAATACATATTGTACTTGTCTGAAAACGCACAGAACCTTGAAATAGAAGGTTTCTCACCAAAAAACACATTGGTGAAACCCCTATCTTAAGGCTCTGAGTGTTTGCACACATGTACAAACAGGCATGTTTAAACTATAACGTTTTTAGTGAAATCATGTTTCTCTCGAGGAGAAAACGCGTTTAAAGCCATAAAAAGATCTCACTGTGTTTTGGCATTGACCAAGCTACCAACAACCTAAAAAATGATCAGAACTGGAGAAATTACATATTGACATTGGGTGAAATCATGTAACTCTTAAGGACGTGTTGCAGACTTGTTGAATAGATTCATTTTTCTTGTTTTGTTTGTTTTTGATGAAATTGTGCTTTTCTCGTCGAGAAAAGGCGTTTAACGCGATAAAAAGGTTTAGTGCGTTATGAATACGGGCTAGCTTACCAAAAGTACAAATGTGAACTAAATAAGGCCGGGAGTCGTTTTTATTGCTTAAAACACGATTTCTCGACCAGAATATGCTTTTTCAAAAAAGCCATGTTCCCATGGCGAGAGACTCGTTTTCTGTGAGAAAATGCATTAAAAGGAGGGATTTCATGAGAAACACTATAAATACATATTGTACTTGTCTGAAAACGCACAGAACCTTGAAATAGAAGGTTTCTCACCAAAAAACACATTGGTGAAACCCCTATCTTAAGGCTCTGAGTGTTTGCACACATGTACAAACAGGCATGTTTAAACTATAACGTTTTTAGTGAAATCATGTTTCTCTCGAGGAGAAAACGCGCTTAAAGCCATAAAAAGATCTCACTGTGTTTTGGCATTGACCAAGCTACCAACAACCTAAAAAATGATCAGAACTGGAGAAATTACACATTGACATTGGGTGAAATCATGTAACTCTTAAGGACGTGTTGCAGACTTGTTGAATAGATTCATTTTTCTTGTTTTGTTTGTTTTTGATGAAATTGTGCTTTTCTCGTCGAGAAAAGGCGTTTAACGCGATAAAAAGGTTTAGTGCGTTATGAATACGGGCTAGCTTACCAAAAGTACAAATGTGAACTAAATAAGGCCGGGAGTCGTTTTTATTGCTTAAAACACGATTTCTCGACCAGAATATGCTTTTTCAAAAAAGCCATGTTCCCATGGCGAGAGACTCGTTTTCTGTGAGAAAATGCATTAAAAGGAGGGATTTCATCAGAAACACTATAAATACATATTGTACTTGTCTGAAAACGCACAGAACCTTGAAATAGAAGGTTTCTCACCAAAAAACACATTGGTGAAACCCCTATCTTAAGGCTCTGAGTGTTTGCACACATGTACAAACAGGCATGTTTAAACTATAACGTTTTTAGTGAAATCATGTTTCTCTCGAGGAGAAAACGCGTTTAAAGCCATAAAAAGATCTCACTGTGTTTTGGCATTGACCAAGCTACCAACAACCTAAAAAATGATCAGAACTGGAGAAATTACATATTGACATTGGGTGAAATCATGTAACTCTTAAGGACGTGTTGCAGACTTGTTGAATAGATTCATTTTTCTTGTTTTGTTTGTTTTTGATGAAATTGTGCTTTTCTCGTCGAGAAAAGGCGTTTAACGCGATAAAAAGGTTTAGTGCGTTATGAATACGGGCTAGCTTACCAAAAGTACAAATGTGAACTAAATAAGGCCGGGAGTCGTTTTTATTGCTTAAAACACGATTTCTCGACCAGAATATGCTTTTTCAAAAAAGCCATGTTCCCATGGCGAGAGACTCGTTTTCTGTGAGAAAATGCATTAAAAGGAGGGATTTCATGAGAAACACTATAAATACATATTGTACTTGTCTGAAAACGCACAGAACCTTGAAATAGAAGGTTTCTCACCAAAAAACACATTGGTGAAACCCCTATCTTAAGGCTCTGAGTGTTTGCACACATGTACAACAGGCATGGTTAAACTATAACGTTTTTAGTGAAATCATGTTTCTCTCGAGGAGAAAACGCGTTTAAAGCCATAAAAAGATCTCACTGTGTTTTGGCATTGACCAAGCTACCAACAACCTAAAAAATGATCAGAACTGGAGAAATTACACATTGACATTGGGTGAAATCATGTAACTCTTAAGGACGTGTTGCAGACTTGTTGAATAGATTCATTTTTCTTGTTTTGTTTGTTTTTGATGAAATTGCTTTTCTCGTCGAGAAAAGGCGTTTAACGCGATAAAAGGGTTTAGTACGTTATGAATACGGGCTAGCTTACCAAAAGTACAAATGTGAACTAAATAAGGCCGGGAGTCGTTTTTATTGCTTAAAACACGATTTCTCGACCAGAATATGCTTTTTCAAAAAAGCCATGTTCCCATGGCGAGAGACTCGTTTTCTGTGAGAAAATGCATTAAAAGGAGGGATTTCATCAGAAACACTATAAATACATATTGTACTTGTCTGAAAACGCACAGAACCTTGAAATAGAAGGTTTCTCACCAAAAAACACATTGGTGAAACCCCTATCTTAAGGCTCTGAGTGTTTGCACACATGTACAACAGGCATGGTTAAACTATAACGTTTTTAGTGAAATCATGTTTCTCTCGAGGAGAAAACGCGTTTAAAGCCATAAAAAGATCTCACTGTGTTTTGGCATTGACCAAGCTACCAACAACCTAAAAAATGATCAGAACTGGAGAAATTACATATTGACATTGGGTGAAATCATGTAACTCTTAAGGACGTGTTGCAGACTTGTTGAATAGATTCATTTTTCTTGTTTTGTTTGTTTTTGATGAAATTGTGCTTTTCTCGTCGAGAAAAGGCGTTTAACGCGATAAAAAGGTTTAGTGCGTTATGAATACGGGCTAGCTTACCAAAAGTACAAATGTGAACTAAATAAGGCCGGGAGTCGTTTTTATTGCTTAAAACACGATTTCTCGACCAGAATATGCTTTTTCAAAAAAGCCATGTTCCCATGGCGAGAGACTCGTTTTCTGTGAGAAAATGCATTAAAAGGAGGGATTTCATGAGAAACACTATAAATACATATTGTACTTGTCTGAAAACGCACAGAACCTTGAAATAGAAGGTTTCTCACCAAAAAACACATTGGTGAAACCCCTATCTTAAGGCTCTGAGTGTTTGCACACATGTACAAACAGGCATGTTTAAACTATAACGTTTTTAGTGAAATCATGTTTCTCTCGAGGAGAAAACGCGCTTAAAGCCATAAAAAGATCTCACTGTGTTTTGGCATTGACCAAGCTACCAACAACCTAAAAAATGATCAGAACTGGAGAAATTACACATTGACATTGGGTGAAATCATGTAACTCTTAAGGACGTGTTGCAGACTTGTTGAATAGATTCATTTTTCTTGTTTTGTTTGTTTTTGATGAAATTGTGCTTTTCTCGTCGAGAAAAGGCGTTTAACGCGATAAAAAGGTTTAGTGCGTTATGAATACGGGCTAGCTTACCAAAAGTACAAATGTGAACTAAATAAGGCCGGGAGTCGTTTTTATTGCTTAAAACACGATTTCTCGACCAGAATATGCTTTTTCAAAAAAGCCATGTTCCCATGGCGAGAGACTCGTTTTCTGTGAGAAAATGCATTAAAAGGAGGGATTTCATCAGAAACACTATAAATACATATTGTACTTGTCTGAAAACGCACAGAACCTTGAAATAGAAGGTTTCTCACCAAAAAACACATTGGTGAAACCCCTATCTTAAGGCTCTGAGTGTTTGCACACATGTACAAACAGGCATGTTTAAACTATAACGTTTTTAGTGAAATCATGTTTCTCTCGAGGAGAAAACGCGTTTAAAGCCATAAAAAGATCTCACTGTGTTTTGGCATTGACCAAGCTACCAACAACCTAAAAAATGATCAGAACTGGAGAAATTACATATTGACATTGGGTGAAATCATGTAACTCTTAAGGACGTGTTGCAGACTTGTTGAATAGATTCATTTTTCTTGTTTTGTTTGTTTTTGATGAAATTGTGCTTTTCTCGTCGAGAAAAGGCGTTTAACGCGATAAAAAGGTTTAGTGCGTTATGAATACGGGCTAGCTTACCAAAAGTACAAATGTGAACTAAATAAGGCCGGGAGTCGTTTTTATTGCTTAAAACACGATTTCTCGACCAGAATATGCTTTTTCAAAAAAGCCATGTTCCCATGGCGAGAGACTCGTTTTCTGTGAGAAAATGCATTAAAAGGAGGGATTTCATCAGAAACACTATAAATACATATTGTACTTGTCTGAAAACGCACAGAACCTTGAAATAGAAGGTTTCTCACCAAAAAACACATTGGTGAAACCCCTATCTTAAGGCTCTGAGTGTTTGCACACATGTACAACAGGCATGGTTAAACTATAACGTTTTTAGTGAAATCATGTTTCTCTCGAGGAGAAAACGCGTTTAAAGCCATAAAAAGATCTCACTGTGTTTTGGCATTGACCAAGCTACCAACAACCTAAAAAATGATCAGAACTGGAGAAATTACACATTGACATTGGGTGAAATCATGTAACTCTTAAGGACGTGTTGCAGACTTGTTGAATAGATTCATTTTTCTTGTTTTGTTTGTTTTTGATGAAATTGCTTTTCTCGTCGAGAAAAGGCGTTTAACGCGATAAAAGGGTTTAGTACGTTATGAATACGGGCTAGCTTACCAAAAGTACAAATGTGAACTAAATAAGGCCGGGAGTCGTTTTTATTGCTTAAAACACGATTTCTCGACCAGAATATGCTTTTTCAAAAAAGCCATGTTCCCATGGCGAGAGACTCGTTTTCTGTGAGAAAATGCATTAAAAGGAGGGATTTCATCAGAAACACTATAAATACATATTGTACTTGTCTGAAAACGCACAGAACCTTGAAATAGAAGGTTTCTCACCAAAAAACACATTGGTGAAACCCCTATCTTAAGGCTCTGAGTGTTTGCACACATGTACAACAGGCATGGTTAAACTATAACGTTTTTAGTGAAATCATGTTTCTCTCGAGGAGAAAACGCGTTTAAAGCCATAAAAAGATCTCACTGTGTTTTGGCATTGACCAAGCTACCAACAACCTAAAAAATGATCAGAACTGGAGAAATTACACATTGACATTGGGTGAAATCATGTAACTCTTAAGGACGTGTTGCAGACTTGTTGAATAGATTCATTTTTCTTGTTTTGTTTGTTTTTGATGAAATTGTGCTTTTCTCGTCGAGAAAAGGCGTTTAACGCGATAAAAAGGTTTAGTGCGTTATGAATACGGGCTAGCTTACCAAAAGTACAAATGTGAACTAAATAAGGCCGGGAGTCGTTTTTATTGCTTAAAACACGATTTCTCGACCAGAATATGCTTTTTCAAAAAAGCCATGTTCCCATGGCGAGAGACTCGTTTTCTGTGAGAAAATGCATTAAAAGGAGGGATTTCATGAGAAACACTATAAATACATATTGTACTTGTCTGAAAACGCACAGAACCTTGAAATAGAAGGTTTCTCACCAAAAAACACATTGGTGAAACCCCTATCTTAAGGCTCTGAGTGTTTGCACACATGTACAAACAGGCATGTTTAAACTATAACGTTTTTAGTGAAATCATGTTTCTCTCGTCGAGAAAAGGCGTTTAACGCCATAAAAAGGTTTAGTGCGTTATGAATACGGGCTAGCTCACCAAAAGTACAAATGTGAACTAAATAAGGCCGGGAGTCGTTTTTATTGCTTAAAACACGATTTCTCGACCAGAATATGCTTTTTCAAAAAAGCCATGTTCCCATGGCGAGAGACTCGTTTTCTGTGAGAAAATGCATTAAAAGGAGGGATTTCATGAGAAACACTATAAATACATATTGTACTTGTCTGAAAACGCACAGAACCTTGAAATAGAAGGTTTCTCACCAAAAAACACATTGGTGAAACCCCTATCTTAAGGCTCTGAGTGTTTGCACACATGTACAAACAGGCATGTTTAAACTATAACGTTTTTAGTGAAATCATGTTTCTCTCGAGGAGAAAACGCGTTTAAAGCCATAAAAAGATCTCACTGTGTTTTGGCATTGACCAAGCTACCAACAACCTAAAAAATGATCAGAACTGGAGAAATTACATATTGACATTGGGTGAAATCATGTAACTCTTAAGGACGTGTTGCAGACTTGTTGAATAGATTCATTTTTCTTGTTTTGTTTGTTTTTGATGAAATTGCGCTTTTCTCGTCGAGAAAAGGCGTTTAACGCGATAAAAAGGTTTAGTGCGTTATGAATACGGGCTAGCTTACCAAAAGTACAAATGTGAACTAAATAAGGCCGGGAGTCGTTTTTATTGCTTAAAACACGATTTCTCGACCAGAATATGCTTTTTCAAAAAAGCCATGTTCCCATGGCGAGAGACTCGTTTTCTGTGAGAAAATGCATTAAAAGGAGGGATTTCATGAGAAACACTATAAATACATATTGTACTTGTCTGAAAACGCACAGAACCTTGAAATAGAAGGTTTCTCACCAAAAAACACATTGGTGAAACCCCTATCTTAAGGCTCTGAGTGTTTGCACACATGTACAAACAGGCATGTTTAAACTATAACGTTTTTAGTGAAATCATGTTTCTCTCGAGGAGAAAACGCGTTTAAAGCCATAAAAAGATCTCACTGTGTTTTGGCATTGACCAAGCTACCAACAACCTAAAAAATGATCAGAACTGGAGAAATTACACATTGACATTGGGTGAAATCATGTAACTCTTAAGGACGTGTTGCAGACTTGTTGAATAGATTCATTTTTCTTGTTTTGTTTGTTTTTGATGAAATTGTGCTTTTCTCGTCGAGAAAAGGCGTTTAACGCGATAAAAAGGTTTAGTGCGTTATGAATACGGGCTAGCTTACCAAAAGTACAAATGTGAACTAAATAAGGCCGGGAGTCGTTTTTATTGCTTAAAACACGATTTCTCGACCAGAATATGCTTTTTCAAAAAAGCCATGTTCCCATGGCGAGAGACTCGTTTTCTGTGAGAAAATGCATTAAAAGGAGGGATTTCATCAGAAACACTATAAATACATATTGTACTTGTCTGAAAACGCACAGAACCTTGAAATAGAAGGTTTCTCACCAAAAAACACATTGGTGAAACCCCTATCTTAAGGCTCTGAGTGTTTGCACACATGTACAAACAGGCATGTTTAAACTATAACGTTTTTAGTGAAATCATGTTTCTCTCGAGGAGAAAACGCGTTTAAAGCCATAAAAAGATCTCACTGTGTTTTGGCATTGACCAAGCTACCAACAACCTAAAAAATGATCAGAACTGGAGAAATTACATATTGACATTGGGTGAAATCATGTAACTCTTAAGGACGTGTTGCAGACTTGTTGAATAGATTCATTTTTCTTGTTTTGTTTGTTTTTGATAAAATTGTGCTTTTCTCGTCGAGAAAAGGCGTTTAACGCGATAAAAAGGTTTAGTGCGTTATGAATACGGGCTAGCTTACCAAAAGTACAAATGTGAACTAAATAAGGCCGGGAGTCGTTTTTATTGCTTAAAACACGATTTCTCGACCAGAATATGCTTTTTCAAAAAAGCCATGTTCCCATGGCGAGAGACTCGTTTTCTGTGAGAAAATGCATTAAAAGGAGGGATTTCATGAGAAACACTATAAATACATATTGTACTTGTCTGAAAACGCACAGAACCTTGAAATAGAAGGTTTCTCACCAAAAAACACATTGGTGAAACCCCTATCTTAAGGCTCTGAGTGTTTGCACACATGTACAACAGGCATGGTTAAACTATAACGTTTTTAGTGAAATCATGTTTCTCTCGAGGAGAAAACGCGTTTAAAGCCATAAAAAGATCTCACTGTGTTTTGGCATTGACCAAGCTACCAACAACCTAAAAAATGATCAGAACTGGAGAAATTACACATTGACATTGGGTGAAATCATGTAACTCTTAAGGACGTGTTGCAGACTTGTTGAATAGATTCATTTTTCTTGTTTTGTTTGTTTTTGATGAAATTGCTTTTCTCGTCGAGAAAAGGCGTTTAACGCGATAAAAGGGTTTAGTACGTTATGAATACGGGCTAGCTTACCAAAAGTACAAATGTGAACTAAATAAGGCCGGGAGTCGTTTTTATTGCTTAAAACACGATTTCTCGACCAGAATATGCTTTTTCAAAAAAGCCATGTTCCCATGGCGAGAGACTCGTTTTCTGTGAGAAAATGCATTAAAAGGAGGGATTTCATCAGAAACACTATAAATACATATTGTACTTGTCTGAAAACGCACAGAACCTTGAAATAGAAGGTTTCTCACCAAAAAACACATTGGTGAAACCCCTATCTTAAGGCTCTGAGTGTTTGCACACATGTACAACAGGCATGGTTAAACTATAACGTTTTTAGTGAAATCATGTTTCTCTCGAGGAGAAAACGCGTTTAAAGCCATAAAAAGATCTCACTGTGTTTTGGCATTGACCAAGCTACCAACAAACCTAAAAAATGATCAGAACTGGAGAAATTACACATTGACATTGGGTGAAATCATGTAACTCTTAAGGACGTGTTGCAGACTTGTTGAATAGATTCATTTTTCTTGTTTTGTTTGTTTTTGATGAAATTGCTTTTCTCGTCGAGAAAAGGCGTTTAACGCGATAAAAAGGTTTAGTGCGTTACGAATACGGGCTAGCTTACCAAAAGTACAAATGTGAACTAAATAAGGCCGGGAGTCGTTTTTATTGCTTAAAACACGATTTCTCGACCAGAATATGCTTTTTCAAAAAAGCCATGTTCCCATGGCGAGAGACTCGTTTTCTGTGAGAAAATGCATTAAAAGGAGGGATTTCATGAGAAACACTATAAATACATATTGTACTTGTCTGAAAACGCACAGAACCTTGAAATAGAAGGTTTCTCACCAAAAAACACATTGGTGAAACCCCTATCTTAAGGCTCTGAGTGTTTGCACACATGTACAAACAGGCATGTTTAAACTATAACGTTTTTAGTGAAATCATGTTTCTCTCGAGGAGAAAACGCGTTTAAAGCCATAAAAAGATCTCACTGTGTTTTGGCATTGACCAAGCTACCAACAAACCTAAAAAATGATCAGAACTGGAGAAATTACATATTGACATTGGGTGAAATCATGTAACTCTTAAGGACGTGTTGCAGACTTGTTGAATAGATTCATTTTTCTTGTTTTGTTTGTTTTTGATGAAATTGTGCTTTTCTCGTCGAGAAAAGGCGTTTAACGCGATAAAAAGGTTTAGTGCGTTATGAATACGGGCTAGCTTACCAAAAGTACAAATGTGAACTAAATAAGGCCGGGAGTCGTTTTTATTGCTTAAAACACGATTTCTCGACCAGAATATGCTTTTTCAAAAAAGCCATGTTCCCATGGCGAGAGACTCGTTTTCTGTGAGAAAATGCATTAAAAGGAGGGATTTCATGAGAAACACTATAAATACATATTGTACTTGTCTGAAAACGCACAGAACCTTGAAATAGAAGGTTTCTCACCAAAAAACACATTGGTGAAACCCCTATCTTAAGGCTCTGAGTGTTTGCACACATGTACAAACAGGCATGTTTAAACTATAACGTTTTTAGTGAAATCATGTTTCTCTCGAGGAGAAAACGCGTTTAAAGCCATAAAAAGATCTCACTGTGTTTTGGCATTGACCAAGCTACCAACAAACCTAAAAAATGATCAGAACTGGAGAAATTACACATTGACATTGGGTGAAATCATGTAACTCTTAAGGACGTGTTGCAGACTTGTTGAATAGATTCATTTTTCTTGTTTTGTTTGTTTTTGATGAAATTGTGCTTTTCTCGTCGAGAAAAGGCGTTTAACGCGATAAAAAGGTTTAGTGCGTTATGAATACGGGCTAGCTTACCAAAAGTTCAAATGTGAACTAAATAAGGCCGGGAGTCGTTTTTATTGCTTAAAACACGATTTCTCGACCAGAATATGCTTTTTCAAAAAAGCCATGTTCCCATGGCGAGAGACTCGTTTTCTGTGAGAAAATGCATTAAAAGGAGGGATTTCATGAGAAACACTATAAATACATATTGTACTTGTCTGAAAACGCACAGAACCTTGAAATAGAAGGTTTCTCACCAAAAAACACATTGGTGAAACCCCTATCTTAAGGCTCTGAGTGTTTGCACACATGTACAAACAGGCATGTTTAAACTATAACGTTTTTAGTGAAATCATGTTTCTCTCGAGGAGAAAACGCGTTTAAAGCCATAAAAAGATCTCACTGTGTTTTGGCATTGACCAAGCTACCAACAAACCTAAAAAATGATCAGAACTGGAGAAATTACACATTGACATTGGGTGAAATCATGTAACTCTTAAGGACGTGTTGCAGACTTGTTGAATAGATTCATTTTTCTTGTTTTGTTTGTTTTTGATGAAATTGTGCTTTTCTCGTCGAGAAAAGGCGTTTAACGCGATAAAAAGGTTTAGTGCGTTATGAATGTGAACTAAATAAGGCCGGGAGTCGTTTTTATTGCTTAAAACACGATTTCTCGACCAGAATATGCTTTTTCAAAAAAGCCATGTTCCCATGGCGAGAGACTCGTTTTCTGTGAGAAAATGCATTAAAAGGAGGGATTTCATCAGAAACACTATAAATACATATTGTACTTGTCTGAAAACGCACAGAACCTTGAAATAGAAGGTTTCTCACCAAAAAACACATTGGTGAAACCCCTATCTTAAGGCTCTGAGTGTTTGCACACATGTACAACAGGCATGGTTAAACTATAACGTTTTTAGTGAAATCATGTTTCTCTCGAGGAGAAAACGCGTTTAAAGCCATAAAAAGATCTCACTGTGTTTTGGCATTGACCAAGCTACCAACAAACCTAAAAAATGATCAGAACTGGAGAAATTACACATTGACATTGGGTGAAATCATGTAACTCTTAAGGACGTGTTGCAGACTTGTTGAATAGATTCATTTTTCTTGTTTTGTTTGTTTTTGATGAAATTGCTTTTCTCGTCGAGAAAAGGCGTTTAACGCGATAAAAAGGTTTAGTGCGTTACGAATACGGGCTAGCTTACCAAAAGTACAAATGTGAACTAAATAAGGCCGGGAGTCGTTTTTATTGCTTAAAACACGATTTCTCGACCAGAATATGCTTTTTCAAAAAAGCCATGTTCCCATGGCGAGAGACTCGTTTTCTGTGAGAAAATGCATTAAAAGGAGGGATTTCATCAGAAACACTATAAATACATATTGTACTTGTCTGAAAACGCACAGAACCTTGAAATAGAAGGTTTCTCACCAAAAAACACATTGGTGAAAACCCTATCTTAAGGCTCTGAGTGTTTGCACACATGTACAAACAGGCATGTTTAAACTATAACGTTTTTAGTGAAATCATGTTTCTCTCGAGGAGAAAACGCGTTTAAAGCCATAAAAAGATCTCACTGTGTTTTGGCATTGACCAAGCTACCAACAAACCTAAAAAATGATCAGAACTGGAGAAATTACACATTGACATTGGGTGAAATCATGTAACTCTTAAGGACGTGTTGCAGACTTGTTGAATAGATTCATTTTTCTTGTTTTGTTTGTTTTTGATGAAATTGTGCTTTTCTCGTCGAGAAAAGGCGTTTAACGCGATAAAAAGGTTTAGTGCGTTATGAATACGGGCTAGCTTACCAAAAGTACAAATGTGAACTAAATAAGGCCGGGAGTCGTTTTTATTGCTTAAAACACGATTTCTCGACCAGAATATGCTTTTTCAAAAAAGCCATGTTCCCATGGCAAGAGACTCGTTTTCTGTGAGAAAATGCATTAAAAGGAGGGATTTCATGAGAAACACTATAAATACATATTGTACTTGTCTGAAAACGCACAGAACCTTGAAATAGAAGGTTTCTCACCAAAAAACACATTGGTGAAACCCCTATCTTAAGGCTCTGAGTGTTTGCACACATGTACAAACAGGCATGTTTAAACTATAACGTTTTTAGTGAAATCATGTTTCTCTCGTCGAGAAAAGGCGTTTAACGCCATAAAAAGGTTTAGTGCGTTATGAATACGGGCTAGCTTACCAAAAGTACAAATGTGAACTAAATAAGGCCGGGAGTCGTTTTTATTGCTTAAAACACGATTTCTCGACCAGAATATGCTTTTTCAAAAAAGCCATGTTCCCATGGCGAGAGACTCGTTTTCTGTGAGAAAATGCATTAAAAGGAGGGATTTCATCAGAAACACTATAAATACATATTGTACTTGTCTGAAAACGCACAGAACCTTGAAATAGAAGGTTTCTCACCAAAAAACACATTGGTGAAACCCCTATCTTAAGGCTCTGAGTGTTTGCACACATGTACAAACAGGCATGTTTAAACTATAACGTTTTTAGTGAAATCATGTTTCTCTCGAGGAGAAAACGCGTTTAAAGCCATAAAAAGATCTCACTGTGTTTTGGCATTGACCAAGCTACCAACAACCTAAAAAATGATCAGAACTGGAGAAATTACATATTGACATTGGGTGAAATCATGTAACTCTTAAGGGCGTGTTGCAGACTTGTTGAATAGATTCATTTTTCTTGTTTTGTTTGTTTTTGATGAAATTGTGCTTTTCTCGTCGAGAAAAGGCGTTTAACGCGATAAAAAGGTTTAGTGCGTTATGAATACGGGCTAGCTTACCAAAAGTACAAATGTGAACTAAATAAGGCCGGGAGTCGTTTTTATTGCTTAAAACACGATTTCTCGACCAGAATATGCTTTTTCAAAAAAGCCATGTTCCCCTGGCGAGAGACTCGTTTTCTGTGAGAAAATGCATTAAAAGGAGGGATTTCATGAGAAACACTATAAATACATATTGTACTTGTCTGAAAACGCACAGAACCTTGAAATAGAAGGTTTCTCACCAAAAAACACATTGGTGAAAACCCTATCTTAAGGCTCTGAGTGTTTGCACACATGTACAAACAGGCATGTTTAAACTATAACGTTTTTAGTGAAATCATGTTTCTCTCGGGGAGAAAACGCGTTTAAAGCCATAAAAAGATCTCACTGTGTTTTGGCATTGACCAAGCTACCAACAACCTAAAAAATGATCAGAACTGGAGAAATTACATATTGACATTGGGTGAAATCATGTAACTCTTAAGGACGTGTTGCAGACTTGTTGAATAGATTCATTTTTCTTGTTTTGTTTGTTTTTGATGAAATTGTGCTTTTCTCGTCGAGAAAAGGCGTTTAACGCAATAAAAAGGTTTAGTGCGTTATGAATACGGGCTAGCTTACCAAAAGTGCAAATGTGAACTAAATAAGGCCGGGAGTCGTTTTTATTGCTTAAAACACGATTTCTCGACCAGAATATGCTTTTTCAAAAAAGCCATGTTCCCATGGCGAGAGACTCGTTTTCTGTGAGAAAATGCATTAAAAGGAGGGATTTCATGAGAAACACTATAAACACATATTGTACTTGTCTGAAAACGCACAGAACCTTGAAATAGAAGGTTTCTCACCAAAAAACACATTGGTGAAACCCCTATCTTAAGGCTCTGAGTGTTTGCACACATGTACAAACAGGCATGTTTAAACTATAACGTTTTTAGTGAAATCATGTTTCTCTCGAGGAGAAAACGCGTTTAAAGCCATAAAAAGATCTCACTGTGTTTTGGCATTGACCAAGCTACCAACAAACCTAAAAAATGATCAGAACTGGAGAAATTACACATTGACATTGGGTGAAATCATGTAACTCTTAAGGACGTGTTGCAGACTTGTTGAATAGATTCATTTTTCTTGTTTTGTTTGTTTTTGATGAAATTGTGCTTTTCTCGTCGAGAAATGGCGTTTAACGCGATAAAAAGGTTTCGTGCGTTATGAATACGGGCTAGCTTACCAAAAGTACAAATGTGAACTAAATAAGGCCGGGAGTCGTTTTTATTGCTTAAAACACGATTTCTCGACCAGAATATGCTTTTTCAAAAAAGCCATGTTCCCATGGCGAGAGACTCGTTTTCTGTGAGAAAATGCATTAAAAGGAGGGATTTCATGAGAAACACTATAAATACATATTGTACTTGTCTGAAAACGCACAGAACCTTGAAATAGAAGGTTTCTCACCAAAAAACACATTGGTGAAACCCCTATCTTAAGGCTCTGAGTGTTTGCACACATGTACAAACAGGCATGTTTAAACTATAACGTTTTTAGTGAAATCATGTTTCTCTCGAGGAGAAAACGCGTTTAAAGCCATAAAAAGATCTCACTGTGTTTTGGCATTGACCAAGCTACCAACAAACCTAAAAAATGATCAGAACTGGAGAAATTACACATTGACATTGGGTGAAATCATGTAACTCTTAAGGACGTGTTGCAGACTTGTTGAATAGATTCATTTTTCTTGTTTTGTTTGTTTTTGATGAAATTGTGCTTTTCTCGTCGAGAAAAGGCGTTTAACGCGATAAAAAGGTTTAGTGCGTTATGAATACGGGCTAGCTTACCAAAAGTACAAATGTGAACTAAATAAGGCCGGGAGTCGTTTTTATTGCTTAAAACACGATTTCTCGACCAGAATATGCTTTTTCAAAAAAGCCATGTTCCCATGGCGAGAGACTCGTTTTCTGTGAGAAAATGCATTAAAAGGAGGGATTTCATGAGAAACACTATAAATACATATTGTACTTGTCTGAAAACGCACAGAACCTTGAAATAGAAGGTTTCTCACCAAAAAACACATTGGTGAAACCCCTATCTTAAGGCTCTGAGTGTTTGCACACATGTACAAACAGGCATGTTTAAACTATAACGTTTTTAGTGAAATCATGTTTCTCTCGTCGAGAAAAGGCGTTTAACGCCATAAAAAGGTTTAGTGCGTTATGAATACGGGCTAGCTCACCAAAAGTACAAATGTGAACTAAATAAGGCCGGGAGTCGTTTTTATTGCTTAAAACACGATTTCTCGACCAGAATATGCTTTTTCAAAAAAGCCATGTTCCCATGGCGAGAGACTCGTTTTCTGTGAGAAAATGCATTAAAAGGAGGGATTTCATGAGAAACACTATAAATACATATTGTACTTGTCTGAAAACGCACAGAACCTTGAAATAGAAGGTTTCTCACCAAAAAACACATTGGTGAAACCCCTATCTTAAGGCTCTGAGTGTTTGCACACATGTACAAACAGGCATGTTTAAACTATAACGTTTTTAGTGAAATCATGTTTCTCTCGAGGAGAAAACGCGTTTAAAGCCATAAAAAGATCTCACTGTGTTTTGGCATTGACCAAGCTACCAACAACCTAAAAAATGATCAGAACTGGAGAAATTACATATTGACATTGGGTGAAATCATGTAACTCTTAAGGACGTGTTGCAGACTTGTTGAATAGATTCATTTTTCTTGTTTTGTTTGTTTTTGATGAAATTGTGCTTTTCTCGTCGAGAAAAGGCGTTTAACGCGATAAAAAGGTTTAGTGCGTTATGAATACGGGCTAGCTTACCAAAAGTACAAATGTGAACTAAATAAGGCCGGGAGTCGTTTTTATTGCTTAAAACACGATTTCTCGACCAGAATATGCTTTTTCAAAAAAGCCATGTTCCCATGGCGAGAGACTCGTTTTCTGTGAGAAAATGCATTAAAAGGAGGGATTTCATGAGAAACACTATAAATACATATTGTACTTGTCTGAAAACGCACAGAACCTTGAAATAGAAGGTTTCTCACCAAAAAACACATTGGTGAAACCCCTATCTTAAGGCTCTGAGTGTTTGCACACATGTACAAACAGGCATGTTTAAACTATAACGTTTTTAGTGAAATCATGTTTCTCTCGAGGAGAAAACGCGCTTAAAGCCATAAAAAGATCTCACTGTGTTTTGGCATTGACCAAGCTACCAACAACCTAAAAAATGATCAGAACTGGAGAAATTACACATTGACATTGGGTGAAATCATGTAACTCTTAAGGACGTGTTGCAGACTTGTTGAATAGATTCATTTTTCTTGTTTTGTTTGTTTTTGATGAAATTGTGCTTTTCTCGTCGAGAAAAGGCGTTTAACGCGATAAAAAGGTTTAGTGCGTTATGAATACGGGCTAGCTTACCAAAAGTACAAATGTGAACTAAATAAGGCCGGGAGTCGTTTTTATTGCTTAAAACACGATTTCTCGACCAGAATATGCTTTTTCAAAAAAGCCATGTTCCCATGGCGAGAGACTCGTTTTCTGTGAGAAAATGCATTAAAAGGAGGGATTTCATCAGAAACACTATAAATACATATTGTACTTGTCTGAAAACGCACAGAACCTTGAAATAGAAGGTTTCTCACCAAAAAACACATTGGTGAAACCCCTATCTTAAGGCTCTGAGTGTTTGCACACATGTACAAACAGGCATGTTTAAACTATAACGTTTTTAGTGAAATCATGTTTCTCTCGAGGAGAAAACGCGTTTAAAGCCATAAAAAGATCTCACTGTGTTTTGGCATTGACCAAGCTACCAACAACCTAAAAAATGATCAGAACTGGAGAAATTACATATTGACATTGGGTGAAATCATGTAACTCTTAAGGACGTGTTGCAGACTTGTTGAATAGATTCATTTTTCTTGTTTTGTTTGTTTTTGATGAAATTGTGCTTTTCTCGTCGAGAAAAGGCGTTTAACGCGATAAAAAGGTTTAGTGCGTTATGAATACGGGCTAGCTTACCAAAAGTACAAATGTGAACTAAATAAGGCCGGGAGTCGTTTTTATTGCTTAAAACACGATTTCTCGACCAGAATATGCTTTTTCAAAAAAGCCATGTTCCCATGGCGAGAGACTCGTTTTCTGTGAGAAAATGCATTAAAAGGAGGGATTTCATGAGAAACACTATAAATACATATTGTACTTGTCTGAAAACGCACAGAACCTTGAAATAGAAGGTTTCTCACCAAAAAACACATTGGTGAAACCCCTATCTTAAGGCTCTGAGTGTTTGCACACATGTACAACAGGCATGGTTAAACTATAACGTTTTTAGTGAAATCATGTTTCTCTCGAGGAGAAAACGCGTTTAAAGCCATAAAAAGATCTCACTGTGTTTTGGCATTGACCAAGCTACCAACAACCTAAAAAATGATCAGAACTGGAGAAATTACACATTGACATTGGGTGAAATCATGTAACTCTTAAGGACGTGTTGCAGACTTGTTGAATAGATTCATTTTTCTTGTTTTGTTTGTTTTTGATGAAATTGCTTTTCTCGTCGAGAAAAGGCGTTTAACGCGATAAAAGGGTTTAGTACGTTATGAATACGGGCTAGCTTACCAAAAGTACAAATGTGAACTAAATAAGGCCGGGAGTCGTTTTTATTGCTTAAAACACGATTTCTCGACCAGAATATGCTTTTTCAAAAAAGCCATGTTCCCATGGCGAGAGACTCGTTTTCTGTGAGAAAATGCATTAAAAGGAGGGATTTCATCAGAAACACTATAAATACATATTGTACTTGTCTGAAAACGCACAGAACCTTGAAATAGAAGGTTTCTCACCAAAAAACACATTGGTGAAACCCCTATCTTAAGGCTCTGAGTGTTTGCACACATGTACAACAGGCATGGTTAAACTATAACGTTTTTAGTGAAATCATGTTTCTCTCGAGGAGAAAACGCGTTTAAAGCCATAAAAAGATCTCACTGTGTTTTGGCATTGACCAAGCTACCAACAACCTAAAAAATGATCAGAACTGGAGAAATTACACATTGACATTGGGTGAAATCATGTAACTCTTAAGGACGTGTTGCAGACTTGTTGAATAGATTCATTTTTCTTGTTTTGTTTGTTTTTGATGAAATTGTGCTTTTCTCGTCGAGAAAAGGCGTTTAACGCGATAAAAAGGTTTAGTGCGTTATGAATACGGGCTAGCTTACCAAAAGTACAAATGTGAACTAAATAAGGCCGGGAGTCGTTTTTATTGCTTAAAACACGATTTCTCGACCAGAATATGCTTTTTCAAAAAAGCCATGTTCCCATGGCGAGAGACTCGTTTTCTGTGAGAAAATGCATTAAAAGGAGGGATTTCATGAGAAACACTATAAATACATATTGTACTTGTCTGAAAACGCACAGAACCTTGAAATAGAAGGTTTCTCACCAAAAAACACATTGGTGAAACCCCTATCTTAAGGCTCTGAGTGTTTGCACACATGTACAAACAGGCATGTTTAAACTATAACGTTTTTAGTGAAATCATGTTTCACTCGTCGAGAAAAGGCGTTTAACGCCATAAAAAGGTTTAGTGCGTTATGAATACGGGCTAGCTCACCAAAAGTACAAATGTGAACTAAATAAGGCCGGGAGTCGTTTTTATTGCTTAAAACACGATTTCTCGACCAGAATATGCTTTTTCAAAAAAGCCATGTTCCCATGGCGAGAGACTCGTTTTCTGTGAGAAAATGCATTAAAAGGAGGGATTTCATGAGAAACACTATAAATACATATTGTACTTGTCTGAAAACGCACAGAACCTTGAAATAGAAGGTTTCTCACCAAAAAACACATTGGTGAAACCCCTATCTTAAGGCTCTGAGTGTTTGCACACATGTACAAACAGGCATGTTTAAACTATAACGTTTTTAGTGAAATCATGTTTCTCTCGAGGAGAAAACGCGTTTAAAGCCATAAAAAGATCTCACTGTGTTTTGGCATTGACCAAGCTACCAACAACCTAAAAAATGATCAGAACTGGAGAAATTACATATTGACATTGGGTGAAATCATGTAACTCTTAAGGACGTGTTGCAGACTTGTTGAATAGATTCATTTTTCTTGTTTTGTTTGTTTTTGATGAAATTGTGCTTTTCTCGTCGAGAAAAGGCGTTTAACGCGATAAAAAGGTTTAGTGCGTTATGAATACGGGCTAGCTTACCAAAAGTACAAATGTGAACTAAATAAGGCCGGGAGTCGTTTTTATTGCTTAAAACACGATTTCTCGACCAGAATATGCTTTTTCAAAAAAGCCATGTTCCCATGGCGAGAGACTCGTTTTCTGTGAGAAAATGCATTAAAAGGAGGGATTTCATGAGAAACACTATAAATACATATTGTACTTGTCTGAAAACGCACAGAACCTTGAAATAGAAGGTTTCTCACCAAAAAACACATTGGTGAAACCCCTATCTTAAGGCTCTGAGTGTTTGCACACATGTACAAACAGGCATGTTTAAACTATAACGTTTTTAGTGAAATCATGTTTCTCTCGAGGAGAAAACGCGTTTAAAGCCATAAAAAGATCTCACTGTGTTTTGGCATTGACCAAGCTACCAACAACCTAAAAAATGATCAGAACTGGAGAAATTACACATTGACATTGGGTGAAATCATGTAACTCTTAAGGACGTGTTGCAGACTTGTTGAATAGATTCATTTTTCTTGTTTTGTTTGTTTTTGATGAAATTGTGCTTTTCTCGTCGAGAAAAGGCGTTTAACGCGATAAAAAGGTTTAGTGCGTTATGAATACGGGCTAGCTTACCAAAAGTACAAATGTGAACTAAATAAGGCCGGGAGTCGTTTTTATTGCTTAAAACACGATTTCTCGACCAGAATATGCTTTTTCAAAAAAGCCATGTTCCCATGGCGAGAGACTCGTTTTCTGTGAGAAAATGCATTAAAAGGAGGGATTTCATCAGAAACACTATAAATACATATTGTACTTGTCTGAAAACGCACAGAACCTTGAAATAGAAGGTTTCTCACCAAAAAACACATTGGTGAAACCCCTATCTTAAGGCTCTGAGTGTTTGCACACATGTACAAACAGGCATGTTTAAACTATAACGTTTTTAGTGAAATCATGTTTCTCTCGAGGAGAAAACGCGTTTAAAGCCATAAAAAGATCTCACTGTGTTTTGGCATTGACCAAGCTACCAACAACCTAAAAAATGATCAGAACTGGAGAAATTACATATTGACATTGGGTGAAATCATGTAACTCTTAAGGACGTGTTGCAGACTTGTTGAATAGATTCATTTTTCTTGTTTTGTTTGTTTTTGATGAAATTGTGCTTTTCTCGTCGAGAAAAGGCGTTTAACGCGATAAAAAGGTTTAGTGCGTTATGAATACGGGCTAGCTTACCAAAAGTACAAATGTGAACTAAATAAGGCCGGGAGTCGTTTTTATTGCTTAAAACACGATTTCTCGACCAGAATATGCTTTTTCAAAAAAGCCATGTTCCCATGGCGAGAGACTCGTTTTCTGTGAGAAAATGCATTAAAAGGAGGGATTTCATGAGAAACACTATAAATACATATTGTACTTGTCTGAAAACGCACAGAACCTTGAAATAGAAGGTTTCTCACCAAAAAACACATTGGTGAAACCCCTATCTTAAGGCTCTGAGTGTTTGCACACATGTACAACAGGCATGGTTAAACTATAACGTTTTTAGTGAAATCATGTTTCTCTCGAGGAGAAAACGCGTTTAAAGCCATAAAAAGATCTCACTGTGTTTTGGCATTGACCAAGCTACCAACAACCTAAAAAATGATCAGAACTGGAGAAATTACACATTGACATTGGGTGAAATCATGTAACTCTTAAGGACGTGTTGCAGACTTGTTGAATAGATTCATTTTTCTTGTTTTGTTTGTTTTTGATGAAATTGCTTTTCTCGTCGAGAAAAGGCGTTTAACGCGATAAAAGGGTTTAGTACGTTATGAATACGGGCTAGCTTACCAAAAGTACAAATGTGAACTAAATAAGGCCGGGAGTCGTTTTTATTGCTTAAAACACGATTTCTCGACCAGAATATGCTTTTTCAAAAAAGCCATGTTCCCATGGCGAGAGACTCGTTTTCTGTGAGAAAATGCATTAAAAGGAGGGATTTCATCAGAAACACTATAAATACATATTGTACTTGTCTGAAAACGCACAGAACCTTGAAATAGAAGGTTTCTCACCAAAAAACACATTGGTGAAACCCCTATCTTAAGGCTCTGAGTGTTTGCACACATGTACAACAGGCATGGTTAAACTATAACGTTTTTAGTGAAATCATGTTTCTCTCGAGGAGAAAACGCGTTTAAAGCCATAAAAAGATCTCACTGTGTTTTGGCATTGACCAAGCTACCAACAAACCTAAAAAATGATCAGAACTGGAGAAATTACACATTGACATTGGGTGAAATCATGTAACTCTTAAGGACGTGTTGCAGACTTGTTGAATAGATTCATTTTTCTTGTTTTGTTTGTTTTTGATGAAATTGCTTTTCTCGTCGAGAAAAGGCGTTTAACGCGATAAAAAGGTTTAGTGCGTTACGAATACGGGCTAGCTTACCAAAAGTACAAATGTGAACTAAATAAGGCCGGGAGTCGTTTTTATTGCTTAAAACACGATTTCTCGACCAGAATATGCTTTTTCAAAAAAGCCATGTTCCCATGGCGAGAGACTCGTTTTCTGTGAGAAAATGCATTAAAAGGAGGGATTTCATCAGAAACACTATAAATACATATTGTACTTGTCTGAAAACGCACAGAACCTTGAAATAGAAGGTTTCTCACCAAAAAACACATTGGTGAAAACCCTATCTTAAGGCTCTGAGTGTTTGCACACATGTACAAACAGGCATGTTTAAACTATAACGTTTTTAGTGAAATCATGTTTCTCTCGAGGAGAAAACGCGTTTAAAGCCATAAAAAGATCTCACTGTGTTTTGGCATTGACCAAGCTACCAACAAACCTAAAAAATGATCAGAACTGGAGAAATTACATATTGACATTGGGTGAAATCATGTAACTCTTAAGGACGTGTTGCAGACTTGTTGAATAGATTCATTTTTCTTGTTTTGTTTGTTTTTGATGAAATTGTGCTTTTCTCGTCGAGAAAAGGCGTTTAACGCGATAAAAAGGTTTAGTGCGTTATGAATACGGGCTAGCTTACCAAAAGTACAAATGTGAACTAAATAAGGCCGGGAGTCGTTTTTATTGCTTAAAACACGATTTCTCGACCAGAATATGCTTTTTCAAAAAAGCCATGTTCCCATGGCGAGAGACTCGTTTTCTGTGAGAAAATGCATTAAAAGGAGGGATTTCATCAGAAACACTATAAATACATATTGTACTTGTCTGAAAACGCACAGAACCTTGAAATAGAAGGTTTCTCACCAAAAAACACATTGGTGAAACCCCTATCTTAAGGCTCTGAGTGTTTGCACACATGTACAAACAGGCATGTTTAAACTATAACGTTTTTAGTGAAATCATGTTTCTCTCGAGGAGAAAACGCGTTTAAAGCCATAAAAAGATCTCACTGTGTTTTGGCATTGACCAAGCTACCAACAAACCTAAAAAATGATCAGAACTGGAGAAATTACACATTGACATTGGGTGAAATCATGTAACTCTTAAGGACGTGTTGCAGACTTGTTGAATAGATTCATTTTTCTTGTTTTGTTTGTTTTTGATGAAATTGTGCTTTTCTCGTCGAGAAAAGGCGTTTAACGCGATAAAAAGGTTTAGTGCGTTATGAATACGGGCTAGCTTACCAAAAGTACAAATGTGAACTAAATAAGGCCGGGAGTCGTTTTTATTGCTTAAAACACGATTTCTCGACCAGAATATGCTTTTTCAAAAAAGCCATGTTCCCATGGCGAGAGACTCGTTTTCTGTAAGAAAATGCATTAAAAGGAGGGATTTCATGAGAAACACTATAAATACATATTGTACTTGTCTGAAAACGCACAGAACCTTGAAATAGAAGGTTTCTCACCAAAAAACACATTGGTGAAACCCCTATCTTAAGGCTCTGAGTGTTTGCACACATGTACAAACAGGCATGTTTAAACTATAACGTTTTTAGTGAAATCATGTTTCTCTCGAGGAGAAAACGCGTTTAAAGCCATAAAAAGATCTCACTGTGTTTTGGCATTGACCAAGCTACCAACAAACCTAAAAAATGATCAGAACTGGAGAAATTACACATTGACATTGGGTGAAATCATGTAACTCTTAAGGACGTGTTGCAGACTTGTTGAATAGATTCATTTTTCTTGTTTTGTTTGTTTTTGATGAAATTGTGCTTTTCTCGTCGAGAAAAGGCGTTTAACGCGATAAAAAGGTTTAGTGCGTTATGAATACGGGCTAGCTTACCAAAAGTTCAAATGTGAACTAAATAAGGCCGGGAGTCGTTTTTATTGCTTAAAACACGATTTCTCGACCAGAATATGCTTTTTCAAAAAAGCCATGTTCCCATGGCGAGAGACTCGTTTTCTGTGAGAAAATGCATTAAAAGGAGGGATTTCATCAGAAACACTATAAATACATATTGTACTTGTCTGAAAACGCACAGAACCTTGAAATAGAAGGTTTCTCACCAAAAAACACATTGGTGAAACCCCTATCTTAAGGCTCTGAGTGTTTGCACACATGTACAAACAGGCATGTTTAAACTATAACGTTTTTAGTGAAATCATGTTTCTCTCGAGGAGAAAACGCGTTTAAAGCCATAAAAAGATCTCACTGTGTTTTGGCATTGACCAAGCTACCAACAAACCTAAAAAATGATCAGAACTGGAGAAATTACACATTGACATTGGGTGAAATCATGTAACTCTTAAGGACGTGTTGCAGACTTGTTGAATAGATTCATTTTTCTTGTTTTGTTTGTTTTTGATGAAATTGTGCTTTTCTCGTCGAGAAAAGGCGTTTAACGCGATAAAAAGGTTTAGTGCGTTATGAATGTGAACTAAATAAGGCCGGGAGTCGTTTTTATTGCTTAAAACACGATTTCTCGACCAGAATATGCTTTTTCAAAAAAGCCATGTTCCCATGGCGAGAGACTCGTTTTCTGTGAGAAAATGCATTAAAAGGAGGGATTTCATCAGAAACACTATAAATACATATTGTACTTGTCTGAAAACGCACAGAACCTTGAAATAGAAGGTTTCTCACCAAAAAACACATTGGTGAAACCCCTATCTTAAGGCTCTGAGTGTTTGCACACATGTACAACAGGCATGGTTAAACTATAACGTTTTTAGTGAAATCATGTTTCTCTCGAGGAGAAAACGCGTTTAAAGCCATAAAAAGATCTCACTGTGTTTTGGCATTGACCAAGCTACCAACAACCTAAAAAATGATCAGAACTGGAGAAATTACACATTGACATTGGGTGAAATCATGTAACTCTTAAGGACGTGTTGCAGACTTGTTGAATAGATTCATTTTTCTTGTTTTGTTTGTTTTTGATGAAATTGCTTTTCTCGTCGAGAAAAGGCGTTTAACGCGATAAAAAGGTTTAGTGCGTTACGAATACGGGCTAGCTTACCAAAAGTACAAATGTGAACTAAATAAGGCCGGGAGTCGTTTTTATTGCTTAAAACACGATTTCTCGACCAGAATATGCTTTTTCAAAAAAGCCATGTTCCCATGGCGAGAGACTCGTTTTCTGTGAGAAAATGCATTAAAAGGAGGGATTTCATGAGAAACACTATAAATACATATTGTACTTGTCTGAAAACGCACAGAACCTTGAAATAGAAGGTTTCTCACCAAAAAACACATTGGTGAAAACCCTATCTTAAGGCTCTGAGTGTTTGCACACATGTACAAACAGGCATGTTTAAACTATAACGTTTTTAGTGAAATCATGTTTCTCTCGAGGAGAAAACGCGTTTAAAGCCATAAAAAGATCTCACTGTGTTTTGGCATTGACCAAGCTACCAACAACCTAAAAAATGATCAGAACTGGAGAAATTACATATTGACATTGGGTGAAATCATGTAACTCTTAAGGACGTGTTGCAGACTTGTTGAATAGATTCATTTTTCTTGTTTTGTTTGTTTTTGATGAAATTGTGCTTTTCTCGTCGAGAAAAGGCGTTTAACGCGATAAAAAGGTTTAGTGCGTTATGAATACGGGCTAGCTTACCAAAAGTACAAATGTGAACTAAATAAGGCCGGGAGTCGTTTTTATTGCTTAAAACACGATTTCTCGACCAGAATATGCTTTTTCAAAAAAGCCATGTTCCCATGGCGAGAGACTCGTTTTCTGTGAGAAAATGCATTAAAAGGAGGGATTTCATCAGAAACACTATAAATACATATTGTACTTGTCTGAAAACGCACAGAACCTTGAAATAGAAGGTTTCTCACCAAAAAACACATTGGTGAAACCCCTATCTTAAGGCTCTGAGTGTTTGCACACATGTACAAACAGGCATGTTTAAACTAGAACGTTTTTAGTGAAATCATGTTTCTCTCGAGGAGAAAACGCGTTTAAAGCCATAAAAAGATCTCACTGTGTTTTGGCATTGACCAAGCTACCAACAAACCTAAAAAATGATCAGAACTGGAGAAATTACACATTGACATTGGGTGAAATCATGTAACTCTTAAGGACGTGTTGCAGACTTGTTGAATAGATTCATTTTTCTTGTTTTGTTTGTTTTTGATGAAATTGTGCTTTTCTCGTCGAGAAAAGGCGTTTAACGCGATAAAAAGGTTTAGTGCGTTATGAATACGGGCTAGCTTACCAAAAGTTCAAATGTGAACTAAATAAGGCCGGGAGTCGTTTTTATTGCTTAAAACACGATTTCTCGACCAGAATATGCTTTTTCAAAAAAGCCATGTTCCCATGGCGAGAGACTCGTTTTCTGTGAGAAAATGCATTAAAAGGAGGGATTTCATCAGAAACACTATAAATACATATTGTACTTGTCTGAAAACGCACAGAACCTTGAAATAGAAGGTTTCTCACCAAAAAACACATTGGTGAAACCCCTATCTTAAGGCTCTGAGTGTTTGCACACATGTACAAACAGGCATGTTTAAACTATAACGTTTTTAGTGAAATCATGTTTCTCTCGAGGAGAAAACGCGTTTAAAGCCATAAAAAGATCTCACTGTGTTTTGGCATTGACCAAGCTACCAACAAACCTAAAAAATGATCAGAACTGGAGAAATTACACATTGACATTGGGTGAAATCATGTAACTCTTAAGGACGTGTTGCAGACTTGTTGAATAGATTCATTTTTCTTGTTTTGTTTGTTTTTGATGAAATTGTGCTTTTCTCGTCGAGAAAAGGCGTTTAACGCGATAAAAAGGTTTAGTGCGTTATGAATACGGGCTAGCTTACCAAAAGTACAAATGTGAACTAAATAAGGCCGGGAGTCGTTTTTATTGCTTAAAACACGATTTCTCGACCAGAATATGCTTTTTCAAAAAAGCCATGTTCCCATGGCGAGAGACTCGTTTTCTGTGAGAAAATGCATTAAAAGGAGGGATTTCATGAGAAACACTATAAATACATATTGTACTTGTCTGAAAACGCACAGAACCTTGAAATAGAAGGTTTCTCACCAAAAAACACATTGGTGAAACCCCTATCTTAAGGCTCTGAGTGTTTGCACACATGTACAAACAGGCATGTTTAAACTATAACGTTTTTAGTGAAATCATGTTTCTCTCGAGGAGAAAACGCGTTTAAAGCCATAAAAAGATCTCACTGTGTTTTGGCATTGACCAAGCTACCAACAAACCTAAAAAATGATCAGAACTGGAGAAATTACACATTGACATTGGGTGAAATCATGTAACTCTTAAGGACGTGTTGCAGACTTGTTGAATAGATTCATTTTTCTTGTTTTGTTTGTTTTTGATGAAATTGTGCTTTTCTCGTCGAGAAAAGGCGTTTAACGCGATAAAAAGGTTTAGTGCGTTATGAATACGGGCTAGCTTACCAAAAGTTCAAATGTGAACTAAATAAGGCCGGGAGTCGTTTTTATTGCTTAAAACACGATTTCTCGACCAGAATATGCTTTTTCAAAAAAGCCATGTTCCCATGGCGAGAGACTCGTTTTCTGTGAGAAAATGCATTAAAAGGAGGGATTTCATCAGAAACACTATAAATACATATTGTACTTGTCTGAAAACGCACAGAACCTTGAAATAGAAGGTTTCTCACCAAAAAACACATTGGTGAAACCCCTATCTTAAGGCTCTGAGTGTTTGCACACATGTACAAACAGGCATGTTTAAACTATAACGTTTTTAGTGAAATCATGTTTCTCTCGAGGAGAAAACGCGTTTAAAGCCATAAAAAGATCTCACTGTGTTTTGGCATTGACCAAGCTACCAACAAACCTAAAAAATGATCAGAACTGGAGAAATTACACATTGACATTGGGTGAAATCATGTAACTCTTAAGGACGTGTTGCAGACTTGTTGAATAGATTCATTTTTCTTGTTTTGTTTGTTTTTGATGAAATTGTGCTTTTCTCGTCGAGAAAAGGCGTTTAACGCGATAAAAAGGTTTAGTGCGTTATGAATGTGAACTAAATAAGGCCGGGAGTCGTTTTTATTGCTTAAAACACGATTTCTCGACCAGAATATGCTTTTTCAAAAAAGCCATGTTCCCATGGCGAGAGACTCGTTTTCTGTGAGAAAATGCATTAAAAGGAGGGATTTCATCAGAAACACTATAAATACATATTGTACTTGTCTGAAAACGCACAGAACCTTGAAATAGAAGGTTTCTCACCAAAAAACACATTGGTGAAACCCCTATCTTAAGGCTCTGAGTGTTTGCACACATGTACAACAGGCATGGTTAAACTATAACGTTTTTAGTGAAATCATGTTTCTCTCGAGGAGAAAACGCGTTTAAAGCCATAAAAAGATCTCACTGTGTTTTGGCATTGACCAAGCTACCAACAACCTAAAAAATGATCAGAACTGGAGAAATTACACATTGACATTGGGTGAAATCATGTAACTCTTAAGGACGTGTTGCAGACTTGTTGAATAGATTCATTTTTCTTGTTTTGTTTGTTTTTGATGAAATTGCTTTTCTCGTCGAGAAAAGGCGTTTAACGCGATAAAAAGGTTTAGTGCGTTACGAATACGGGCTAGCTTACCAAAAGTACAAATGTGAACTAAATAAGGCCGGGAGTCGTTTTTATTGCTTAAAACACGATTTCTCGACCAGAATATGCTTTTTCAAAAAAGCCATGTTCCCATGGCGAGAGACTCGTTTTCTGTGAGAAAATGCATTAAAAGGAGGGATTTCATCAGAAACACTATAAATACATATTGTACTTGTCTGAAAACGCACAGAACCTTGAAATAGAAGGTTTCTCACCAAAAAACACATTGGTGAAACCCCTATCTTAAGGCTCTGAGTGTTTGCACACATGTACAAACAGGCATGTTTAAACTAGAACGTTTTTAGTGAAATCATGTTTCTCTCGAGGAGAAAACGCGTTTAAAGCCATAAAAAGATCTCACTGTGTTTTGGCATTGACCAAGCTACCAACAAACCTAAAAAATGATCAGAACTGGAGAAATTACACATTGACATTGGGTGAAATCATGTAACTCTTAAGGACGTGTTGCAGACTTGTTGAATAGATTCATTTTTCTTGTTTTGTTTGTTTTTGATGAAATTGTGCTTTTCTCGTCGAGAAAAGGCGTTTAACGCGATAAAAAGGTTTAGTGCGTTATGAATACGGGCTAGCTTACCAAAAGTACAAATGTGAACTAAATAAGGCCGGGAGTCGTTTTTATTGCTTAAAACACGATTTCTCGACCAGAATATGCTTTTTCAAAAAAGCCATGTTCCCATGGCGAGAGACTCGTTTTCTGTGAGAAAATGCATTAAAAGGAGGGATTTCATCAGAAACACTATAAATACATATTGTACTTGTCTGAAAACGCACAGAACCTTGAAATAGAAGGTTTCTCACCAAAAAACACATTGGTGAAACCCCTATCTTAAGGCTCTGAGTGTTTGCACACATGTACAAACAGGCATGTTTAAACTAGAACGTTTTTAGTGAAATCATGTTTCTCTCGAGGAGAAAACGCGTTTAAAGCCATAAAAAGATCTCACTGTGTTTTGGCATTGACCAAGCTACCAACAAACCTAAAAAATGATCAGAACTGGAGAAATTACACATTGACATTGGGTGAAATCATGTAACTCTTAAGGACGTGTTGCAGACTTGTTGAATAGATTCATTTTTCTTGTTTTGTTTGTTTTTGATGAAATTGCTTTTCTCGTCGAGAAAAGGCGTTTAACGCGATAAAAAGGTTTAGTGCGTTACGAATACGGGCTAGCTTACCAAAAGTACAAATGTGAACTAAATAAGGCCGGGAGTCGTTTTTATTGCTTAAAACACGATTTCTCGACCAGAATATGCTTTTTCAAAAAAGCCATGTTCCCATGGCGAGAGACTCGTTTTCTGTGAGAAAATGCATTAAAAGGAGGGATTTCATCAGAAACACTATAAATACATATTGTACTTGTCTGAAAACGCACAGAACCTTGAAATAGAAGGTTTCTCACCAAAAAACACATTGGTGAAACCCCTATCTTAAGGCTCTGAGTGTTTGCACACATGTACAAACAGGCATGTTTAAACTAGAACGTTTTTAGTGAAATCATGTTTCTCTCGAGGAGAAAACGCGTTTAAAGCCATAAAAAGATCTCACTGTGTTTTGGCATTGACCAAGCTACCAACAAACCTAAAACATGATCAGAACTGGAGAAATTACATATTGACATTGGGTGAAATCATGTAACTCTTAAGGACGTGTTGCAGACTTGTTGAATAGATTCATTTTTCTTGTTTTGTTTGTTTTTGATGAAATTGTGCTTTTCTCGTCGAGAAAAGGCGTTTAACGCGATAAAAAGGTTTAGTGCGTTATGAATACGGGCTAGCTTACCAAAAGTACAAATGTGAACTAAATAAGGCCGGGAGTCGTTTTTATTGCTTAAAACACGATTTCTCGACCAGAATATGCTTTTTCAAAAAAGCCATGTTCCCATGGCGAGAGACTCGTTTTCTGTGAGAAAATGCATTAAAAGGAGGGATTTCATGAGAAACACTATAAATACATATTGTACTTGTCTGAAAACGCACAGAACCTTGAAATAGAAGGTTTCTCACCAAAAAACACATTGGTGAAACCCCTATCTTAAGGCTCTGAGTGTTTGCACACATGTACAAACAGGCATGTTTAAACTATAACGTTTTTAGTGAAATCATGTTTCTCTCGAGGAGAAAACGCGTTTAAAGCCATAAAAAGATCTCACTGTGTTTTGGCATTGACCAAGCTACCAACAAACCTAAAAAATGATCAGAACTGGAGAAATTACACATTGACATTGGGTGAAATCATGTAACTCTTAAGGACGTGTTGCAGACTTGTTGAATAGATTCATTTTTCTTGTTTTGTTTGTTTTTGATGAAATTGTGCTTTTCTCGTCGAGAAAAGGCGTTTAACGCGATAAAAAGGTTTAGTGCGTTATGAATACGGGCTAGCTTACCAAAAGTTCAAATGTGAACTAAATAAGGCCGGGAGTCGTTTTTATTGCTTAAAACACGATTTCTCGACCAGAATATGCTTTTTCAAAAAAGCCATGTTCCCATGGCGAGAGACTCGTTTTCTGTGAGAAAATGCATTAAAAGGAGGGATTTCATCAGAAACACTATAAATACATATTGTACTTGTCTGAAAACGCACAGAACCTTGAAATAGAAGGTTTCTCACCAAAAAACACATTGGTGAAACCCCTATCTTAAGGCTCTGAGTGTTTGCACACATGTACAAACAGGCATGTTTAAACTATAACGTTTTTAGTGAAATCATGTTTCTCTCGAGGAGAAAACGCGTTTAAAGCCATAAAAAGATCTCACTGTGTTTTGGCATTGACCAAGCTACCAACAAACCTAAAAAATGATCAGAACTGGAGAAATTACACATTGACATTGGGTGAAATCATGTAACTCTTAAGGACGTGTTGCAGACTTGTTGAATAGATTCATTTTTCTTGTTTTGTTTGTTTTTGATGAAATTGTGCTTTTCTCGTCGAGAAAAGGCGTTTAACGCGATAAAAAGGTTTAGTGCGTTATGAATGTGAACTAAATAAGGCCGGGAGTCGTTTTTATTGCTTAAAACACGATTTCTCGACCAGAATATGCTTTTTCAAAAAAGCCATGTTCCCATGGCGAGAGACTCGTTTTCTGTGAGAAAATGCATTAAAAGGAGGGATTTCATCAGAAACACTATAAATACATATTGTACTTGTCTGAAAACGCACAGAACCTTGAAATAGAAGGTTTCTCACCAAAAAACACATTGGTGAAACCCCTATCTTAAGGCTCTGAGTGTTTGCACACATGTACAACAGGCATGGTTAAACTATAACGTTTTTAGTGAAATCATGTTTCTCTCGAGGAGAAAACGCGTTTAAAGCCATAAAAAGATCTCACTGTGTTTTGGCATTGACCAAGCTACCAACAACCTAAAAAATGATCAGAACTGGAGAAATTACACATTGACATTGGGTGAAATCATGTAACTCTTAAGGACGTGTTGCAGACTTGTTGAATAGATTCATTTTTCTTGTTTTGTTTGTTTTTGATGAAATTGCTTTTCTCGTCGAGAAAAGGCGTTTAACGCGATAAAAAGGTTTAGTGCGTTACGAATACGGGCTAGCTTACCAAAAGTACAAATGTGAACTAAATAAGGCCGGGAGTCGTTTTTATTGCTTAAAACACGATTTCTCGACCAGAATATGCTTTTTCAAAAAAGCCATGTTCCCATGGCGAGAGACTCGTTTTCTGTGAGAAAATGCATTAAAAGGAGGGATTTCATCAGAAACACTATAAATACATATTGTACTTGTCTGAAAACGCACAGAACCTTGAAATAGAAGGTTTCTCACCAAAAAACACATTGGTGAAACCCCTATCTTAAGGCTCTGAGTGTTTGCACACATGTACAAACAGGCATGTTTAAACTAGAACGTTTTTAGTGAAATCATGTTTCTCTCGAGGAGAAAACGCGTTTAAAGCCATAAAAAGATCTCACTGTGTTTTGGCATTGACCAAGCTACCAACAAACCTAAAAAATGATCAGAACTGGAGAAATTACACATTGACATTGGGTGAAATCATGTAACTCTTAAGGACGTGTTGCAGACTTGTTGAATAGATTCATTTTTCTTGTTTTGTTTGTTTTTGATGAAATTGTGCTTTTCTCGTCGAGAAAAGGCGTTTAACGCGATAAAAAGGTTTAGTGCGTTATGAATACGGGCTAGCTTACCAAAAGTACAAATGTGAACTAAATAAGGCCGGGAGTCGTTTTTATTGCTTAAAACACGATTTCTCGACCAGAATATGCTTTTTCAAAAAAGCCATGTTCCCATGGCGAGAGACTCGTTTTCTGTGAGAAAATGCATTAAAAGGAGGGATTTCATCAGAAACACTATAAATACATATTGTACTTGTCTGAAAACGCACAGAACCTTGAAATAGAAGGTTTCTCACCAAAAAACACATTGGTGAAACCCCTATCTTAAGGCTCTGAGTGTTTGCACACATGTACAAACAGGCATGTTTAAACTAGAACGTTTTTAGTGAAATCATGTTTCTCTCGAGGAGAAAACGCGTTTAAAGCCATAAAAAGATCTCACTGTGTTTTGGCATTGACCAAGCTACCAACAAACCTAAAAAATGATCAGAACTGGAGAAATTACACATTGACATTGGGTGAAATCATGTAACTCTTAAGGACGTGTTGCAGACTTGTTGAATAGATTCATTTTTCTTGTTTTGTTTGTTTTTGATGAAATTGCTTTTCTCGTCGAGAAAAGGCGTTTAACGCGATAAAAAGGTTTAGTGCGTTACGAATACGGGCTAGCTTACCAAAAGTACAAATGTGAACTAAATAAGGCCGGGAGTCGTTTTTATTGCTTAAAACACGATTTCTCGACCAGAATATGCTTTTTCAAAAAAGCCATGTTCCCATGGCGAGAGACTCGTTTTCTGTGAGAAAATGCATTAAAAGGAGGGATTTCATCAGAAACACTATAAATACATATTGTACTTGTCTGAAAACGCACAGAACCTTGAAATAGAAGGTTTCTCACCAAAAAACACATTGGTGAAACCCCTATCTTAAGGCTCTGAGTGTTTGCACACATGTACAAACAGGCATGTTTAAACTATAACGTTTTTAGTGAAATCATGTTTCTCTCGAGGAGAAAACGCGTTTAAAGCCATAAAAAGATCTCACTGTGTTTTGGCATTGACCAAGCTACCAACAAACCTAAAACATGATCAGAACTGGAGAAATTACATATTGACATTGGGTGAAATCATGTAACTCTTAAGGACGTGTTGCAGACTTGTTGAATAGATTCATTTTTCTTGTTTTGTTTGTTTTTGATGAAATTGTGCTTTTCTCGTCGAGAAAAGGCGTTTAACGCGATAAAAAGGTTTAGTGCGTTATGAATACGGGCTAGCTTACCAAAAGTACAAATGTGAACTAAATAAGGCCGGGAGTCGTTTTTATTGCTTAAAACACGATTTCTCGACCAGAATATGCTTTTTCAAAAAAGCCATGTTCCCATGGCGAGAGACTCGTTTTCTGTGAGAAAATGCATTAAAAGGAGGGATTTCATCAGAAACACTATAAATACATATTGTACTTGTCTGAAAACGCACAGAACCTTGAAATAGAAGGTTTCTCACCAAAAAACACATTGGTGAAAACCCTATCTTAAGGCTCTGAGTGTTTGCACACATGTACAAACAGGCATGTTTAAACTATAACGTTTTTAGTGAAATCATGTTTCTCTCGAGGAGAAAACGCGTTTAAAGCCATAAAAAGATCTCACTGTGTTTTGGCATTGACCAAGCTACCAACAACCTAAAAAATGATCAGAACTGGAGAAATTACATATTGACATTGGGTGAAATCATGTAACTCTTAAGGACGTGTTGCAGACTTGTTGAATAGATTCATTTTTCTTGTTTTGTTTGTTTTTGATGAAATTGCTTTTCTCGTCGAGAAATGGCGTTTAACGCGATAAAAAGGTTTAGTGCGTTATGAATACGGGCTAGCTTACCAAAAGTACAAATGTGAACTAAATAAGGCCGGGAGTCGTTTTTATTGCTTAAAACACGATTTCTCGACCAGAATATGCTTTTTCAAAAAAGCCATGTTCCCATGGCGAGAGACTCGTTTTCTGTGAGAAAATGCATTAAAAGGAGGGATTTCATCAGAAACACTATAAATACATATTGTACTTGTCTGAAAACGCACAGAACCTTGAAATAGAAGGTTTCTCACCAAAAAACACATTGGTGAAACCCCTATCTTAAGGCTCTGAGTGTTTGCACACATGTACAAACAGGCATGTTTAAACTAGAACGTTTTTAGTGAAATCATGTTTCTCTCGAGGAGAAAACGCGTTTAAAGCCATAAAAAGATCTCACTGTGTTTTGGCATTGACCAAGCTACCAACAAACCTAAAAAATGATCAGAACTGGAGAAATTACACATTGACATTGGGTGAAATCATGTAACTCTTAAGGACGTGTTGCAGACTTGTTGAATAGATTCATTTTTCTTGTTTTGTTTGTTTTTGATGAAATTGTGCTTTTCTCGTCGAGAAAAGGCGTTTAACGCGATAAAAAGGTTTAGTGCGTTATGAATACGGGCTAGCTTACCAAAAGTACAAATGTGAACTAAATAAGGCCGGGAGTCGTTTTTATTGCTTAAAACACGATTTCTCGACCAGAATATGCTTTTTCAAAAAAGCCATGTTCCCATGGCGAGAGACTCGTTTTCTGTGAGAAAATGCATTAAAAGGAGAGATTTCATCAGAAACACTATAAATACATATTGTACTTGTCTGAAAACGCACAGAACCTTGAAATAGAAGGTTTCTCACCAAAAAACACATTGGTGAAACCCCTATCTTAAGGCTCTGAGTGTTTGCACACATGTACAACAGGCATGGTTAAACTATAACGTTTTTAGTGAAATCATGTTTCTCTCGAGGAGAAAACGCGTTTAAAGCCATAAAAAGATCTCACTGTGTTTTGGCATTGACCAAGCTACCAACAACCTAAAAAATGATCAGAACTGGAGAAATTACACATTGACATTGGGTGAAATCATGTAACTCTTAAGGACGTGTTGCAGACTTGTTGAATAGATTCATTTTTCTTGTTTTGTTTGTTTTTGATGAAATTGCTTTTCTCGTCGAGAAAAGGCGTTTAACGCGATAAAAAGGTTTAGTGCGTTACGAATACGGGCTAGCTTACCAAAAGTACAAATGTGAACTAAATAAGGCCGGGAGTCGTTTGTATTGCTTAAAACACGATTTCTCGACCAGAATATGCTTTTTCAAAAAAGCCATGTTCCCATGGCGAGAGACTCGTTTTCTGTGAGAAAATGCATTAAAAGGAGGGATTTCATGAGAAACACTATAAATACATATTGTACTTGTCTGAAAACGCACAGAACCTTGAAATAGAAGGTTTCTCACCAAAAAACACATTGGTGAAAACCCTATCTTAAGGCTCTGAGTGTTTGCACACATGTACAAACAGGCATGTTTAAACTATAACGTTTTTAGTGAAATCATGTTTCTCTCGAGGAGAAAACGCGTTTAAAGCCATAAAAAGATCTCACTGTGTTTTGGCATTGACCAAGCTACCAACAAACCTAAAAAATGATCAGAACTGGAGAAATTACACATTGACATTGGGTGAAATCATGTAACTCTTAAGGACGTGTTGCAGACTTGTTGAATAGATTCATTTTTCTTGTTTTGTTTGTTTTTGATGAAATTGTGCTTTTCTCGTCGAGAAAAGGCGTTTAACGCGATAAAAAGGTTTAGTGCGTTATGAATACGGGCTAGCTTACCAAAAGTACAAATGTGAACTAAATAAGGCCGGGAGTCGTTTTTATTGCTTAAAACACGATTTCTCGACCAGAATATGCTTTTTCAAAAAAGCCATGTTCCCATGGCGAGAGACTCGTTTTCTGTGAGAAAATGCATTAAAAGGAGGGATTTCATGAGAAACACTATAAATACATATTGTACTTGTCTGAAAACGCACAGAACCTTGAAATAGAAGGTTTCTCACCAAAAAACACATTGGTGAAAACCCTATCTTAAGGCTCTGAGTGTTTGCACACATGTACAAACAGGCATGTTTAAACTATAACGTTTTTAGTGAAATCATGTTTCTCTCGAGGAGAAAACGCGTTTAAAGCCATAAAAAGATCTCACTGTGTTTTGGCATTGACCAAGCTACCAACAACCTAAAAAATGATCAGAACTGGAGAAATTACACATTGACATTGGGTGAAATCATGTAACTCTTAAGGACGTGTTGCAGACTTGTTGAATAGATTCATTTTTCTTGTTTTGTTTGTTTTTGATGAAATTGTGCTTTTCTCGTCGAGAAAAGGCGTTTAACGCGAAAAAAAGGTTTAGTGCGTTACGAATACGGGCTAGCTTACCAAAAGTACAAATGTGAACTAAATAAGGCCGGGAGTCGTTTTTATTGCTTAAAACACGATTTCTCGACCAGAATATGCTTTTTCAAAAAAGCCATGTTCCCATGGCGAGAGACTCGTTTTCTGTGAGAAAATGCATTAAAAGGAGGGATTTCATCAGAAACACTATAAATACATATTGTACTTGTCTGAAAACGCACAGAACCTTGAAATAGAAGGTTTCTCACCAAAAAACACATTGGTGAAACCCCTATCTTAAGGCTCTGAGTGTTTGCACACATGTACAAACAGGCATGTTTAAACTATAACGTTTTTAGTGAAATCATGTTTCTCTCGAGGAGAAAACGCGTTTAAAGCCATAAAAAGATCTCACTGTGTTTTGGCATTGACCAAGCTACCAACAACCTAAAAAATGATCAGAACTGGAGAAATTACATATTGACATTGGGTGAAATCATGTAACTCTTAAGGACGTGTTGCAGACTTGTTGAATAGATTCATTTTTCTTGTTTTGTTTGTTTTTGATGAAATTGTGCTTTTCTCGTCGAGAAAAGGCGTTTAACGCGATAAAAAGGTTTAGTGCGTTATGAATACGGGCTAGCTTACCAAAAGTACAAATGTGAACTAAATAAGGCCGGGAGTCGTTTTTATTGCTTAAAACACGATTTCTCGACCAGAATATGCTTTTTCAAAAAAGCCATGTTCCCATGGCGAGAGACTCGTTTTCTGTGAGAAAATGCATTAAAAGGAGGGATTTCATCAGAAACACTATAAATACATATTGTACTTGTCTGAAAACGCACAGAACCTTGAAATAGAAGGTTTCTCACCAAAAAACACATTGGTGAAACCCCTATCTTAAGGCTCTGAGTGTTTGCACACATGTACAAACAGGCATGTTTAAACTATAACGTTTTTAGTGAAATCATGTTTCTCTCGAGGAGAAAACGCGTTTAAAGCCATAAAAAGATCTCACTGTGTTTTGGCATTGACCAAGCTACCAACAACCTAAAAAATGATCAGAACTGGAGAAATTACATATTGACATTGGGTGAAATCATGTAACTCTTAAGGACGTGTTGCAGACTTGTTGAATAGATTCATTTTTCTTGTTTTGTTTGTTTTTGATGAAATTGTGCTTTTCTCGTCGAGAAAAGGCGTTTAACGCGATAAAAAGGTTTAGTGCGTTATGAATACGGGATAGCTTACCAAAAGTACAAATGTGAACTAAATAAGGCCGGGAGTCGTTTTTATTGCTTAAAACACGATTTCTCGACCAGAATATGCTTTTTCAAAAAAGCCATGTTCCCATGGCGAGAGACTCGTTTTCTGTGAGAAAATGCATTAAAAGGAGGGATTTCATGAGAAACACTATAAATACATATTGTACTTGTCTGAAAACGCACAGAACCTTGAAATAGAAGGTTTCTCACCAAAAAACACATTGGTGAAACCCCTATCTTAAGGCTCTGAGTGTTTGCACACATGTACAAACAGGCATGTTTAAACTATAACGTTTCTAGTGAAATCATGTTTCTCTCGAGGAGAAAACGCGTTTAAAGCCATAAAAAGATCTCACTGTGTTTTGGCATTGACCAAGCTACCAACAAACCTAAAAAATGATCAGAACTGGAGAAATTACACATTGACATTGGGTGAAATCATGTAACTCTTAAGGACGTGTTGCAGACTTGTTGAATAGATTCATTTTTCTTGTTTTGTTTGTTTTTGATGAAATTGCTTTTCTCGTCGAGAAAAGGCGTTTAACGCGATAAAAAGGTTTAGTGCGTTACGAATACGGGCTAGCTTACCAAAAGTACAAATGTGAACTAAATAAGGCCGGGAGTCGTTTTTATTGCTTAAAACACGATTTCTCGACCAGAATATGCTTTTTCAAAAAAGCCATGTTCCCATGGCGAGAGACTCGTTTTCTGTGAGAAAATGCATTAAAAGGAGGGATTTCATCAGAAACACTATAAATACATATTGTACTTGTCTGAAAACGCACAGAACCTTGAAATAGAAGGTTTCTCACCAAAAAACACATTGGTGAAAACCCTATCTTAAGGCTCTGAGTGTTTGCACACATGTACAAACAGGCATGTTTAAACTATAACGTTTTTAGTGAAATCATGTTTCTCTCGAGGAGAAAACGCGTTTAAAGCCATAAAAAGATCTCACTGTGTTTTGGCATTGACCAAGCTACCAACAACCTAAAAAATGATCAGAACTGGAGAAATTACACATTGACATTGGGTGAAATCATGTAACTCTTAAGGACGTGTTGCAGACTTGTTGAATAGATTCATTTTTCTTGTTTTGTTTGTTTTTGATGAAATTGTGCTTTTCTCGTCGAGAAAAGGCGTTTAACGCGATAAAAAGGTTTAGTGCGTTATGAATACGGGCTAGCTTACCAAAAGTACAAATGTGAACTAAATAAGGCCGGGAGTCGTTTTTATTGCTTAAAACACGATTTCTCGACCAGAATATGCTTTTTCAAAAAAGCCATGTTCCCATGGCGAGAGACTCGTTTTCTGTGAGAAAATGCATTAAAAGGAGGGATTTCATGAGAAACACTATAAATACATATTGTACTTGTCTGAAAACGCACAGAACCTTGAAATAGAAGGTTTCTCACCAAAAAACACATTGGTGAAACCCCTATCTTAAGGCTCTGAGTGTTTGCACACATGTACAACAGGCATGGTTAAACTATAACGTTTTTAGTGAAATCATGTTTCTCTCGAGGAGAAAACGCGTTTAAAGCCATAAAAAGATCTCACTGTGTTTTGGCATTGACCAAGCTACCAACAACCTAAAAAATGATCAGAACTGGAGAAATTACACATTGACATTGGGTGAAATCATGTAACTCTTAAGGACGTGTTGCAGACTTGTTGAATAGATTCATTTTTCTTGTTTTGTTTGTTTTTGATGAAATTGCTTTTCTCGTCGAGAAAAGGCGTTTAACGCGATAAAAGGGTATAGTGCGTTATGAATACGGGCTAGCTTACCAAAAGTACAAATGTGAACTAAATAAGGCCGGGAGTCGTTTTTATTGCTTAAAACACGATTTCTCGACCAGAATATGCTTTTTCAAAGAAGCCATGTTCCCATGGCGAGAGACTCGTTTTCTGTGAGAAAATGCATTAAAAGGAGGGATTTCATGAGAAACACTATAAATACATATTGTACTTGTCTGAAAACGCACAGAACCTTGAAATAGAAGGTTTCTCACCAAAAAACACATTGGTGAAACCCCTATCTTAAGGCTCTGAGTGTTTGCACACATGTACAAACAGGCATGTTTAAACTATAACGTTTTTAGTGAAATCATGTTTCTCTCGAGGAGAAAACGCGTTTAAAGCCATAAAAAGATCTCACTGTGTTTTGGCATTGACCAAGCTACCAACAAACCTAAAAAATGATCAGAACTGGAGAAATTACACATTGACATTGGGTGAAATCATGTAACTCTTAAGGACGTGTTGCAGACTTGTTGAATAGATTCATTTTTCTTGTTTTGTTTGTTTTTGATGAAATTGCTTTTCTCGTCGAGAAAAGGCGTTTAACGCGATAAAAAGGTTTAGTGCGTTACGAATACGGGCTAGCTTACCAAAAGTACAAATGTGAACTAAATAAGGCCGGGAGTCGTTTTTATTGCTTAAAACACGATTTCTCGACCAGAATATGCTTTTTCAAAAAAGCCATGTTCCCATGGCGAGAGACTCGTTTTCTGTGAGAAAATGCATTAAAAGGAGGGATTTCATCAGAAACACTATAAATACATATTGTACTTGTCTGAAAACGCACAGAACCTTGAAATAGAAGGTTTCTCACCAAAAAACACATTGGTGAAAACCCTATCTTAAGGCTCTGAGTGTTTGCACACATGTACAAACAGGCATGTTTAAACTATAACGTTTTTAGTGAAATCATGTTTCTCTCGAGGAGAAAACGCGTTTAAAGCCACAAAAAGATCTCACTGTGTTTTGGCATTGACCAAGCTACCAACAACCTAAAAAATGATCAGAACTGGAGAAATTACACATTGACATTGGGTGAAATCATGTAACTCTTAAGGACGTGTTGCAGACTTGTTGAATAGATTCATTTTTCTTGTTTTGTTTGTTTTTGATGACATTGCTTTTCTCGTCGAGAAAAGGCGTTTAACGCGATAAAAAGGTTTAGTGCGTTATGAATACGGGCTAGCTTACCAAAAGTACAAATGTGAACTAAATAAGGCCGGGAGTCGTTTTTATTGCTTAAAACACGATTTCTCGACCAGAATATGCTTTTTCAAAAAAGCCATGTTCCCATGGCGAGAGACTCGTTTTCTGTGAGAAAATGCATTAAAAGGAGGGATTTCATCAGAAACACTATAAATACATATTGTACTTGTCTGAAAACGCACAGAACCTTGAAATAGAAGGTTTCTCACCAAAAAACACATTGGTGAAAACCCTATCTTAAGGCTCTGAGTGTTTGCACACATGTACAAACAGGCATGTTTAAACTATAACGTTTTTAGTGAAATCATGTTTCTCTCGAGGAGAAAACGCGTTTAAAGCCATAAAAAGATCTCACTGTGTTTTGGCATTGACCAAGCTACCAACAACCTAAAAAATGATCAGAACTGGAGAAATTACATATTGACATTGGGTGAAATCATGTAACTCTTAAGGACGTGTTGCAGACTTGTTGAATAGATTCATTTTTCTTGTTTTGTTTGTTTTTGATGAAATTGTGCTTTTCTCGTCGAGAAAAGGCGTTTAACGCGATAAAAAGGTTTAGTGCGTTATGAATACGGGCTAGCTTACCAAAAGTACAAATGTGAACCAAATAAGGCCGGGAGTCGTTTTTATTGCTTAAAACACGATTTCTCGACCAGAATATGCTTTTTCAAAAAAGCCATGTTCCCATGGCGAGAGACTCGTTTTCTGTGAGAAAATGCATTAAAAGGAGGGATTTCATCAGAAACACTATAAATACATATTGTACTTGTCTGAAAACGCACAGAACCTTGAAATAGAAGGTTTCTCACCAAAAAACACATTGGTGAAACCCCTATCTTAAGGCTCTGAGTGTTTGCACACATGTACAAACAGGCATGTTTAAACTATAACGTTTTTAGTGAAATCATGTTTCTCTCGAGGAGAAAACGCGTTTAAAGCCATAAAAAGATCTCACTGTGTTTTGGCATTGACCAAGCTACCAACAAACCTAAAAAATGATCAGAACTGGAGAAATTACACATTGACATTGGGTGAAATCATGTAACTCTTAAGGACGTGTTGCAGACTTGTTGAATAGATTCATTTTTCTTGTTTTGTTTGTTTTTGATGAAATTGCTTTTCTCGTCGAGAAAAGGCGTTTAACGCGATAAAAAGGTTTAGTGCGTTATGAATACGGGCTAGCTTACCAAAAGTACAAATGTGAACTAAATAAGGCCGGGAGTCGTTTTTATTGCTTAAAACACGATTTCTCGACCAGAATATGCTTTTTCAAAAAAGCCATGTTCCCATGGCGAGAGACTCGTTTTCTGTGAGAAAATGCATTAAAAGGAGGGATTTCCTCAGAAACACTATAAATACATATTGTACTTGTCTGAAAACGCACAGAACCTTGAAATAGAAGGTTTCTCACCAAAAAACACATTGGTGAAACCCCTATCTTAAGGCTCTGAGTGTTTGCACACATGTACAAACAGGCATGTTTAAACTATAACGTTTTTAGTGAAATCATGTTTCTCTCGAGGAGAAAACGCGTTTAAAGCCATAAAAAGATCTCACTGTGTTTTGGCATTGACCAAGCTACCAACAACCTAAAAAATGATCAGAACTGGAGAAATTACACATTGACATTGGGTGAAATCATGTAACTCTTAAGGACGTGTTGCAGACTTGTTGAATAGATTCATTTTTCTTGTTTTGTTTGTTTTTGATGAAATTGTGCTTTTCTCGTCGAGAAAAGGCGTTTAACGCGATAAAAAGGTTTAGTGCGTTATGAATACGGGCTAGCTTACCAAAAGTACAAATGTGAACTAAATAAGGCCGGGAGTCGTTTTTATTGCTTAAAACACGATTTCTCGACCAGAATATGCTTTTTCAAAAAAGCCATGTTCCCATGGCGAGAGACTCGTTTTCTGTGAGAAAATGCATTAAAAGGAGGGATTTCATCAGAAACACTATAAATACATATTGTACTTGTCTGAAAACGCACAGAACCTTGAAATAGAAGGTTTCTCACCAAAAAACACATTGGTGAAAACCCTATCTTAAGGCTCTGAGTGTTTGCACACATGTACAAACAGGCATGTTTAAACTATAACGTTTTTAGTGAAATCATGTTTCTCTCGAGGAGAAAACGCGTTTAAAGCCATAAAAAGATCTCACTGTGTTTTGGCATTGACCAAGCTACCAACAACCTAAAAAATGATCAGAACTGGAGAAATTACATATTGACATTGGGTGAAATCATGTAACTCTTAAGGACGTGTTGCAGACTTGTTGAATAGATTCATTTTTCTTGTTTTGTTTGTTTTTGATGAAATTGTGCTTTTCTCGTCGAGAAAAGGCGTTTAACGCGATAAAAAGGTTTAGTGCGTTATGAATACGGGCTAGCTTACCAAAAGTACAAATGTGAACTAAATAGGGCCGGGAGTCGTTTTTATTGCTTAAAACACGATTTCTCGACCAGAATATGCTTTTTCAAAAAAGCCATGTTCCCATGGCGAGAGACTCGTTTTCTGTGAGAAAATGCATTAAAAGGAGGGATTTCATGAGAAACACTATAAATACATATTGTACTTGTCTGAAAACGCACAGAACCTTGAAATAGAAGGTTTCTCACCAAAAAACACATTGGTGAAAACCCTATCTTAAGGCTCTGAGTGTTTGCACACATGTACAAACAGGCATGTTTAAACTATAACGTTTTTAGTGAAATCATGTTTCTCTCGAGGAGAAAATGCGTTTAAAGCCATAAAAAGATCTCACTGTGTTTTGGCATTGACCAAGCTACCAACAACCTAAAAAATGATCAGAACTGGAGAAATTACACATTGACATTGGGTGAAATCATGTAACTCTTAAGGACGTGTTGCAGACTTGTTGAATAGATTCATTTTTCTTGTTTTGTTTGTTTTTGATGAAATTGCTTTTCTCGTCGAGAAAAGGCGTTTAACGCGATAAAAAGGTTTAGTGCGTTACGAATACGGGCTAGCTTACCAAAAGTACAAATGTGAACTAAATAAGGCCGGGAGTCGTTTTTATTGCTTAAAACACGATTTCTCGACCAGAATATGCTTTTTCAAAAAAGCCATGTTCCCCTGGCGAGAGACTCGTTTTCTGTGAGAAAATGCATTAAAAGGAGGGATTTCATGAGAAACACTATAAATACATATTGTACTTGTCTGAAAACGCACAGAACCTTGAAATAGAAGGTTTCTCACCAAAAAACACATTGGTGAAAACCCTATCTTAAGGCTCTGAGTGTTTGCACACATGTACAAACAGGCATGTTTAAACTATAACGTTTTTAGTGAAATCATGTTTCTCTCGAGGAGAAAACGCGTTTAAAGCCATAAAAAGATCTCACTGTGTTTTGGCATTGACCAAGCTACCAACAACCTAAAAAATGATCAGAACTGGAGAAATTACATATTGACATTGGGTGAAATCATGTAACTCTTAAGGACGTGTTGCAGACTTGTTGAATAGATTCATTTTTCTTGTTTTGTTTGTTTTTGATGAAATTGTGCTTTTCTCGTCGAGAAAAGGCGTTTAACGCGATAAAAAGGTTTAGTGCGTTATGAATACGGGCTAGCTTACCAAAAGTACAAATGTGAACTAAATAAGGCCGGGAGTCGTTTTTATTGCTTAAAACACGATTTCTCGACCAGAATATGCTTTTTCAAAAAAGCCATGTTCCCCTGGCGAGAGACTCGTTTTCTGTGAGAAAATGCATTAAAAGGAGGGATTTCATGAGAAACACTATAAATACATATTGTACTTGTCTGAAAACGCACAGAACCTTGAAATAGAAGGTTTCTCACCAAAAAACACATTGGTGAAACCCCTATCTTAAGGCTCTGAGTGTTTGCACACATGTACAAACAGGCATGTTTAAACTATAACGTTTTTAGTGAAATCATGTTTCTCTCGAGGAGAAAACGCGTTTAAAGCCATAAAAAGATCTCACTGTGTTTTGGCATTGACCAAGCTACCAACAACCTAAAAAATGATCAGAACTGGAGAAATTACATATTGACATTGGGTGAAATCATGTAACTCTTAAGGACGTGTTGCAGACTTGTTGAATAGATTCATTTTTCTTGTTTTGTTTGTTTTTGATGAAATTGTGCTTTTCTCGTCGAGAAAAGGCGTTTAACGCGATAAAAAGGTTTAGTGCGTTATGAATACGGGCTAGCTTACCAAAAGTACAAATGTGAACTAAATAAGGCCGGGAGTCGTTTTTATTGCTTAAAACACGATTTCTCGACCAGAATATGCTTTTTCAAAAAAGCCATGTTCCCATGGCGAGAGACTCGTTTTCTGTGAGAAAATGCATTAAAAGGAGGGATTTCATCAGAAACACTATAAATACATATTGTACTTGTCTGAAAACACACAGAACCTTGAAATAGAAGGTTTCTCACCAAAAAACACATTGGTGAAACCCCTATCTTAAGGCTCTGAGTGTTTGCACACATGTACAAACAGGCATGTTTAAACTATAACGTTTTTAGTGAAATCATGTTTCTCTCGAGGAGAAAACGCGTTTAAAGCCATAAAAAGATCTCACTGTGTTTTGGCATTGACCAAGCTACCAACAACCTAAAAAATGGTCAGAACTGGAGAAATTACATATTGACATTGGGTGAAATCATGTAACTCTTAAGGGCGTGTTGCAGACTTGTTGAATAGATTCATTTTTCTTGTTTTGTTTGTTTTTGATGAAATTGTGCTTTTCTCGTCGAGAAAAGGCGTTTAACGCGATAAAAAGGTTTAGTGCGTTACGAATACGGGCTAGCTTACCAAAAGTACAAATGTGAACTAAATAAGGCCGGGAGTCGTTTTTATTGCTTAAAACACGATTTCTCGACCAGAATATGCTTTTTCAAAAAAGCCATGTTCCCATGGCGAGAGACTCGTTTTCTGTGAGAAAATGCATTAAAAGGAGGGATTTCATGAGAAACACTATAAATACATATTGTACTTGTCTGAAAACGCACAGAACCTTGAAATAGAAGGTTTCTCACCAAAAAACACATTGGTGAAACCCCTATCTTAAGGCTCTGAGTGTTTGCACACATGTACAAACAGGCATGTTTAAACTATAACGTTTTTAGTGAAATCATGTTTCTCTCGAGGAGAAAACGCGTTTAAAGCCATAAAAAGATCTCACTGTGTTTTGGCATTGACCAAGCTACCAACAACCTAAAAAATGATCAGAACTGGAGAAATTACATATTGACATTGGGTGAAATCATGTAACTCTTAAGGACGTGTTGCAGACTTGTTGAATAGATTCATTTTTCTTGTTTTGTTTGTTTTTGATGAAATTGTGCTTTTCTCGTCGAGAAAAGGCGTTTAACGCGATAAAAAGGTTTAGTGCGTTATGAATACGGGCTAGCTTACCAAAAGTACAAATGTGAACTAAATAAGGCCGGGAGTCGTTTTTATTGCTTAAAACACGATTTCTCGACCAGAATATGCTTTTTCAAAAAAGCCATGTTCCCCTGGCGAGAGACTCGTTTTCTGTGAGAAAATGCATTAAAAGGAGGGATTTCATGAGAAACACTATAAATACATATTGTACTTGTCTGAAAACGCACAGAACCTTGAAATAGAAGGTTTCTCACCAAAAAACACATTGGTGAAAACCCTATCTTAAGGCTCTGAGTGTTTGCACACATGTACAAACAGGCATGTTTAAACTATAACGTTTTTAGTGAAATCATGTTTCTCTCGAGGAGAAAACGCGTTTAAAGCCATAAAAAGATCTCACTGTGTTTTGGCATTGACCAAGCTACCAACAACCTAAAAAATGATCAGAACTGGAGAAATTACATATTGACATTGGGTGAAATCATGTAACTCTTAAGGACGTGTTGCAGACTTGTTGAATAGATTCATTTTTCTTGTTTTGTTTGTTTTTGATGAAATTGTGCTTTTCTCGTCGAGAAAAGGCGTTTAACGCGATAAAAAGGTTTAGTGCGTTATGAATACGGGCTAGCTTACCAAAAGTACAAATGTGAACTAAATAAGGCCGGGAGTCGTTTTTATTGCTTAAAACACGATTTCTCGACCAGAATATGCTTTTTCAAAAAAGCCATGTTCCCATGGCGAGAGACTCGTTTTCTGTGAGAAAATGCATTAAAAGGAGGGATTTCATGAGAAACACTATAAATACATATTGTACTTGTCTGAAAACGCACAGAACCTTGAAATAGAAGGTTTCTCACCAAAAAACACATTGGTGAAACCCCTATCTTAAGGCTCTGAGTGTTTGCACACATGTACAAACAGGCATGTTTAAACTATAACGTTTTTAGTGAAATCATGTTTCTCTCGAGGAGAAAACGCGTTTAAAGCCATAAAAAGATCTCACTGTGTTTTGGCATTGACCAAGCTACCAACAACCTAAAAAATGATCAGAACTGGAGAAATTACATATTGACATTGGGTGAAATCATGTAACTCTTAAGGACGTGTTGCAGACTTGTTGAATAGATTCATTTTTCTTGTTTTGTTTGTTTTTGATGAAATTGTGCTTTTCTCGTCGAGAAAAGGCGTTTAACGCGATAAAAAGGTTTAGTGCGTTATGAATACGGGCTAGCTTACCAAAAGTACAAATGTGAACTAAATAAGGCCGGGAGTCGTTTTTATTGCTTAAAACACGATTTCTCGACCAAAATATGCTTTTTCAAAAAAGCCATGTTCCCATGGCGAGAGACTCGTTTTCTGTGAGAAAATGCATTAAAAGGAGGGATTTCATGAGAAACACTATAAATACATATTGTACTTGTCTGAAAACGCACAGAACCTTGAAATAGAAGGTTTCTCACCAAAAAACACATTGGTGAAACCCCTATCTTAAGGCTCTGAGTGTTTGCACACATGTACAAACAGGCATGTTTAAACTATAACGTTTTTAGTGAAATCATGTTTCTCTCGAGGAGAAAACGCGTTTAAAGCCATAAAAAGATCTCACTGTGTTTTGGCATTGACCAAGCTACCAACAACCTAAAAAATGATCAGAACTGGAAAAATTACATATTGACATTGGGTGAAATCATGTAACTCTTAAGGGCGTGTTGCAGACTTGTTGAATAGATTCATTTTTCTTGTTTTGTTTGTTTTTGATGAAATTGTGCTTTTCTCGTCGAGAAAAGGCGTTTAACGCGATAAAAAGGTTTAGTGCGTTATGAATACGGGCTAGCTTACCAAAAGTACAAATGTGAACTAAATAAGGCCGGGAGTCGTTTTTATTGCTTAAAACACGATTTCTCGACCAGAATATGCTTTTTCAAAAAAGCCATGTTCCCATGGCGAGAGACTCGTTTTCTGTGAGAAAATGCATTAAAAGGAGGGATTTCATGAGAAACACTATAAATACATATTGTACTTGTCTGAAAACGCACAGAACCTTGAAATAGAAGGTTTCTCACCAAAAAACACATTGGTGAAAACCCTATCTTAAGGCTCTGAGTGTTTGCACACATGTACAAACAGGCATGTTTAAACTATAACGTTTTTAGTGAAATCATGTTTCTCTCGAGGAGAAAACGCGTTTAAAGCCATAAAAAGATCTCACTGTGTTTTGGCATTGACCAAGCTACCAACAACCTAAAAAATGATCAGAACTGGAGAAATTACATATTGACATTGGGTGAAATCATGTAACTCTTAAGGACGTGTTGCAGACTTGTTGAATAGATTCATTTTTCTTGTTTTGTTTGTTTTTGATGAAATTGTGCTTTTCTCGTCGAGAAAAGGCGTTTAACGCGATAAAAAGGTTTAGTGCGTTATGAATACGGGCTAGCTTACCAAAAGTACAAATGTGAACTAAATAAGGCCGGGAGTCGTTTTTATTGCTTAAAACACGATTTCTCGACCAGAATATGCTTTTTCAAAAAAGCCATGTTCCCATGGCGAGAGACTCGTTTTCTGTGAGAAAATGCATTAAAAGGAGGGATTTCATCAGAAACACTATAAATACATATTGTACTTGTCTGAAAACACACAGAACCTTGAAATAGAAGGTTTCTCACCAAAAAACACATTGGTGAAACCCCTATCTTAAGGCTCTGAGTGTTTGCACACATGTACAAACAGGCATGTTTAAACTATAACGTTTTTAGTGAAATCATGTTTCTCTCGAGGAGAAAACGCGTTTAAAGCCATAAAAAGATCTCACTGTGTTTTGGCATTGACCAAGCTACCAACAACCTAAAAAATGGTCAGAACTGGAGAAATTACATATTGACATTGGGTGAAATCATGTAACTCTTAAGGGCGTGTTGCAGACTTGTTGAATAGATTCATTTTTCTTGTTTTGTTTGTTTTTGATGAAATTGTGCTTTTCTCGTCGAGAAAAGGCGTTTAACGCGATAAAAAGGTTTAGTGCGTTATGAATACGGGCTAGCTTACCAAAAGTACAAATGTGAACTAAATAAGGCCGGGAGTCGTTTTTATTGCTTAAAACACGATTTCTCGACCAGAATATGCTTTTTCAAAAAAGCCATGTTCCCATGGCGAGAGACTCGTTTTCTGTGAGAAAATGCATTAAAAGGAGGGATTTCATGAGAAACACTATAAATACATATTGTACTTGTCTGAAAACGCACAGAACCTTGAAATAGAAGGTTTCTCACCAAAAAACACATTGGTGAAACCCCTATCTTAAGGCTCTGAGTGTTTGCACACATGTACAAACAGGCATGTTTAAACTATAACGTTTTTAGTGAAATCATGTTTCTCTCGAGGAGAAAACGCGTTTAAAGCCATAAAAAGATCTCACTGTGTTTTGGCATTGACCAAGCTACCAACAACCTAAAAAATGATCAGAACTGGAGAAATTACATATTGACATTGGGTGAAATCATGTAACTCTTAAGGACGTGTTGCAGACTTGTTGAATAGATTCATTTTTCTTGTTTTGTTTGTTTTTGATGAAATTGTGCTTTTCTCGTCGAGAAAAGGCGTTTAACGCGATAAAAAGGTTTAGTGCGTTATGAATACGGGCTAGCTTACCAAAAGTACAAATGTGAACTAAATAAGGCCGGGAGTCGTTTTTATTGCTTAAAACACGATTTCTCGACCAGAATATGCTTTTTCAAAAAAGCCATGTTCCCCTGGCGAGAGACTCGTTTTCTGTGAGAAAATGCATTAAAAGGAGGGATTTCATGAGAAACACTATAAATACATATTGTACTTGTCTGAAAACGCACAGAACCTTGAAATAGAAGGTTTCTCACCAAAAAACACATTGGTGAAAACCCTATCTTAAGGCTCTGAGTGTTTGCACACATGTACAAACAGGCATGTTTAAACTATAACGTTTTTAGTGAAATCATGTTTCTCTCGAGGAGAAAACGCGTTTAAAGCCATAAAAAGATCTCACTGTGTTTTGGCATTGACCAAGCTACCAACAACCTAAAAAATGATCAGAACTGGAGAAATTACATATTGACATTGGGTGAAATCATGTAACTCTTAAGGACGTGTTGCAGACTTGTTGAATAGATTCATTTTTCTTGTTTTGTTTGTTTTTGATGAAATTGTGCTTTTCTCGTCGAGAAAAGGCGTTTAACGCGATAAAAAGGTTTAGTGCGTTATGAATACGGGCTAGCTTACCAAAAGTACAAATGTGAACTAAATAAGGCCGGGAGTCGTTTTTATTGCTTAAAACACGATTTCTCGACCAGAATATGCTTTTTCAAAAAAGCCATGTTCCCATGGCGAGAGACTCGTTTTCTGTGAGAAAATGCATTAAAAGGAGGGATTTCATGAGAAACACTATAAATACATATTGTACTTGTCTGAAAACGCACAGAACCTTGAAATAGAAGGTTTCTCACCAAAAAACACATTGGTGAAACCCCTATCTTAAGGCTCTGAGTGTTTGCACACATGTACAAACAGGCATGTTTAAACTATAACGTTTTTAGTGAAATCATGTTTCTCTCGAGGAGAAAACGCGTTTAAAGCCATAAAAAGATCTCACTGTGTTTTGGCATTGACCAAGCTACCAACAACCTAAAAAATGATCAGAACTGGAGAAATTACATATTGACATTGGGTGAAATCATGTAACTCTTAAGGACGTGTTGCAGACTTGTTGAATAGATTCATTTTTCTTGTTTTGTTTGTTTTTGATGAAATTGTGCTTTTCTCGTCGAGAAAAGGCGTTTAACGCGATAAAAAGGTTTAGTGCGTTATGAATACGGGCTAGCTTACCAAAAGTACAAATGTGAACTAAATAAGGCCGGGAGTCGTTTTTATTGCTTAAAACACGATTTCTCGACCAAAATATGCTTTTTCAAAAAAGCCATGTTCCCATGGCGAGAGACTCGTTTTCTGTGAGAAAATGCATTAAAAGGAGGGATTTCATGAGAAACACTATAAATACATATTGTACTTGTCTGAAAACGCACAGAACCTTGAAATAGAAGGTTTCTCACCAAAAAACACATTGGTGAAACCCCTATCTTAAGGCTCTGAGTGTTTGCACACATGTACAAACAGGCATGTTTAAACTATAACGTTTTTAGTGAAATCATGTTTCTCTCGAGGAGAAAACGCGTTTAAAGCCATAAAAAGATCTCACTGTGTTTTGGCATTGACCAAGCTACCAACAACCTAAAAAATGGTCAGAACTGGAGAAATTACATATTGACATTGGGTGAAATCATGTAACTCTTAAGGGCGTGTTGCAGACTTGTTGAATAGATTCATTTTTCTTGTTTTGTTTGTTTTTGATGAAATTGTGCTTTTCTCGTCGAGAAAAGGCGTTTAACGCGATAAAAAGGTTTAGTGCGTTATGAATACGGGCTAGCTTACCAAAAGTACAAATGTGAACTAAATAAGGCCGGGAGTCGTTTTTATTGCTTAAAACACGATTTCTCGACCAGAATATGCTTTTTCAAAAAAGCCATGTTCCCATGGCGAGAGACTCGTTTTCTGTGAGAAAATGCATTAAAAGGAGGGATTTCATGAGAAACACTATAAATACATATTGTACTTGTCTGAAAACGCACAGAACCTTGAAATAGAAGGTTTCTCACCAAAAAACACATTGGTGAAACCCCTATCTTAAGGCTCTGAGTGTTTGCACACATGTACAAACAGGCATGTTTAAACTATAACGTTTTTAGTGAAATCATGTTTCTCTCGAGGAGAAAACGCGTTTAAAGCCATAAAAAGATCTCACTGTGTTTTGGCATTGACCAAGCTACCAACAACCTAAAAAATGATCAGAACTGGAGAAATTACATATTGACATTGGGTGAAATCATGTAACTCTTAAGGACGTGTTGCAGACTTGTTGAATAGATTCATTTTTCTTGTTTTGTTTGTTTTTGATGAAATTGTGCTTTTCTCGTCGAGAAAAGGCGTTTAACGCGATAAAAAGGTTTAGTGCGTTATGAATACGGGCTAGCTTACCAAAAGTACAAATGTGAACTAAATAAGGCCGGGAGTCGTTTTTATTGCTTAAAACACGATTTCTCGACCAGAATATGCTTTTTAAAAAAAGCCATGTTCCCATGTGGCGAGAGACTCGTTTTCTGTGAGAAAATGCATTAAAAGGAGGGATTTCATGAGAAACACTATAAATACATATTGTACTTGTCTGAAAACGCACAGAACCTTGAAATAGAAGGTTTCTCACCAAAAAACACATTGGTGAAAACCCTATCTTAAGGCTCTGAGTGTTTGCACACATGTACAAACAGGCATGTTTAAACTATAACGTTTTTAGTGAAATCATGTTTCTCTCGAGGAGAAAACGCGTTTAAAGCCATAAAAAGATCTCACTGTGTTTTGGCATTGACCAAGCTACCAACAACCTAAAAAATGATCAGAACTGGAGAAATTACATATTGACATTGGGTGAAATCATGTAACTCTTAAGGACGTGTTGCAGACTTGTTGAATAGATTCATTTTTCTTGTTTTGTTTGTTTTTGATGAAATTGTGCTTTTCTCGTCGAGAAAAGGCGTTTAACGCGATAAAAAGGTTTAGTGCGTTATGAATACGGGCTAGCTTACCAAAAGTACAAATGTGAACTAAATAAGGCCGGGAGTCGTTTTTATTGCTTAAAACACGATTTCTCGACCAGAATATGCTTTTTCAAAAAAGCCATGTTCCCATGGCGAGAGACTCGTTTTCTGTGAGAAAATGCATTAAAAGGAGGGATTTCATCAGAAACACTATAAATACATATTGTACTTGTCTGAAAACGCACAGAACCTTGAAATAGAAGGTTTCTCACCAAAAAACACATTGGTGAAACCCCTATCTTAAGGCTCTGAGTGTTTGCACACATGTACAAACAGGCATGTTTAAACTATAACGTTTTTAGTGAAATCATGTTTCTCTCGAGGAGAAAACGCGTTTAAAGCCATAAAAAGATCTCACTGTGTTTTGGCATTGACCAAGCTACCAACAACCTAAAAAATGATCAGAACTGGAGAAATTACATATTGACATTGGGTGAAATCATGTAACTCTTAAGGACGTGTTGCAGACTTGTTGAATAGATTCATTTTTCTTGTTTTGTTTGTTTTTGATGAAATTGTGCTTTTCTCGTCGAGAAAAGGCGTTTAACGCGATAAAAAGGTTTAGTGCGTTATGAATACGGGCTAGCTTACCAAAAGTACAAATGTGAACTAAATAAGGCCGGGAGTCGTTTTTATTGCTTAAAACACGATTTCTCGACCAAAATATGCTTTTTCAAAAAAGCCATGTTCCCATGGCGAGAGACTCGTTTTCTGTGAGAAAATGCATTAAAAGGAGGGATTTCATGAGAAACACTATAAATACATATTGTACTTGTCTGAAAACGCACAGAACCTTGAAATAGAAGGTTTCTCACCAAAAAACACATTGGTGAAACCCCTATCTTAAGGCTCTGAGTGTTTGCACACATGTACAAACAGGCATGTTTAAACTATAACGTTTTTAGTGAAATCATGTTTCTCTCGAGGAGAAAACGCGTTTAAAGCCATAAAAAGATCTCACTGTGTTTTGGCATTGACCAAGCTACCAACAAACCTAAAAAATGATCAGAACTGGAGAAATTACACATTGACATTGGGTGAAATCATGTAACTCTTAAGGACGTGTTGCAGACTTGTTGAATAGATTCATTTTTCTTGTTTTGTTTGTTTTTGATGAAATTGTGCTTTTCTCGTCGAGAAAAGGCGTTTAACGCGATAAAAAGGTTTAGTGCGTTATGAATACGGGCTAGCTTACCAAAAGTACAAATGTGAACTAAATAAGGCCGGGAGTCGTTTTTATTGCTTAAAACACGATTTCTCGACCAGAATATGCTTTTTCAAAAAAGCCATGTTCCCATGGCGAGAGACTCGTTTTCTGTGAGAAAATGCATTAAAAGGAGGGATTTCATGAGAAACACTATAAATACATATTGTACTTGTCTGAAAACGCACAGAACCTTGAAATAGAAGGTTTCTCACCAAAAAACACATTGGTGAAACCCCTATCTTAAGGCTCTGAGTGTTTGCACACATGTACAATCAGGCATGTTTAAACTATAACGTTTTTAGTGAAATCATGTTTCTCTCGAGGAGAAAACGCGTTTAAAGCCATAAAAAGATCTCACTGTGTTTTGGCATTGACCAAGCTACCAACAACCTAAAAAATGATCAGAACTGGAGAAATTACATATTGACATTGGGTGAAATCATGTAACTCTTAAGGGCGTGTTGCAGACTTGTTGAATAGATTCATTTTTCTTGTTTTGTTTGTTTTTGATGAAATTGTGCTTTTCTCGTCGAGAAAAGGCGTTTAACGCGATAAAAAGGTTTAGTGCGTTATGAATACGGGCTAGCTTACCAAAAGTACAAATGTGAACTAAATAAGGCCGGGAGTCGTTTTTATTGCTTAAAACACGATTTCTCGACCAAAATATGCTTTTTCAAAAAAGCCATGTTCCCATGGCGAGAGACTCGTTTTCTGTGAGAAAATGCATTAAAAGGAGGGATTTCATGAGAAACACTATAAATACATATTGTACTTGTCTGAAAACGCACAGAACCTTGAAATAGAAGGTTTCTCACCAAAAAACACATTGGTGAAACCCCTATCTTAAGGCTCTGAGTGTTTGCACACATGTACAAACAGGCATGTTTAAACTATAACGTTTTTAGTGAAATCATGTTTCTCTCGAGGAGAAAACGCGTTTAAAGCCATAAAAAGATCTCACTGTGTTTTGGCATTGACCAAGCTACCAACAACCTAAAAAATGATCAGAACTGGAGAAATTACATATTGACATTGGGTGAAATCATGTAACTCTTAAGGGCGTGTTGCAGACTTGTTGAATAGATTCATTTTTCTTGTTTTGTTTGTTTTTGATGAAATTGTGCTTTTCTCGTCGAGAAAAGGCGTTTAACGCGATAAAAAGGTTTAGTGCGTTATGAATACGGGCTAGCTTACCAAAAGTACAAATGTGAACTAAATAAGGCCGGGAGTCGTTTTTATTGCTTAAAACACGATTTCTCGACCAGAATATGCTTTTTCAAAAAAGCCATGTTCCCATGGCGAGAGACTCGTTTTCTGTGAGAAAATGCATTAAAAGGAGGGATTTCATCAGAAACACTATAAATACATATTGTACTTGTCTGAAAACGCACAGAACCTTGAAATAGAAGGTTTCTCACCAAAAAACACATTGGTGAAACCCCTATCTTAAGGCTCTGAGTGTTTGCACACATGTACAAACAGGCATGTTTAAACTATAACGTTTTTAGTGAAATCATGTTTCTCTCGAGGAGAAAACGCGTTTAAAGCCATAAAAAGATCTCACTGTGTTTTGGCATTGACCAAGCTACCAACAACCTAAAAATGATCAGAACTGGAGAAATTACATATTGACATTGGGTGAAATCATGTAACTCTTAAGGACGTGTTGCAGACTTGTTGAATAGATTCATTTTTCTTGTTTTGTTTGTTTTTGATGAAATTGTGCTTTTCTCGTCGAGAAAAGGCGTTTAACGCGATAAAAAGGTTTAGTGCGTTATGAATACGGGCTAGCTTACCAAAAGTACAAATGTGAACTAAATAAGGCCGGGAGTCGTTTTTATTGCTTAAAACACGATTTCTCGACCAAAATATGCTTTTTCAAAAAAGCCATGTTCCCATGGCGAGAGACTCGTTTTCTGTGAGAAAATGCATTAAAAGGAGGGATTTCATGAGAAACACTATAAATACATATTGTACTTGTCTGAAAACGCACAGAACCTTGAAATAGAAGGTTTCTCACCAAAAAACACATTGGTGAAACCCCTATCTTAAGGCTCTGAGTGTTTGCACACATGTACAAACAGGCATGTTTAAACTATAACGTTTTTAGTGAAATCATGTTTCTCTCGAGGAGAAAACGCGTTTAAAGCCATAAAAAGATCTCACTGTGTTTTGGCATTGACCAAGCTACCAACAAACCTAAAAAATGATCAGAACTGGAGAAATTACACATTGACATTGGGTGAAATCATGTAACTCTTAAGGACGTGTTGCAGACTTGTTGAATAGATTCATTTTTCTTGTTTTGTTTGTTTTTGATGAAATTGTGCTTTTCTCGTCGAGAAAAGGCGTTTAACGCGATAAAAAGGTTTAGTGCGTTATGAATACGGGCTAGCTTACCAAAAGTACAAATGTGAACTAAATAAGGCCGGGAGTCGTTTTTATTGCTTAAAACACGATTTCTCGACCAGAATATGCTTTTTCAAAAAAGCCATGTTCCCATGGCGAGAGACTCGTTTTCTGTGAGAAAATGCATTAAAAGGAGGGATTTCATGAGAAACACTATAAATACATATTGTACTTGTCTGAAAACGCACAGAACCTTGAAATAGAAGGTTTCTCACCAAAAAACACATTGGTGAAACCCCTATCTTAAGGCTCTGAGTGTTTGCACACATGTACAAACAGGCATGTTTAAACTATAACGTTTTTAGTGAAATCATGTTTCTCTCGTCGAGAAAAGGCGTTTAACGCCATAAAAAGGTTTAGTGCGTTATGAATACGGGCTAGCTTACCAAAAGTACAAATGTGAACTAAATAAGGCCGGGAGTCGTTTTTATTGCTTAAAACACGATTTCTCGACCAGAATATGCTTTTTCAAAAAAGCCATGTTCCCATGGCGAGAGACTCGTTTTCTGTGAGAAAATGCATTAAAAGGAGGGATTTCATGAGAAACACTATAAATACATATTGTACTTGTCTGAAAACGCACAGAACCTTGAAATAGAAGGTTTCTCACCAAAAAACACATTGGTGAAACCCCTATCTTAAGGCTCTGAGTGTTTGCACACATGTACAAACAGGCATGTTTAAACTATAACGTTTTTAGTGAAATCATGTTTCTCTCGAGGAGAAAACGCGTTTAAAGCCATAAAAAGATCTCACTGTGTTTTGGCATTGACCAAGCTACCAACAACCTAAAAAATGATCAGAACTGGAGAAATTACATATTGACGTTGGGTGAAATCATGTAACTCTTAAGGACGTGTTGCAGACTTGTTGAATAGATTCATTTTTCTTGTTTTGTTTGTTTTTGATGAAATTGTGCTTTTCTCGTCGAGAAAAGGCGTTTAACGCGATAAAAAGGTTTAGTGCGTTATGAATACGGGCTAGCTTACCAAAAGTACAAATGTGAACTAAATAGGGCCGGGAGTCGTTTTTATTGCTTAAAACACGATTTCTCGACCAGAATATGCTTTTTCAAAAAAGCCATGTTCCCATGGCGAGAGACTCGTTTTCTGTGAGAAAATGCATTAAAAGGAGGGATTTCATCAGAAACACTATAAATACATATTGTACTTGTCTGAAAACGCACAGAACCTTGAAATAGAAGGTTTCTCACCAAAAAACACATTGGTGAAACCCCTATCTTAAGGCTCTGAGTGTTTGCACACATGTACAAACAGGCATGTTTAAACTATAACGTTTTTAGTGAAATCATGTTTCTCTCGAGGAGAAAACGCGTTTAAAGCCATAAAAAGATCTCACTGTGTTTTGGCATTGACCAAGCTACCAACAACCTAAAAAATGATCAGAACTGGAGAAATTACATATTGACATTGGGTGAAATCATGTAACTCTTAAGGACGTGTTGCAGACTTGTTGAATAGATTCATTTTTCTCGTTTTGTTTGTTTTTGATGAAATTGTGCTTTTCTCGTCGAGAAAAGGCGTTTAACGCAATAAAAAGGTTTAGTGCGTTATGAATACGGGCTAGCTTACCAAAAGTGCAAATGTGAACTAAATAAGGCCGGGAGTCGTTTTTATTGCTTAAAACACGATTTCTCGACCAGAATATGCTTTTTCAAAAAAGCCATGTTCCCATGGCGAGAGACTCGTTTTCTGTGAGAAAATGCATTAAAAGGAGGGATTTCATGAGAAACACTATAAACACATATTGTACTTGTCTGAAAACGCACAGAACCTTGAAATAGAAGGTTTCTCACCAAAAAACACATTGGTGAAAACCCTATCTTAAGGCTCTGAGTGTTTGCACACATGTACAAACAGGCATGTTTAAACTATAACGTTTTTAGTGAAATCATGTTTCTCTCGAGGAGAAAACGCGTTTAAAGCCATAAAAAGATCTCACTGTGTTTTGGCATTGACCAAGCTACCAACAAACCTAAAAAATGATCAGAACTGGAGAAATTACACATTGACATTGGGTGAAATCATGTAACTCTTAAGGACGTGTTGCAGACTTGTTGAATAGATTCATTTTTCTTGTTTTGTTTGTTTTTGATGAAATTGTGCTTTTCTCGTCGAGAAATGGCGTTTAACGCGATAAAAAGGTTTCGTGCGTTATGAATACGGGCTAGCTTACCAAAAGTACAAATGTGAACTAAATAAGGCCGGGAGTCGTTTTTATTGCTTAAAACACGATTTCTCGACCAGAATATGCTTTTTCAAAAAAGCCATGTTCCCATGGCGAGAGACTCGTTTTCTGTGAGAAAATGCATTAAAAGGAGGGATTTCATGAGAAACACTATAAATACATATTGTACTTGTCTGAAAACGCACAGAACCTTGAAATAGAAGGTTTCTCACCAAAAAACACATTGGTGAAACCCCTATCTTAAGGCTCTGAGTGTTTGCACACATGTACAAACAGGCATGTTTAAACTATAACGTTTTTAGTGAAATCATGTTTCTCTCGAGGAGAAAACGCGTTTAAAGCCATAAAAAGATCTCACTGTGTTTTGGCATTGACCAAGCTACCAACAAACCTAAAAAATGATCAGAACTGGAGAAATTACACATTGACATTGGGTGAAATCATGTAACTCTTAAGGACGTGTTGCAGACTTGTTGAATAGATTCATTTTTCTTGTTTTGTTTGTTTTTGATGAAATTGTGCTTTTCTCGTCGAGAAAAGGCGTTTAACGCGATAAAAAGGTTTAGTGCGTTATGAATACGGGCTAGCTTACCAAAAGTACAAATGTGAACTAAATAAGGCCGGGAGTCGTTTTTATTGCTTAAAACACGATTTCTCGACCAGAATATGCTTTTTCAAAAAAGCCATGTTCCCATGGCGAGAGACTCGTTTTCTGTGAGAAAATGCATTAAAAGGAGGGATTTCATGAGAAACACTATAAATACATATTGTACTTGTCTGAAAACGCACAGAACCTTGAAATAGAAGGTTTCTCACCAAAAAACACATTGGTGAAACCCCTATCTTAAGGCTCTGAGTGTTTGCACACATGTACAAACAGGCATGTTTAAACTATAACGTTTTTAGTGAAATCATGTTTCTCTCGTCGAGAAAAGGCGTTTAACGCCATAAAAAGGTTTAGTGCGTTATGAATACGGGCTAGCTCACCAAAAGTACAAATGTGAACTAAATAAGGCCGGGAGTCGTTTTTATTGCTTAAAACACGATTTCTCGACCAGAATATGCTTTTTCAAAAAAGCCATGTTCCCATGGCGAGAGACTCGTTTTCTGTGAGAAAATGCATTAAAAGGAGGGATTTCATGAGAAACACTATAAATACATATTGTACTTGTCTGAAAACGCACAGAACCTTGAAATAGAAGGTTTCTCACCAAAAAACACATTGGTGAAACCCCTATCTTAAGGCTCTGAGTGTTTGCACACATGTACAAACAGGCATGTTTAAACTATAACGTTTTTAGTGAAATCATGTTTCTCTCGAGGAGAAAACGCGTTTAAAGCCATAAAAAGATCTCACTGTGTTTTGGCATTGACCAAGCTACCAACAACCTAAAAAATGATCAGAACTGGAGAAATTACATATTGACATTGGGTGAAATCATGTAACTCTTAAGGACGTGTTGCAGACTTGTTGAATAGATTCATTTTTCTTGTTTTGTTTGTTTTTGATGAAATTGTGCTTTTCTCGTCGAGAAAAGGCGTTTAACGCGATAAAAAGGTTTAGTGCGTTATGAATACGGGCTAGCTTACCAAAAGTACAAATGTGAACTAAATAAGGCCGGGAGTCGTTTTTATTGCTTAAAACACGATTTCTCGACCAGAATATGCTTTTTCAAAAAAGCCATGTTCCCATGGCGAGAGACTCGTTTTCTGTGAGAAAATGTATTAAAAGGAGGGATTTCATGAGAAACACTATAAATACATATTGTACTTGTCTGAAAACGCACAGAACCTTGAAATAGAAGGTTTCTCACCAAAAAACACATTGGTGAAAACCCTATCTTAAGGCTCTGAGTGTTTGCACACATGTACAAACAGGCATGTTTAAACTATAACGTTTTTAGTGAAATCATGTTTCTCTCGAGGAGAAAACGCGTTTAAAGCCATAAAAAGATCTCACTGTGTTTTGGCATTGACCAAGCTACCAACAACCTAAAAAATGATCAGAACTGGAGAAATTACACATTGACATTGGGTGAAATCATGTAACTCTTAAGGACGTGTTGCAGACTTGTTGAATAGATTCATTTTTCTTGTTTTGTTTGTTTTTGATGAAATTGTGCTTTTCTCGTCGAGAAAAGGCGTTTAACGCGATAAAAAGGTTTAGTGCGTTATGAATACGGGCTAGCTTACCAAAAGTACAAATGTGAACTAAATAAGGCCGGGAGTCGTTTTTATTGCTTAAAACACGATTTCTCGACCAGAATATGCTTTTTCAAAAAAGCCATGTTCCCATGGCGAGAGACTCGTTTTCTGTGAGAAAATGCATTAAAAGGAGGGATTTCATCAGAAACACTATAAATACATATTGTACTTGTCTGAAAACGCACAGAACCTTGAAATAGAAGGTTTCTCACCAAAAAACACATTGGTGAAACCCCTATCTTAAGGCTCTGAGTGTTTGCACACATGTACAAACAGGCATGTTTAAACTATAACGTTTTTAGTGAAATCATGTTTCTCTCGAGGAGAAAACGCGTTTAAAGCCATAAAAAGATCTCACTGTGTTTTGGCATTGACCAAGCTACCAACAACCTAAAAAATGATCAGAACTGGAGAAATTACATATTGACAT